>NC_054843.1:23990000-24590000 GCF_018345385.1 Vulpes lagopus | reverse complement strand
TTATTTATTTATTTATTTATTTATTTATTTATTTTAGAGAGGGACAGGGAGATGATGGGGAGAGAGGGAGAGGAAGAGGGACAATCTTAAGCAGGCTCCATGCCCAGCCTAGAGCCTGATATGGGGGTTGATCTCACAGTCCTGAGATCATGACCTGAGCTGACATCAAGAGTCAGTCATTGGACAGCCAGTGTGGCTCAGCAGTTTAGCATCGCCTTCGGCTCAGGGCATGATCTTGGAGACTAGGGATCTAGTCCCACGTCAGGCTCCCTGGATGAAGACTGCTCCCTCTGCCTATGTCTCTGCCTCTCTCTCTATGTGTCTCTCGTGGATAAATAAAGAAAATCATTAAAAAATAAAAAAATTAAAAAAATTAATCTAAATAAAAAAGTCAGTCATTAACCAAATGGGCCACCCAAATGCCCCTTTTCATTTGCAATTCTTAGAAAGAATTATTTTTCTGTATATATTAATTATTTTCTGTATATATGTATATATACATATATATACATATACATATATAATTTACATCCTTTAATTTTAATCAAATTACACTAGAGTTCAGAAAAAAATGTGATTTTTAAAGTTGGGAAAAAGCACAGGGAGTCTTTATTTGTCATTGCTATTTATTACTTTTCCAAGCAGTTAGCAGTTCATTTCTCTGTACCTTGGGCTATTTCTCAACTAAAATAGGTTGTACTCTGATGTTTAGCAACTACTTGTGATTCAGCCCTTTGGTTCTAACATTGGAGTTTTGGTGTTAACATTTGCTACATCATGATATTTGTAAGACCCAAGGCAACTTTTTAAAGGTGTTCTATGAAATTTTTTCCCTTTAGTTGTATTTTCATAGCACACTATTTTTTGTTGACAAATCCATCAAAATTATTAGTAAATTGCAAGCACAAACTTTCTTTAAAGATTTGTATGGTTGTTTAATATGTGGGTTATTTATATATATATGCATAATTAAGATAATAGAACAAGATCTGGTTGTTATATCAGTTATTATATCAGTCTTTTTCCTTAAAGCAATTGTGTGATCATTGACAACTTAACTCAGTTTTCTAAATCTTGATTTTAAAAAATCCTTTAGAAAAATCCATACAAAAAATGCATAAATGATCATGAATATGTTCATGAATTTTCACAAGGTGGCCACATTTATGTAATCAGAATCCAACAGAGAAAATGTTATCAGCATCCCAGAAGCCCCCCTTCTGTGCACATTTAGTAAATGACCTTCAAGGATAAACAATATTCTGACATTTAACCCCAAAGATTCATTTTATTAACTAACCCTTGATTTTGAACTTTATAGATTGCCATAATAATATATATAGTATTTTTACCTTCTCTTACATTTTCTCTTTTTTCTCAAAGTTATTTTAAAACTCACCCACACTGTTGCATATAGTTATAGTTTGTACTTTCTCATTCTATGTAGTATTAATTGTGTAACTCTACACACTGCATTTATCTGTTCTTAGAAAAGATTTGCTACCAGGTGGACTAAGAAGTCTTTGCCTATGATAAAGATCAATTGTCAAATCAGATACACTCTAATTTATGAAAGTCTACCCAGTACCAAATTACTAATATTTCAGAGGATACAGGCAGTAGCAAAAGATATGACAAGTCTTTGGGGAGGTCCAAGATTGTCAGATCTAATCTCCAAATGTCCTTCATCTCTTACATTCCAACATGTTCTGGTTTGGATTTAACATAAGAGATTAAATAATGCCTTTACAATACACCTGTTTTGTAGTATAATTTCAGGGAATTTGATCAGCCTATTTTTTCTTTCTTAGATGTCTCTACTAAAGGGAGACAATAGGTTACAAACCTACTTCCAACCTTTACTCTCCCCTTCTCACTCAGAGAGATGATGTTTATTCATTCATTCATTCATTCATTCATATGCTTTATATATTTAGATATGCAAACTGTCTGCTATTTTTATATATACTATGTTGTATGGATCAAGCCATGTTTCTTTTTTAGATTTTCAACTGGCCCAGCACCAGTTATTGAAACAAATTACCTATTCCTACTATACTACCGGCCTTTTGATATAAATAAAGTGATTGTATATGTGTTGGTCTGTTTCTATATTCTATATTGTTTCCATTATTTATTTTATACTGTAATTTCTAATGCTATCACCATGCAGTCTTACTGATTACAGGTTTATGAGATATTTGCAAATTTACATTTAAAAAAATTCTTCAATATTGTCTTACCTATGTTTATTCCTTTGCATTAATTTATAAATTTTAGAATAAAATTATCATTTTGCTCATAAATAAAAGATTTTTATCAGGGTTGCATAATTCTCCTTATTTCAATCCTTATATATTTTTTTCTTTCCTTATTATACTAGCTAATAATTTCACTGCAGTATAGAATAGAAGGGATGATAGTGAATTTTTTTCTTTATTTTTAAAAAAGATTTATTTACTTATTAGAGAGAGAGAGAGTAAGTGGGAGAATGGGAGAAGGAGAGGAAGAGAATCTCATGCAGACTCCCCACTGAACAAAAGCCTGAGCCTGACACAGGATCAGGACTTGATTTCATGAATCTGAGATCACCACCTGAGCTAAAACCAAGAATTGGAAGCTCAACCAACTGTGCCACCCAGGTGCCCCTCTTTTTTTCAATTTTTGATATCAATGGGAAAGCTCTTAATATTTGGTATCACAAGTGATATTAGTTAAATATAGGTCTTTTGTAGGTACCATTTATCAGGTTAAGGAAATTTCATACTATTCTTACTTTGCTAAGAAATTTTATTTGTTTTTAATCATGAATGGGTACAGAATTTTGTTAAATGATTTTTAGGTCCTATTAAAATATCTGTGTTATTCTGTTAATATGATAAATACTGTTGATTTGAATATTAACTTACCTTGTAATTCCTGGAACAAACCATACTTTTTTATAATTTACTATCATCTTTTATGCATACTGTTATGTTATATTTGATAATATTTTTTTAGGATTAATGATTTTTAGATAAATCTATGGTTTTCTTTTCCTATCACATCTTTTTCAGATATTGATTTCAAGGTCATGCTAGTCTCATAACTTTTCAGAAGTCTCAGGGAAGCCTTCTAATTCTGGGGTTAGACCAAAGTTTTTAAAATACTACTAATAGTGGTATTAAATACTGCAGGGTGACATAATGAAGTCTTATTTTATTACAGGAAAAGCACCAAGATGGTTTATCCTACTTCAACTATACAGAAATTCTCTAAGGTATTACTAATATTTTAAGAATCAGAGAACTGAAGTTTAAGGAAGACATATCATCTCCGAAGTTACATAGGTAGTTAGTAAAAGAACACATTTAAAAAAAAGAAGACATTTTTATAAACATTACCTCTTTATCTGTCAAATGAAGAAATTGAGTATATCTTTAAAGTTTTCATCATAAGAAAAAAGTTGTAACTATGTGTGGTGACAGATCTTGACTTCTTGTAGTGATCATTTTGCAATATACACATGTATTGAGTCATTATGTTGTATACCTGAAACTAATAGGATGTTATATGTCAATTATATCTCACTGAAAAATAAAAAGTGACGACAAGGTTAAGTTCTGACAGAGATAAAAATATATAAATCAAGGAAAGGGGAATATACTTAACATGATGAAAAGGACAATTCCACAGTATTTTGTATAAATTATTAAAAAAATGATTAAAGAAGACAATTTTTTAATACAGTTCTTTTTCCCTCTAAGTTTTTATTTAAATTCCTGTTTGTTAACTTACAGTGTAATATTAGTTTCAGGTGTAGAACTTAGTGATTCATCACTTACGTACAATACCCAGTGCTCATCACAATACGTGACCTCCTTAACACTCATCACCCATTTGACCCCCTAAAAAGATTAAAGAAAACAATTAAGATGATACAAATAAACTTCAACACTTCATGAAGCAGATGGTTTCTATTCACACAACTGCAAAATGGGGCAGAAGGCAGGAAGTTTTTATAAGATTAAAAAGAAAGAACAAGGAAGAAACAATAAAAAATCTAATCAGCTGGGGCCACATAATCAACCTTGTTTGGGGTGAGAAGGAATAAGGAAATAGTATGGTGCCTAGAGTTGGCTTACTGTTTGGGGATTGGCTGACTGGATATACTGCATTTTTGATCAAGTGGAGCATTTACAGGAACACTAGAATTATATGACTTTTATTTTTCTGGCTTGGCACCCTGGGCAGAAACAGCTCCATCGTGAGTCTAGCAACTTATTTCAATAGCACCTAATAGCATAGCTTCAAAATATATGAAGCAAGAACTGAGACATGAAAAAGAAGTAATAAAAAAATCCAGTATCATATTTGGAGATATTTACTCATCTTTCTCAATAATAGGACAAGTAGACAGAAAGTACGTAAACATATAAAAATTAAACATTAAACAAACTGACCTAACTGGTACATATAAGACAATATACTCAAAAATTGCAAAATACGCACTGTTTTCAAATGCGTGTGGGGCATTTACCATAATTGAATACATCTATAACCATAATGCAAATCTAAACAAATCTTATTTAATTATTTATTTTTAAAGTAAGCTCTATTCCCAACATAAGGCTTGAACTCATCACCCTGAGATCTATGGTCTGAAATCACATGGTCTATAAAATTAACAACCCAGGAAACAACAGATGTTGGTGAGGATGTGGAGAAAGGGGAACCCTTTGCATTGTTGGTGCAAATGTAAACTGGTACAGCTACTCTGGAAAACAGTATGGAATTTCCTAGAAAAGTTAAAAATAGAACTACCTTATAATCCAGCAATTGCAGTACTATGCATTTATCCAAAGGATACAAAAATGCTTATTTGAAAGGGCATATGCACCTCAATGTTTATCAACTATCAGCAATAACTAAATTATGGAAAGAGCTTAAATGTCCATCAGCCGATGAATGGATAGAGAAGATATTATACACACGCACACAGTGAACTGTTAGCCATCAAAAAGAATGAAATCTTGCCATTTGCAACAACATGGATGGAGCTAGAGGATATTATGCTAAGCAAAATAAGTTAGTCGGAGAAAGACAAATATTATATGACCTCACTCATATGTGGAATTTAAGAAATGAAACAGATGAAAATGGGGGAAGGGAAGAGAAAATAAAATAAGATAAAAACAAAAAGGGAGGCACACCATAGGAGATTCTTATAAAGAACAAGGGGAGGTGGGTGGGAGGACAGACTAAATGAGTGATGGGTATTAAGGAGGGCGCTGGTTGTGATGAGCACTGGGTGTTATATTTAAGTGATGAATCACTAAATTCTACTCCAGAAACCAATATTACACTATATGCTAACTAACTTGAGTTTAAGCAAGCAAAGTATATAACTACATTGAAAAAAAAAAAAAAAGAATCACATACTCTACCGACTGAGCCAGTCGATACCCCTAAACGAATTTTAAAGAATAAGGATTGCCCATTGAATGCACTTCCAGTTTCTGCTCTAACATGTAAAGAGCTTGCAAATCATTACTCTTATTCTTACAAAAAGAAAAAAAAAACACAAAAGAGGTTGAACATGTCTCCTGATGTCCTTTTTCCATGATTTATAGATATGTATCTCAGTTTCTGAGCCCTGAGTTCACTTTTTTTTTCTACAGATTGTCTACCTTTTGTAGAATTATACCTGCATGGTTGATTTTGTATAGAAAAATACTGAAGAGCACTTTGAATTGGTGCCTCCACATTTATCGTCTCCAATTCCCTCAGTGCTTCTTAAAAAGGATCGCTAACCTGCAAATTTTCTTCCCTATTTTACCAATGGCAGTTTTAATTCCTCACCATCTCTTTAAGGGTTATCTTCCATCATGTTTTAACTCTCTCTTAGCTGATATTCTTGTCCAACGACTTCACTTGGAATCAAATAATATTAGGTTACTAAAACTACCATGGTTTTTTTTTTGTGTGTTTTAAACTATGAAGATCCCCATCTGTAGCCAAAATCAGGCCAGATTAATTCTTCCATTGTTAACAATTGTCTTTCCTGAGAGTATTTTCTCATATTTCCTCGCCCTACTTCCTTAGCACACTTTTTGCACCAATTATCAATTCCTTCATTATTTATTCAGCATCTATATTTATTCAATCCTTACTGTGTGTTCACATCACACCAGATGTTTTGGATACATTCATGAACAAAATAGACAAAGGAATGTGCTCTCTAACTAGATATATAATGGGAGGGAGAAAATAAAAACTTAATTAGAGTTAATAAAATATTAGAAGCTTTAAAGTTAGAAAAAAAGAATAGACCAATGTAAAGGAAATCAGGGATATTCAGAGAAGATGATCGGGTTACAGTATTCAATAGAGTATTATGATTGGCTCCAATTTCCCCTTAGTACCTAGGTAGGGTATTTCAGTTTATTCATTAATGAAATGAGGTAGTTGTGTGATAACCAGGTTTTCTTCTGCCTTTAAAATTTTGTGAGTCTATACAAGTCATAAGTGTTTATAATAAAAAATGCAGAAAAGTATATATATATTTTTATTTTAGGACAATTCCTTAAATCTTAGCAACACCATAATGTTTTTCACTCATGGCATTTCTTATTTCAAAAATAATTTCTAGTAGCAGGGATAAACATTTAACAAGAGATTCCTAAGAGGAAAATTAACCTTCTATGACAAACTCAGGGGAGTCACAATTAAGGACTTGGAATAATTAGGTAAGTTCTCCAGTGTTTTACACCTGTCATTCTTGCTCTGTAAGTTTAGCCTTAAATGCATTTATTATTCCAGAAATCATTGTTATATATTTTTTTTCATTGTTATATTCTGTATAGCAAATATTAGGTAACAATTCATCTGGTAATGTAGAAGCACCTTTTATTTTTCTCCTCTTCCCATACCTCACATCTTAATTGCAGTGACTCATGAGCTGAGTCTATTTTTATTTTATTTATTTTATGTATTATTTTTGCCTGCTTGCAGTTGTGCTGATGTGCTACAGAACTGTGACTACAACTTCTACCGTAATTGATGGGAACAAATTCTTCTGGGATGTATTAATACAGCTGCAGGCAGTGAGGCAAGCAGTGAATGGAAAGTAAATGGGTTCGGGAGCTCTAGAGACATCGATGTTGCTGGAGGCGGGGAGGTAGGCAGCCACTAATAACTACAACTGAACAGTGGGAAGAGAGCATGCACTAGGTTTGTTTCACTAATCATTATATATCATGTGCACTTGGCGGTTATGATCAAATGTTTCTTTCCCAAACCAATTAGCCTTCAGTGTGGTGCTAAGTAGTGCATATGTAGCTGCTAGCTGTAATGATCACTACACCTTTGATTTTAAACACCCATGTTATGGATATAGATTTTCTCGGAGGTTATGAAAACAAAAGTATATTTTTTTCTTCAGTAGTTTTTCCAAAGATGAAGATTCAATTTAGTTTGAAATTGTAAGACTAATCATTTATATTTTTTATTTAGGCCCACTAACCTTGGAATTATTTAAATTAAAATATTTAATTTTGCTGATTAAAAGCTACTGTGGAGAGTATGAGTTACTTGCCCAAGGTCCATACACTGCTTACTGGCAGCATTTGGATAAAAACAAATCATAAGGTTCAGCATGGTTAGATTCACCAGCAGTTTGGTAAAATTTACTGAGTGTTTATGGTGTGTTAGGCATTGTGCTAAAGGGTAGGAATACAAAGACACACTTAATTAACACTTAGGGATATACAAACAAATTATTTCAAGGTGTGTATTATTTTCTGGTACATAAAGAAAGCAGGAGCAAAAAGGAGGGAATTGTTCATTTTGATTAGTGTTGGAAGACGGAGGAAGTAGCTACAGCATTATTGGGAGGAAACATCGGAGACTAGTTTAAAGTCTTTGAAGGGCATGGTGGAATAATGTAAAGTCACTGACCCAGATGTGCCTATAGTCATAACTTTTGTGAAATGTGCTTATACTCTGAGTTTTATAAATACTTAAAGCTACAATTTTCTTACCTGGAATTTGCATTAGTTTCATGGTATAGTGAGGAGAAGCAAGATATATGTAGCTTTTACATGAAATCTTTAGATATTAAGCACATTATATTTTCATACCTCCAGAAGTAAGTCTGTTCTATGCTCTTGTCATTGCAAAGTTCACTTTACTAAATAATAAAAAAAGGAAAGGCATACCATTTCATGTATGGCTTTCCCACCCTTGACTTTTCAATGATTGATGACTTTCATGGCTGTCCATATAGTCTTGGTTTTGATACTAAAGATGGCATCTATCACTGGTCCTATGTAGATAGTTGTATAGAAAGGCCCTTGTAATTTCAAATCTTTTGTAATAATTACTTAAGCAGAGCTATTTCTTTATAAATAAAGAACTGGACATGAAGTTAACTTGCATGTCCAGTTGGAAAAAAATTTAGTGACTCCGCCACCATATACCATATGGCATCTTCCTGGAGAGCCACAAGTCACACTAAACATAAAAAAAAAAGGGCAGGGGGGAAGAAAAATCACTACACCACAGTCCCTGATGTGGATTGCAGCTTCCCGCAGAAATACTCAAGGCCTATTCAATATTTGTGTCGATTTTCAGCAGGCATTTTGATGAATATGAATGCTATAGAAATATCTGAATCTGTGTATGAATCAAATATAAACCAAATATTAACTGCTTCCCAAGAGGAAATGCTTTGATTTCTCTTTACTTTTTTCTTTCTGCCTGGTCATTTCTTGAGGCATCAGACATCAAACTGGCTTAGTGCTGGCATCTCCTTCTCCTGGGGAGGAAAGAAAAGTTCAGGGAACACATACAAATACAATAAAAATAAATATATCTTAAAGGCATTCCTTTTTGAAAGGACCAACACAAAGTTTACTATATTCAAAAGAAGTCTTAAGATTGATAAAGGAAGATTTTATTTGCAGGACTTATAATTATGCCTAGTCAGGTAGTCATGAAGCAATACTAAATATTCCTCACATACTGTCAAGTCTTGTCTTCCTAGAATCATTGTAGTGTAAAAAAAAAGATTGTGTCTGATTAAAATGTAAAAGAATCCTATCTCACATAAAGTAAACATCTCAGGGGTTAGGGAATAGTATTCTTTAGACCCTATATGGGAAAAAAAAAAGAAAAGAAGTTGGGCATATTAACATAGAGAAAGCGAAAATAAAAATAAAACATGAAGGCTATACGGTTGTTAGTTTCCTGTCATGGACATCATAGGACCAGAATTTTTATGAACTGCTAATTGGTACACAATGGGTTCATTAAGTGCTATGATCAGATTTTAAAAGAATCTGTCTTTACAATATGATATTTAAAAACCTGATAAGACCTCTTTCTATAAGTCCTTAGGGAGAAATGATTCCTTTTGAAAGAATAATACCATGAAAACTACCGAGGGATATATTTCTTTGACCATAATTGACCAACTACAGTTTTAAGAGATCAACTCTTGGCTCATGTGTTTATATCTATTCCTTTAGACATTGTTATTTTTTATAGAAAGAGAATAATTATGAGTGTCCTTTTTATAGAAGAATGGTTATGAGCATGCAATTTTTTTTCCAACTGACAAAAAAAAAGTAACACAGTTGATATGAAAGAGTTAATTTGTGGTGTGGAATCTAAGTAGGAAAACCCATGCCTAGATTAAAGAGATTTATGAATAGAAATTTGGAGTTCTCATGTGTAAAATAAATGCTTATATTAGATGAACTTCTGAATTTACTTCTTGTTATTTTATGTTTCATTATATTAATTTGTAAAAATCATTACTGTTTTAAATTTTTTTGATAAAACAATGTCTTGAGCATAGAGGTATAAAAATACTTTATTAATGAGTCAACAGGATCCTCCTTTTAATAACTATAGTTTCTTATATACTTTTAAAATGTGGTAAATACATATTTTATTTATTAAAATTCTTTTAGTTACTATTTTTATGTGTTCCAATTGCTTTATTTTGAGTTAAGAAAGGCAAGTTATGTATGGACATATTACTTGTCTTTACTTCCATATTAATTGTATGGGGTCCTTTAGTATTTTCCTTTATTATTTCCTCTATTTCTTTTCTTTCCTTTTTTTTAAAGATTTTATTTATTTATTCATGAGAGACAGAGAGAGAGAGAGAGAGAGAGAGAGAGAGGCAGAGACACAGGCAGAGGGAGAAGCAGGCTCCATGCAGGGAGCCTGACATGGGACTGGATCCTCAGTCTCCAGGATCACGCCTTGGACTGAAGGTGGCACTAAAACGCTGAGCCACCGGGGCTGCCCCTCTTTTCTTTACTGTATAATGAAGATGTTATACTGAAAAGAAGACATCAGACAAGAAGATAGTAAATTCATTTTGAGATTTATTCTTCTGTCTATAGTAAGTTAAGAGTGTTCCTCCAAAAGATATGTCTACCTGGAGCCTGTGAATGTAACTTCTTTAGAAAACAGATCTTTGCAGATGGAGTTAAGGTGAAGATTTTGATATGGGAATATGCTGGAACAACTAGGGTAGGCCCTCAATCCAGGAACAGGCATGCTTAGAAGAAAGGGTAGGGAAGACATAAAAGGGAATGTCATGAAATTGGAGCAGAGATTGGGGTGATGCACTCCATGGAAATTCAAGAGTCAGCAGAAGTTGGAAGAGGCAGGAGAGGATTCTATCTTAGAGCCTTCAGAGGGAATAAGGCTCTGGTGACATCTTGATTTCAGATTTCTGGTTATCAGATCTGCCCTAGGAAACTGATACGCCATCACTGCCATTAAGTAAAATAAAAATAAACAACCCAGGTCTAATACATAGAGGAGTGAATCAGAAACTGTATGGCACACTCTAACTGGGTGTTCAAGACAATGTAGCAAAATGACTGTTTATAAGGTTGTGATTAAGATGTAAGTCACAGGTTGTAGCTTGATGAGGGTACTTGTATGAGTTTGTTGGGGCTACCATAACAAAATACTATAGACTGGGTGGCTTAAACAACAGAAATGTATTTTCCCACAGTCTGGAGGCTAGATGTCCAAGATCAAGGTGCCACCAGGGTTTGTTTCTCCTGAGGCCTTCCTCCTTGGCTTGCAAATGGCCATTTTCTGCATGTGTCTTCACAAGGGCTTTCTTACGTGTCGATACATCCTTGGTGTCCCTCTTACCGGTTCTAATCTCTTTATTTTATGAGGCCACCAGTCAAACTAGACTAGGGTCCTCTTGAACAACCTCATTTTAATTTAATCACCTTTTTAGGGGCCCTATCTCCAAATACAGTCCATTCTCTGTATTTGGGGATACTGGAGGTTAGAGTTTCAAAATATAAATTTGGGTGGGGGGCACAGTTCAGTTGGTAACAGTCCATGTATCAAGGATGGCCTGAAGAGAAGAAGAAGCAGTTTATGAATCCAGAGACAGAGAAGGCTGTTTGGGATACCTGTCAGGAGCTATGAGTATACATAGAGAGATACATCAGAGCCCCAGAGGAAGTAGGGTTGGGAGTGAATTTTTCCTTCCCTTTGTTCATTTCCTGGAAGCTGCAGAAAGGCAAGAAAGATTACTTCTGTGGTACATACGTGTCAAATTTCCAGTGTATAGAGCTAGGTTGAAAAGGGTAGAGAGAGGACCTAAAGAGGTGAGTAGAAGATACCCAGCACGATGGAAACTTGGAAACTATTTCACGGAAGTTGTTTGTAGCCAATTCCGCACTCTGAAAGCATTAACAAAATAGGTTCAGAATAATAAAATATTTGCTAACAACTCTTTTTATATAATTGAGGAGTTAATAAAAACAACATGTTTGTATAATATGTTCTCAAAATTATAGGTATGGTCAGGAAGCTTTGAAAAATCTCATTTCCTATGGAATTTTCACATTTTTGTTTGAAGTATATGTGTATATGTGTTTATAAGCACTACGTATTTTAACACATCATGCAAGTTGGCAGGTATTGTAAAAATTTAAATGCTGAATGCTTAGCAGTGTTCTACTTCTGGTGTTCAAAATGCATTTGAATACATTTAAAATTTTCTATATTCTGGTTGTCCTATTTGCGATATGGAAAGATTATTGATATGCAAGAAGCTAATGAAACTATTATGGGATATTATTTTTAAAACAAGTGCTGGAGGGCAGCCCGAGTGGCTCAGTGGTTTAGCGCCGCCTTCAGCCCAGGGCCTGATCTTGGAGTCCTGGGATGGAGTCCCTTGTCGGGCTCCCTGCGTGGGGCCTGCTTCTCCCTCTGCCTGTGTCTCTGCCCCCCTCTCTCTCTCTGTGTCTCTCCTGAATAAACAAATAAAATAAAAAAAAACAGTGCTGGAGAAATGCTTTTTTGTGACTGTAGCATATTTATTAGTATATCTTCACTGCCCAATAGTAACTGATATTTGATAAATATTTATTTTACTGAAGTAAACTATGAATAAACATCTACTAACTTTCCTAGGCATATAATAAGCCCTTGGAAGAGAATTATTATTTGATTAACTTTATGTACTTGGGCAACTTAGTATTGGAAAGTAAATGTTTGGACTAACTATTAGGCTGGTCCTTTACCTCATGGGCCCCGTAGTCATTATTTATATTAAAAATTTTCACATTTAAAATAAATGAAAAAATATTTTTACTAATGAATTGTCTCAGTCCATATTTATTTTGAATATCTAATCATATCTGAGAAGAAAACAAAACTGGTTTGAGTAGGAAGTTGTGAGAAATGTTCTAGACATTGGATTTCTATATTAAAACCAATGACAGCCTTGAAAAATAAATTAATTGTTGTATGTTTTGATATATTTTCCGAAGGATAGGCAACTTGAAAAAGTTATGTATAATTATACTCTTTGACAAACTTCACTGGAAGACATTTACAAAAAAATTAGTTGAAAAAGTAGTTGAAATTATTTAAGGAAACCAGTGTATGCAGCTTCCGAAAAGACAGGAACCACTAGAGGGCACTGCTGCTCTATTTCAAACCAGCTAGTAGCTATAATAAATACTGAAGATTTAAAACCTGGGAATTCAAAGTGGCAAATTTGGACTGTGATATGAAATGCATCAAAAGAAGAAAAAAATTTTTGTTACAAGTTAATATTATTTATCAGACAATTTAAAAACTATGAGCACTTAAATTGGCACTTCCATCAAACTAATTTTACTAGTCTTTGAGATGTATATTTAGGGGAAAAAATAGACATAAAGACAAATATATTTATGACACTCCATGTTTAGATAAATCCTGTTACATATTCATTGTAAAGATTTCTACTCCTCATAATGTAAGATAATGGCAATAATAACTTAGCTGCAAAAACTAGTTTTTCTCTGAAGTGTTATGCTGTATTTATAGATACACAGTATATATTCATTATACAGTGGATATTTATGTTTACATCCTGAAGTGAGAAGATAAAGACCAGTAATCCAATCATCAATTTAAAAGGAAAAACATTTAGGGGGAGAATGTCATTGCTTACTTAAGTCACAGAGGGGTTAAGCAGGGACTATGCATATGTATATGTACATACCTGGGGGTAAAAATGAGGATAAAGAAATATTTTTTTCCATACAATTGAAGGAAAGAAACATGCAAAACTAAATAATGAATTATATACCCATATATAACATACAAATTTTAGAGACAGAAAATGAAAGTTAATTATTACACTTCATTAATAAGTATTACAACCTTGGATAAAATCAATAAAAACACTGCACTTACTATGAACTAAAAAACAAATGACTAATATAGAAATACAAGACATATTCTCTGAAGTAGGATAATTGAAACACAGTTGAAAATATATGATGGACATGACAAAATAGCATGCATTACATAGTTTTATGTGAAAAATATGCAGAGTGCTGTATATACAGAATTTAGAAGATCACTGTGGGTTGCAGGAAACAAAAGTATTCTATAGGGTGGGTGGAATCTGAACTTGGTCTTGAAATCTGAGAAAAATTCAGATAGGTGGGGAGGATGTTACAGTATTGGGAAAAGACTCAAGAGATCCGGGTGGTCTAGACATAGAGACGCCACTTAATATAAAGATCTGTCTGTTTTAGTGAGTAGGGGTCAGAAGGAGTAATTAGAGGACTCTAGAAAGATAGATTGGGATATATTGTGTGCGACTTTGAGTTCCAGGCTTAGATGCTTCAATTTGATCCAAAGTATTTAAGTCAGATGTGTGGCATGATCAACACAGTATTTAGAAAGACCAATCTGTTTGCAAGATAGATTTCATATAAGACGAAACTTTAGTGATAGAAGACCTTTGAAGAATGTGTTTCATAGAACAAACTTTAGATGATATAAGCATTAATTAGGACAGTGGCAATGGATATAGAAAAGAAAGGACTTAATAGGAGTCATTTAGAAATAGGAAACAGTATGGATTTTGATTGATTAAATGTGATGGTCTCAGAAAGCAGAGAAGAGGAGAAGCTGTCATGAGAATTTAAGCCCAGAGGACATGAAACAAAAGGAAAAGGAAGTAGATTTTTACCAAGGAGAAAAGAGAAAAATCTGTTCAGCTTTAGATATGGAAAATGTCTTTCATTGATTAGACATAAATGATTCTCTTCAGAGGTGCAGGACAGAGCTCCAGAAAGGATCTAGATTGTCAGTATAGATGTAATAGTTAACATTTAGAAATGCAAACTTAACCAGAAGGAAAAGATACATTTCTGAGGAGAGACAAAAAAAGGAAATAGGGGATTAAAGGCTCAAATTGTGTTAATCAACATTTCATAGAGAAATAATAGTCATCATTGAAACATTCAACGTTATTATCTTAGATGGGCATAGGAGAAATCGATTTATCAGAGCCAGAGAATGAGGAATACCCTCACATAAAACTCTAAAAATAGATCAAGAGGGATGAGGAGAATACCACGGAGTTAAGTGATTAGGAACAGATCAGTGCCCTACTGGAAAGTGTCATTTTGAGTTAGGGACAAACAGGGCTAGGTAGGGAGAGAGAGGTAGCGGGCCAGGGAATCAGGCTCACAAAACTCCCCCAAATACTGATGTGTAAGGAAACCAGAGATAAGGGAACAAGTCAGACCATCCTGCCTTAGGTATGGGAAGGGAAGGTGTCTTTTATGACAGTCATCTGTGACCAAAAAAGAATAACCAGACCACAAAGAAGAAGTAAACCATCAAAGATGTTATCACTAGTCCTCACTCAATGGCAATATCAATATATATGTTAAAAGGACTTCGGTTCCCTGGTTGGCTTTCACCAGAAGCTGGAATACATCAGTTTGAGAACATAGGAAGTAAATGAAATCAAATAGGGAATTAGGATCAAACCCATTAACTATTGGGTTTCAATATCGTATGATAATATTAGGAAACATAGGTTATTTAGGAGACAATTGTGTTGTAATATTTAGAGAAGAATGTTACGTGTTTGCAGCCAAACAGGAAAAAGGGAGAAGGAAGAGAAAAGGAAGATCCAAAATTAAGAGAGCATAATTAAAGGACAGAGTGTCAGGGGAGTTGGAAAGAAAAGTCTGGTAAGCAATAATCTTGGAAAGCTGTGATTATACACATTCTCAGGAGCCTGAAGGAGAGATGTTTGATTAGGGGTTTGGATGGGGATACTCTTAGCTATCCCAAATCTATTTTTTTAAAGATTTTATTTATTTATTCATGAGAGACACACAGAGAGAGACAGAGACATGGGCAGAAGGAGAAGCAGGCTCCCTGTGGCGAGCCCCATGCGGGGCTCAATCCTTGGACCTGGGATCATGCCCTGAGCTGAAGGCAGATGCTCAACCATTGAGCCACCCAGGTGTCCCTATCTCAAAACTATTTTGAAATTATGTATGGGACAAGTCAAACAATAAAAAAAACAGGATTGCTTAAGTCATCTTTGTGTCGTGGGAGATGAGATGACACTATACTACCGTGGTGGGGAGAGGTAGGAGGAACCACCTACCTCACAGTTTAAGACTGTGCTGCTGAGGTGCCTACTGAAATCAGACCAAAATGGAGAGCAAACTGAGCCTTCTGGTAATCCTGAAGAGAGTTTCAGTACCAGAACACATTGACCAATGTTCTAAACCTACCTGTTTTCATCATGTTGGCCTTATGAGTTTCTAGTTTAAAGAAGACGTTTCCATCTTTAAAAAAGTCAAGCATTAAAAGTCTGAAATATTCTGTATTTCCTGAATAACAAAACTACAAAACTGCTGGTTGCATTTGATCACTCCCGGGGAAAGAACTGCTGGGGGAGATTTCCTGCCTGTCACATTTCCTCTCCTTGTGCTGATCTGGATGCAGACCCTGTGACCTTGCTCTGCGCTTTGCTTCCTTTGAATTTTCTTGATTCCTGAGTACCTGTTCAGCCTTTCACTCATCCAGAACCTTTTCTAGGAACTCCTTACCTATGTACATTTGATCCCCAAACTGCCTGTCTAGCTGATTGACTACCATGCTCTGACCTCCTGTACCTAAATTGTTGTTGATCAACTATTGCTTCCTTTAGTGCTAAATTGCCTCCATCAACTTGGTGTAGGATGTGTTGATGTGTATAGACTGCCTGCCTGAACTCCCATGCCCTATATTCGTCTCCAAGCCCTGCTTGGTCTTTCCTAATCCTGATACATCATCCTCCTTCAGAAAAACACTTTCCCCCAAGTCTGTGCTAGGACCATTAAAGATGGTGGCTGGGTTTTTAAACCTGGGTGATGGGAACGATTATGATGGCATTAAACGGGTAGAAACAGTAACAGAGGTAATGAGCTTGGTTGTGGATTTATTTAAGATTATAATAGATATATTATATCATCCAATTTACCTTGGATGCTCACAAGATTTAAGGTATATTTGCTACTATTTCACCATCAGGGAGAAAACTCATCACCTGATCTTATTATAATGCATTAACTATTATCCCGTCTAGATATACTGGAGTTCTAGTTTATATTTTTTAAGGTCCCAGTTGGAGTCTTTATAATGGCTTTCTTCTAGGAGTTAAAGCTGTGTAATTCTCTTAAGACAGAATTATAATTAAAAAACTTAATTGTATTCACTATACACATGTATATCTTACCAATATGAATTCAATAATGGGGAAAGGACTACCAGTGTTTCATTTTCTGAGAGATTTATTATGGGATGATATTTGAACAATGGAAATTGTTCTTATTATTTGTGTCTAAATTCTTCATGAAGTTTTTTTTTGCAAACCTTTCCCATGCCACACCGTTCACAGGAAATGGAAATATAAAACATGCACCTGAAGATAGCAGGCTTCTCCGGGTTTGTGGTCACCTACTGAGGAGTTCATCTGTCCCAAGTCTTGCTAACCATCCTGTGATCTTAGAATATCATAATGTCTGCTAACTTTTAACCAATCACCACATTGGATTGGCAGTTCTGTTTGGGAATCATCATTCACTCAGTCAATCTGAAAACATGGGGATCATCTTTCAACTCTTCTCCTCACTGATTTCCATCCTTAACCAAAGCATCTAGAAATATTTTGAATCTCTTCCTTCCTTTCCACACCTCTATCTCTTGTCCTAGTGCAGGTAACATTGTGTTTTCCTAAAACTCTTGCCATATGTTCCTAAATTGGTTTTACTGATTTTAAAGTTGTTTTTTTTTTTCCCTTTTGATATTGGTCACATTGACCCTCTGCACAGAATGTATTTTTAACAGCTATTAGCAGGAGTAAACATTCCAATTTATGAAACTCACGTAGAGGGTCATTTCAAGATGACTTTTCCTGATATTCCAGATTTCCATATTAACGTAGTGCTGCAAACAGGCTGTATACTTATTCTCTGTAGTTATAAAACCCTTTTTGCATTTCTGCCTCTTTATATGGGACATGGTGTTGTAATTGTACTTCTGGATCTTTTCCTTCCATTAAAGTCAGAGATCACTGAGGACAAGGAACATCCATTATTGTTTCTGCAGAACTCAGTTTAATGCTTAACATATAGGAGACACTCAATAAATGCTTGTTAAAGAAACAAATAAGTATATAGATATGCTTTTATTTTTTATTTAGATTCCAAGGGCAGGAGTTCTTATTTTTGCGTTGCATTTGGCAATATTTGGCAGAATAAGTAACAAATATGTGGCAGATGTGTTACAAGTATTTGTTCAGTAATTTCATTAATATATTGTAATTATTTCCTTCTTCAAGGTCTTATGGGTGGAGAGCTCATATCATATATCTTTTTTCAATAATTTGTACCTTATGAAAACATTTTAGATTTTGTTGTAATGATGGTGGAAAGGTTAGAAAATTTCCACCTAAGGTGCAAACTTTGGGGAATCCTATACATTTACAAGACAGAAAGAGGTCATTTAAGATGAAATGGAATCAGAATGAGAATTATACAGGACATTGATGGTCTTCTCAAATGCTAATATATATCATATAATATGACTACTTTGGAAACTGCTCTTTGGGTGAGGAGATATCTATAAAGAGCTTGATATAGGGTGGAAAGGAGACTGATTTTCCTTGGACCTCATTCCACCATTTGCTACTCTGGGAATTTAGGACTAAAAATAATTGAGGAGGTAGGCAAGCGGGATTATTTCAACTCAATGTAACATTTGACATACATTCTCTGCTTGTTGGTATAATTGAACTTTTGAACGTTTCATAATACTTCATGCCACCCTGCTAAAACTGTGAAAAATCTGCTCTCTGATTTTATTCTGTGTTGTATTCATAATTATATGTCAAGTCCATAGTATAGTTTATAAGTCAGAGTAGGAGCTCACCATATACTTTTTGAATGTTTTTTTAAAAATATTTTATTTATTTATAAATAAATTATTCTCATGAATAATGAGAGACACAGAGACATAGGCAGAGGGAGATGCAGGCTCCCTGCAGGGAGCCTGATGCGGGACTCAATCCCAGGACTCAGGGATCATAACCTGAGCCAAAGGCAGATGCTCAACCGCTGAGTCACCCAGGCATCCCTAAATGTTTAAATGAATACAGTTTTTGATCAACAATGTATAAGTTACTATTAAATACTGCCAGGCATGCAAGTATGAGTAAGACACATTTCTTTTATCCAGCCAGGGTGGGGAAGAAATAAACAAAGAATGGGTGGAATGGATATTACACACACAAAAAAGTCGACAGATGTTATGGGAAGAATACATAACAATATTTAATAGTACAATATTGTACAATAGCTATATTTGCACAAATGGCCATATTTGTAGCTTGATTTAGATCTCTAATTCAGGTTGAGAGGCAAAGCCCAAAACTAATGCAGACTGGGCTTCTGTCAGGAGACAATGGTGCTCTGAAACCTAGATTTTTGGATTCATCATCAAGTTCCAAAAATATTTTGATATATTAGATCTATAAGGCGAATCTAATACAGTAACATTTAAGAATGATAGCACCTGGCTGGCTCAGAAGAGCATGCAACTCTTAATCTTAGACTCATCAGTTCAGGCCTCATGTTGTAGAAACTATATAAGTAAATAAGTAAATAAATAAACTTACAAAAAAATAGTGGAAAATAAAAAGCACTATGTAACCAAGTACAAAATCAAAGAATGGATAAAAAAAAAAACCCTTTAGATGTTTTCAGTGATTCTTAAGTCTTTGTGAAGTTCTCAACTGGGTACCTCACTGGACTTGTCTTTTAGAGAACCTGTAATTTCTTCTCTCAGTACTACACATTTGGAAAAAATAAAGTTTGGAAGGGGAAAAAAGTAAAGATGGACTTTTTGGAACATTTCTTTTCTCTCCCCACAGATAGATTTTTTATTCTTTTCCATCCATAAAATCCCTTTTGTTATTGTTTTAGGGATTCTCATTCCATTCACCTTTCAACCAGTCCTTCGGATACATTCCTATGTCTGCTTCTATTTCCATCAGCCACAGTCTCTAGCTATGCTGTCATAAGGATTACTCTCAGTTATTTTAGAAAAAAAAAACCAGCCCAAACTTTTCTTATTATAATTTTACTGTAACAGATTTCAGAACCTGAAACTTTTGTATGCAGGTGTCTAAGTGCGCGTACACATACACACACACTCACACACACATAACACCCCTATTATCTCCCACACATCCTTTCTTATCTTATACCGTATTAATATACTCTACTTCCTCCCTTCAAGGTATCCTGAGGAAGTGAATTGCTTCTGGAAGCCTATATGAACTAACTCTCACCATCGTTTTCTCCTAATTGAAAAGCATAAACCCTCATGAACTAGATTATGTATTGTTCTGTAAGAGACAGTAAGTCCAGTTAGGTAAATGGTAGCAGAAGTGTAAATGAGGGTACAATTCAAGTGATACCAACTGTTTTACTTTCTGTAAATTCTGTCAGCAGCCTGACTTTATCACTTCCTTCTTGTACAAAGCTTCCTCTATTAGAGTGTCTTTAGTAAGAATTCTATTGCCCTTTACTTATTTTCAAGCATACCTCCAAATGGAAGGTAACAGTTCTCCAAAATGTAAAACCTGAGGCATACTTTCATTCACCAATTTACTCCAATCTCAGCAGAATCTAGCTAATTGTCCCTGAGAATCAGGCTTTCTTAGCATAACTGTGACTCTGTTTAGAAGTAATGGCCCTGGCAGGTGCCCCAATGAACAGAGGACACCTACCATTAATACTCTCATTGCAGTGGCCAATTAATGAGTATTACCATATCAAGAATTGTCTTTAACCACTGATCTCAAACATATGTTGTTGTGTTTCCAGGAGCTTCTGTTAAAATTCTTCATTGTCAATCACAGATTTAGGAGCAAGGGAACCCAGGCCTCTGGAAAGGGTACACTATGTGAAATCTACAATTAGGAGAAAGCACAGCTGACAAAAAGGAAGAGTCAGAGGCACATGCAGAGAGCATGGCGGGGAGAAACTGCTCCTGGAAAAGTTAGGAAGGAAACACTTACCTGACATTGCAGTACTAGCAAATGTACATGGATTTTTTCCCTCTTAACTATCCGTCCTTTATTGTAACTATCAAATTAGCAAGTGTGTTAGTGAGAGCGCCATGCTCCTGGGAAGGGGCAATAATTTCTTCTCCTCTCACTCATATTCTGGGTTGACAGTTCCCTACGGGGACAGAAGAAATAAATTTAGGCCTTCCCTGATGGAGGCGAGTCAGCTCATTAGCAGCTGCCATCACAGCACCTTACCTTCAGCTCACAGATGGAGACGAGGGCTCTTTGAAGGCGATCCTAAGGCTGCTTCGCGTGGAGCAGGATAAGTGGGGATCCTGTAAAGTGTCGTTTCCCTGGAAACCAAGTGCAACAAATACCCTGTTGTCATCAGTTCAGGATGTGTATAGTTCACACATAAATGCCGGGTTTGTGAAGAAATTTGCACAGTGGATGCCTGTGCTATAGATACACTGAAGTGAGAGGTCTCGAGGACTGTCGTCAGATCCTAATGGAGTCATGGGCCCCTTTGAAAAGTAGAATGTTAAAGGTCTGAAATAAATTTCTCCTGTATGATGTATGTGTCATATAATGCTCCTATGTGAAATGCAGTATTCCCTTATGCAATTTAGAAAGAGATATCAATTTTAATTGAATTAGATCTTCTTTTAATTTGGAGGCTTATTTTGTTCATTTAAATCCCCAGATTCTTATTTGTGGGAACACCAGTAGTAGAGTTTTATCTTATTTCTCAAGTAACAATATTATCCTAATTTCATTCATACTCATGTGATTTAAAATACAATGAAATAAGGACACGTTAATCTCTATAGTGCCTTTTATTTAAACCCATGAAGAAAAAAAATTATAAGTACCAGGTTTTAAGAGATGTCTGACTTTAAATTATGTGTGATTTAATCTTTAGGATATATATTAACCTGAGACCATAATGAGCAAAAAATGAGTTTAAAGAGTTAATAGTCTGTAATTCTGGATCTTAGCCATCTCATCAGAAAATATATTCAATTGGATTAAAATATCAGAAGAGAAATTCCTCAAAAAGTTCAAAGGACAATTGTCCAAGTAGAAAATTTAATAAAAAAAATACAGTGAACCTATGTCATATAGATTAGAGATGCTTTTTTAACAATAGCAATTGAAATGAATTTCTCGGTGTCTCCCCCATATAAATCCTGAGCTAGAAACTGGTCTAGCAGGGTAGCTTAGCTCTTAACTGCTAACCATGTTTTTAAATAATAATTCAGTGTTGCTAACTTACATTTTGGTATTTATGGAAAATATCAGAGACACCAGAGATAAGCAGTCTTTGTGCTGTAGTTATTATTGATCTTTTCATATTCCCTACTTGAACCTTCATTCATTTTGAGTGACATTCATTATTAAAAATGTCCTAAAACTATCAGGTCCAGGTAGGTATTATCCTGATGCTGGAGACGTGGAGGTACCATGAACATCACTCATTTATCCGTGTTCCCATGGTGAGTTATTACTAGAGCCAAGTCTTCAGATTTTCCTTCTTACCATTTAATCACCAGTTTATGATAGGCTACAATTCAAGTCTACCTAATTAGTCTATATAATCATAATGGTTGATTAGTTAATACAGACACATGTACTTACTTAACAGCAATTTGATCTACTTAGGCTTGAAATATGATTTTGCACTGTCTAGACTGTCAGAAGAAGGAAACTCTCCCTTTTTTTTAATATCTTGCATATTAAATCTTCCCTTGACTCTGACATTACTGGATCATGGCAGTGTCTGGGCTATGGCTTCTGCATACAAGTAAACTCAGGCTTCATTTTTTTAGCTGTTAATCATATACTTCTAAATGTATTACAAATAATGCTGAAGTTGAATGTTTTTTACTCCACTGTGTGTTACTAATGGGCTTTTCCAAAGAGCATGACCTCTAATCATATTAATATTTAATCAGGCAATAAACATGCCTTGGTCTGAAGCTCAAAGCCAATAGAATTCTCTCTGGTGATGATTTTTTCTATTAAACTGACCAGGACTTCTTTTGCTTTATTCCATTATTGTAAAATTTGGGTAAGTGTCTGTGCATTCAATTGCCAGTGAGGGCTTTTTCTTAACTGTTCTACCTAAATAAGTGAAGTATCTCAAATAAACTTTAATATATTTCCACAAAGCTTTGTTTCTTTCAGAATAACCTCAGAAAACATTTGTCTATCAGATATAGGGTTTTGGAATAAGAGGACAAAAGAAAGGTTCTCATTTAAAAATTTTAAGTGCTTGCATTATAAAATACTGAGAAATTAAAAAGAAATGAGTGTGCCAAGGAAAACAATGATGATTTATATAATATTGGGAAAATTAACGCAAAGTGAAAATGATGTACCTTGATGTATTTATCGTATAGAGAAAAGTGGGACAGGGACAAGGTTATACAGTCACCATACTGTGTCCCGAGGACATAGAAAGACATTTACCATATTACCCCTCACCCCACCCGCAGTCATGATGGGGTGCTACTGGCGGAGTTTCAGTCAATAGTTTGTGGGTAGAGATGAGAGGTGATGTAAGCCAACTCCAGTTCTTGTTCTTAAAAATCATCTTGTAATTGCAATATCCTCCATGCTTCTCTTCCCCATCTGCAATAACCTTGAGAGCTGCGTACTCCAGATGGTGTAGCTGTGAGACAGAAGCCTGGGCCCCTATCGCTTATGAATGTGCTGTCTTCTATTAAAGATACTTATGGGACACAACTAACCTTCTCAAATTTCTTAAAATTAATTTATAGATTGATTCTGGAAGTCATTATGAAATGAACTAAAGCATATAATTCTTAAGTTACCTTTTCTGAAGATGATCTAAAAGATATACTGGTCGTGGTAGAGCTTGTTTTATTTTTCATTGGTTAGCCTCCGTATTTTTATCTATAACCCTGTCCTTCCTATAATTAAGCAATTGAATTTATGGCTAACTAAATATTCTTCAGATCAAGTAAATGTGTGTGTGTGTGTGTGCATGTATGTGTGTGTATTTTACCAAAGTGGGGATATATTGCTCATCTCACTCCAGGCCTCTGTGTGGCATTTGTGGCTTTACTTGTGAAGATAGTGGTCCTGGTCAAGGACTCAGGCAGCAACCTAGAGGCTGCAGGATCTTTAGCATGGCTGATATTCAGGCTTGGTCAGATCCAGGATGATGCTTGAAAGAGTAGCACTATTCTGGGTTGTCTAATGTTTAACATGGCATTGACATGCACTGGTATTGCTAGCAAGAATTCCTTTTCTTGAATATTTATAGAAAGATGTTTTTTATTGTTCCATATTTGCTCTTATAATGACAATAGATTCTCAGAGAGCCATTTTGATCAAAACATTAGGTCCTTTTTGTTTGGTCGGCTTTAACATTTCTCTCAGCTCACACAATCCAGGACTGACCCTAAGGAACTGACAGAGCAATAATGACTTGTCAAAAGAAGAAAGAAATTCCCCTCTAGTGTGGTTGTCGTTTATCCCTTCTATTTATTCCAGACATGTATGATGATTTTTTCCATTCATATCAAATTATTAGTTTACAAAATGTGCGAATATGAGTATATTTGGATTATTGCTCTCTCTTGGTTAAATTCTATCCTACAAAGTTCTCTTGAAAGAGTTGGGAGGTCTCTCTTTTATGAGGAGTCTAAGCAGGGGGCTTGGGATAAATGGTCTAGAAAAGTGTAAATGCTGCAGTAGATTTATTAAGTACTAGTTCCAAACAAATGCCATGGAGTACAAGAGTAATTGCCAACATTTGTGCTCTTAACTCAATTTCCTACAGAAAGAAGAGCTGGAAAAAAAAAACTATTAAAAATCCATTACCTGTTGTTTAAGAAGCAAAATAGCATTTTTCAGAAGCTCCTTATCAAGCAATTGGATGCAGCAGGATGATGTACAGTGGGAGTGAGGGTTAGGCTGGCATTGACATTTGCTTCTTAACTTAAATGATTAAACCTTCACCAAATTAGATCAAGGAATTTAATTTCTTCTCAAGCTTTTATGAATTTTCTTTAATACAGAAATGATCCGAGACAGAACACTCAAGAAAATTAAACAGAGACAACAATAATAATAATAAAAAAAACTCTCTGCATTGCACCCTGTGGAGGGCAGTCATGGACCATCAAACACACACAGTTTCTTGGGAGAATTTCTCAATACTATTTTCAAGGCAAATTCAGATTTGTTTGCTATATATTCACAATGTATTACGAGGCAAGACTTGAATGGGAGAGCCAAGCCTAAAATGGAAGGAGGCATTCTTTATTAAAGCTCGTAAGCACTTTTATATACTTGAAATCTAGTCACGGTATTAGTTACTAGGTAAGTTCAGTATATACAAAAATTTTTATCTACATCTGACAGGGGCAGAACTAAATACACAAGGAGGAAAATCAGTAGTAAAACTGCCGCGTGTTAAGATGGGTCATATGGCATATGACAAAGACCAGAGAAGCTTAGGGCAAGGCAGTGTCTTTCAGAGCAGCCAAAGACAGGCTGTCTCTGGAGTAAGCAAGGTCAGAAAGCTGTCAGGCTTTTCCATTTATTTTTTTATTTTTATTTTTTTTTTAGGCTTTTCCATTTAAGGCCAGGGCAGAAAGATAACGTCCTGTCCATGAAAGGAGACTGAGTGGGACTCACAGGTCACCATGATCACTGCCAGCTGAGTCTGCACTTTTTTACCATCTAAATAGTAGAGATGCCAAGGGTGGCTTCTAGGAAGGTTTTAGATCTTTCCTCGAAAACAAAAACAAAAACAAAAAGTCTCTATTAGCTTTAAATTCAAACACTCATTTTGCTATCTGAATGTTGTTTCAAGCTATTTAAATGGATGCACAATCTAAATTAAAACATTCAAGTGCATGCTTGGTACAGCAATTTGAGGACACTCAACAGATTGAGGACTCTCAACCTCTACCCAATTGCCCAACAAACTGCCCACATTTTAATCACTTCTTGAAGCAACCTCTCTACACCTTAGCCATAATGTGATCAGCAAAAGAAAGACCTTTCATTCTTCAGAAAAGAAAACAAAAGACAGAGAACACCAAGGATCTTGTCGCTTTAGGCCATGACTCTGAAGACAAAATAAAACACATCACTGGAGAATAGTATATAAGCACACACATGCATATAAACACATGTATACATTTTTTTCACATGTATACATTTTAAGGAGAATTTTATCTGTGAGGATTAAGAGGGAGTTGGTCTACCATGGTGGAGAGAGGGTCATAGAGGAAGAAAAGTAGTCTTTGTAAAAGCATTTTTAATATTATATGGAAAATCAGTGAAAATAGTATGTTCATTCACTGAAATGCCACCAGATCAATAAAATAAAGGAATAGAATACTAAGGAGCATCCAATGCCTAGAATATCTATACAAAAGCTTGAAGACTTCAGTAGTCAATAGGTTCTCTTCAGTTAGACTCCTAGGTGCCATTGTAATTTACTGAGGGCTGTGGATTTAGGAAAATATTAAAGAAGTTGTTTTGGTCATTCTTTTTCACATTCTCTGGCTTCCAAAAATTAACCAACAATTTGGTATATTTAAAAACTTGTTAAAAGAAACTGTATTTAGGGATTATATCACACCAGCAGAATCTAAAGCTAAGTACCGTGACAAATAGAACTGCTTAAAGTGGAATCAATGGCCATTCTTTTGCAGTTATCTGTTATAGCTGAGTGATATATTTTAACATCCCAAACATAGATAGGATATTATCTATATATGTAAAAAGAACATGCAAATGAAGGAGATAATAGCCTAAATTATTATTTCATAAAAAAACCACAGTAATGGGAATTGAGAAATGGATGGTAAAACCTCATCATTCTCAGGAATGACATTAAATAATTTGATAACTAAGACTTTAAGGTCAATGATAAATAATAGATCAGGACTTAATTTTCATAATATTTTTGGCGAGAGGATTAAAGTGAAGTATCTAAATTCTTGACTGCAAAAATTGAAGTCATTATGGATAAAAAACTAAATAAGGTTTTATTATGAATTTTTTTAACTCTATGAAACTATAAAGTGGGATAATGTGCTAAGCTGCTGTCTTCTGTTGTTAGTGTCTTGGTCAAAATAAAAGTAAGAAGGCAATACCCAAAGCCATCATTATCCTAAAAGACATGTTGCACCTTTGTCTACATTACAAAATGCCCAAAATGCTTGTCAGAGTTGTCAGACTCTACTTATTGGGATGCTGCAATCTGAATTGCAGTAGGAAAATGAAATGAAAAATGAATGACTATATCATTTTGCTTCTTTCCAGTTCCAAATATGAGCTCAATACAGAGAGAGACAAAGAATTCTCCAGAGCATCAGAACCCTGTAAATCATGACATATATCTTGTGCCAGCCACTGATAAACTGTACCTAGCTCTCCTGATGAAAGTAACAGATATGCCTCCCAAAGCATCAAGACTGATGAAATCAGACAGAAGAGCCACTTCTCCTAATTCCAAACCTTACGCTAGAGAGGGAAGTGCATCTAGCTCTGTGGCTATTTCCTTTCTTTCCTCCAAGTGAAGGTGTGTTCAAAGCATACATTTTCAAACAATCCAAGAGACTCGTCATCATTTTATATTTCCAAAATTTTTTTGGAGAAAGATATTTGGCAGTATTCTGTGTGAATTTGAGTATTTATTTCGGGAGCTTTTACTTTGATTTCACTGAGTCCTGCTTGCAGTTCAGTTGAGGGACTGTTTTACCTGAAGCTTAATTAAAGCCATCATTTTAAGGGACTTATTTGCATCAGTGCTCTTTCTCAGGGGTCCCTGGGTTACACTAGTCTCCTTGAAACAACCTCAGTTAATGGTAGCTGTCAAAGGGATGTTTTCTCACAACAGAAAAATTCAAAATATTCAATACACTATCTTTGGCACACTACCAAATTATCTGCTATGTTGTTGTCCTTGCCATTTTTTGATAATAGCCTTCCCATCCATTCTGGCTAGATATTAATTGGACTATCTTCCATTTTTAAATATGGCTTAGCTATCTTTATAAGTTACTTCAATGATTTGGTTGCTATTTTATAAATTATATAACTAATTTTAAGAATATTATCACAAGGCTAGTATCCAAGATCTAAAAAGAACGTATCAAACTCAACACCCAAAAACCAAATACTACAGTCAAGAAATGAGCAGAAGACATGAATAGATATTTCTCCAAAGAAGACATACAAATGGCCAACAGACACATGGAAAAATGCTCGACATCACTTGGCATCAGGGAAATACAAATCCAAACTACAATGAGATACCACCTCACCAGTCAGAATGGCTAAAATAAATAAGACAGGATGCAACAAATGTTGGCAAGGATGTGGAGAAAGGGGAATCCTCTTACGTTGTTGGTGGAAATGCAAGCTGGTACAGCCACTCTGGAAAACAGTGTGGAGGTTCCTCAAGAAGTTAAAAATGACCCAGCAATGGCACTACTAGGTATTTACCCCCCAAAACAAATGTATTGATCTGAAGGGGTATTTGCACCACAATGTTTATAGCAACAATGTCCACAACAGCCAAACTGTGGCAAGAGCCAACATGTCCATTGATAGATGAATTGATAAAGAAATGTGGTGTGTATATATATACACAATGGAATATTACTCAGCCACCAGGAAGGATGAATACTTAACATCAGTGTGGATGGAACTGGAGGGTATTATGTTGAGTGAAATAAGTCAACCAGAGAAGGACAATTATATGGTTCCACTCCTATGTGGAATATGAGAAACAGCACAGACGATCATAGGGGAAGGGAGGGAAAACTGAATGGGAAGTGATAAGAAAGGGAGAAAACCATGAGAGACTCTTAACTATAGTAAACAAACTGAGAGTTGCTGGAGGGGAGGTGGAGATGCAGAGATAGGCTATAGGGTGATGGGCATTAAGGAGGGCAGGTGGCGTGATGAGCACTGGGTGTTATATGAAAATGATGAATTATTGAACTCTACACCTGAAATTAATGATGTACTATATGTTGGCTAACAGAATTTAATTTTTTTTTAAAAAGGAGAAAAAGAATATTATCACAACATTTTTTTTTCCATTTGAAAGTAGTCATTTATTACCTGACCAGATTACAAAAATAATCATAGTAGATACCTTAGTTCATCCTTCTAATAAGCCTCTTGATCTGGTCTTCCCTGTTGCCAGCATCTCCACCTTCTACAAAATGAGTGGTCTTTTTCTTCATTCCGCTACGTGGAGAAGATAATTTGAAGGGCCATAAAAAGTTGTTCACTTCTTTGAAATGTTTTCCAACGATATAGACCTCATGAATCAGATTCTCCATGCAAATGATGCCATATTTACCAAGAGATTGGGCAATCAATGTGTTATCTGTCAGGGCAATTCGCTTCTTGTTGATCTTGACATAACCACGCTTGTAGATCAATTCATTCACTGACTTTAGGTTTGGGTAACCCCATGCTATATATGGTTCCACAATCCTTAGTATGTTAACTAAAGCCTTGTTAAGCTTAACAAAGGTGCCATTAAAGATCTGGTGAAGGCGAAGAAACTGTAACACCTTTTGAACAATGATGTGGGCTCACATCATTGATACCTCTGATCCTGATGACAAATGCCAATTTGGGTTCTGCAGGCATGTAGAAGTTGCCAGCTTTTCTCGCCATCCTCGTCAGTTCTGCACATCTGCCTTTATTCCTTGTGGTAATGCTTAGCTTTTTCATAAATAAGCTTCCTCCTTGCCTTTTGAAGCATCTTTTGGGCAAACTTTTTTTCTCAGATGCTTGATCTTCAACTCTGTGAAATACCTTTGCTTTTTCTTAAGGGTTTCTGACACAGCAAGAACCTTCTTCTTCTCTTCTGCACCTTCCATGGTTCCAGCTGGAAAAGAGCTATCAGAACATTTAAAAGGATTTTGAATTTTCTGGTAATAATGTAGGACTTGAATGGATAACAGTTTAGTGCAAAAGTTTGAAATTTTGTGCCTTAAAATTAGGAAGAAAAAGGAAGATGAAATATAATACATATTTATTTGCCTCAAGCAAATATAATCTATTAATAGCCACAAGACTGCCATTACAAGCTTATTTCCACATTTTAAAATAGCTGAAATTTTTAGTGTATTTTACCTAGATTGGTTGGTATAATGGTATATAACTTATTTTTTAAAAATACATTTCATAGGGCAGCCCCGGTAGCACAGTGGTTTAGCTCTGCCTGCAGCCCAGGGTGTGATCCTGGAGACCCTGAATCGAGTCCCACATCAGGCTCTCTGTATGATGCCTGCTTCTCCCTCTGCCTGTGTCTCTGCCTCTCTCACACTCTCTGTCTCTATGAATAAATAAATAAAATCTTTAAAAAAATCTTTAAAAAATACATTTCATATATTAACATATGTTAAGTTGATCTATGTGATCTACATTTATTCTCTTTTCTATCTCTTCCCACCCTCCTCCCCCGTCTTCTTTTCTCTTTCCCTCTCACCCCTTCTCTCTCCTTTTCTCCATCCTTTTTTTCAATGTGTCAGCTTGATCTCAAGGCTAGACTCCATTATGCTGGGAATTTTGCAACAGTTTTTCCATGTTTCATGTCTGTGTACTGTATCATTCAGTAGATTTTTCTTCCCCAGAAGCTTCTGGTACTAGTCTTATTCTAGTACCAGACTTACTGGCTGAATTAGATACTCCTGCTTGTCAACATCTATGGCTTTGAGGATGAAATTCAGGCAGTTACTCAGACTTCAACTGCGTCAGCCACATGCCTCACTCCTTGAACCAAGGGGACATCAGTTCATTAAAAATATATGGGTTCAGTAGAGAAGATATAGATACCTAAGTGAAAATTAGGGTAGTTTCCAGGTAAAAAAAAAAAAGAAATTTGGGAAAAAGCCAAAAACTCACTAAAATATTCCAATGAGACACACCTCAATCTTTTCTTTCTCTTTTTCTCTGTCAGTCTATGCCTCTCTCCCTTTCTGTGTGTGTGCATGCGTTTGTGGCTAGAAACTCTCTAAAAGAAAGAAAACCAAAGAGGCTATGGAAGATGATATAGTAGCCTGTCCCAGTCTCCCAATTGCTTAACCATTTTCATCATCAGTGCTCTTTTTTTTTTTTTCTAACAAACTTTTTTAAAAAAAGATTTATTTATTCATTTGAGAGAGAGAGACAGAGAGACAGAGAGGGAGAGAGAGAAAAAAAAAAAAAAGGAGGGGCAGAGGGAGAGGGAGAGAGGGAATTCCAGCCAGGAACCCCACCCAGCGCGGAGCCTAACATAGGGGCTTGATCCTATGACCCTGAGATCATGACCTGAAAAGAAATCAAGAATTGGGCACTTAACTGACTGAACAACCCAGGTGCCCCTTTTTGTAACAAACTTTATATCATAACAGTTTTAGCTTTAGAGAAAATTTGTGAAGATAGCATAGATTCCATATATCTCACATCAAGTTTTCCCTATTGTTTATATGTTAATATCACTACGGTACATTTGTCATAATTAATCATTAGGGATGCATTGCCATTAATTAATATTTTATTCAGATTTCCTTAGTTCTAACCTAATGTCCCTTTTATGCTCTAGAATCTTATTCAAGATACCACATTTATATTTAGCCTTCATTTCTCCTTAAGTTCTTGGTTATGACAGTTTCTTAGGCTTTCTTGTTTTGGATGACAGCTCGACCTTGACAGCTTTGAGGATTCAGGTATTTTTAGAATCTCCCTCAATTGACATTTGTCTTATTTTCTTCCTCATGATTAGAGTGGGGTTATGAGTTTTTTTGGGGGGAAGATCACAGGAGTAAAATGTCATTTTCACCACATTATATTAAGGATACAAATTGTCAATATGACATCATATTGACATGATGTTAATGTTGATCGCTTGGCTGAGATAGTGTCTGGCAGGTTTCTTCACTGCAAAACTATTCCTCTTTCCTCTTTTTTTTTTCCTCTTTCCTCTTATTCATGCTGCACTCTTTGAAAGGAAGTCACTACATGCAACCCACACTTGAGGGTGGGAAGTTATGCCTCAGCTTCTTGATGGGAGAATATCTACATACATTATTTAAAATTCTTCACAGGTGGGCAGCCCCGGTGGCCCAGCAGTTTAGCGCTGCCTTCTGTCCAGGGTGTGATCCTGGAGGCTTGGGATCGAGTCCCACATCAGGCTCCCTGCATGGAGCCTGCTTCTCCCTCTGCCTGTGTTGCTGCCTCTCTCTCTCTCTCTGTGTCTCTCATGAATAAATAAATAAAATCTTTAAAAAAATTCTTCGCAGTTTTGCCTGTTTTCTCCTATTTACTTATTCAATCATTCATATTAGTATAAACTCATCAATATTTATTTTCTACTTTGGATTTGGATTATATTCCAATACTGCATTTTCATTTTTTTTTCTCAAATTGTTCTACCAATGACCTTTGGGATTTGTTCCAGTTGCTGCCACTGTCGTCTTCTTCTTCTTCTTCTTCTTCTTCTTCTTCTTCTTCTTCTTCTTCTTCTTCTTCTTCTTCTTTTTGAAATAGCCCCTCCTCTACTGTTTTCTTTTTTAATTTCTATCCTACCTGGAGTGTTAATTATTATTTTAGAGTGATGGCTCTTAAAGGTGGCTCTTGGATCAAGAGCGTCACTGACATCTGAGAACTTGTTAGAAAGATGAGCCCACCCAGACCTACTGACTCAGAATCTCTGGGTGCGGTAGACAGAAATCAGTCTTTTAATAAGTCCAAATAGGTGATTCTGGTGCTGGGGAAGCTTTCAGAATCACCGCCCTAAATAAAGCATTGTGAGAAGAAAGGAGGAAGAAAGTGTTTACTCCATTCCACAGCACATAATTGAAGCAGAAAACAAGTGAATAGTTCACTCATAGGCACTCAACAAATGCATTACATTCTGTATGAAATGTGCTGATTTCTAGTTTGAAGCCATTCTCTTAAAGATCTGGATTCTTTTCTTTAAATGACTGTTTCTTTCAGTTTAATTTAATTATCAGAATACTTTTGTAGAAGGACTATTTCAAACCCATCTGTTTAAATTCTCTAAACTTTATATCATTTACATATATCTTATCATGGGATTTAATTTCACTTTCATATAATTATTTATAAGGACAAAATCAGTAAAATGTCTCTAAAACCTCTATGAAGAAAGTAAATACACAGATTCTGTAAGAGTGAATATTAAACTAGTGTTCTTGCTAAGCTCAAATTTCTTACTGGCTTTCTGTGTGTGTGTGTGTGTGTGTGTGTGTGTGTGTGTGTGTAGCTGGTCTATCGCCAAAGCCAATTCATATCACAAGAAAAATATTGAGTTGTATTTGGAATTGGTGTTGAAGGAAAATGCCAACTTTTAGTAAAAGCTTTCCATTTTGACTCAGATGAAACCCACATTTTTAGTATACTCTTAGATTACTTTTTCTGATATTTGTCTCGGTTGTTTGCAATATTTTATTTGGAATCAATAATTATTTGAATTTAAAAGTTTTTATTATCAGTGTTTTCATAAGCTCTTTTCAGATTTAGAAATATGAATATATACAAATGACAAAAATAATTTCAATTGATACTTAAAATTGAAAAATCTTGTGTTATACCCCATCTCTGAGAAGAGCTTCAAATCTATATCATCTCCTCCATCCACGAAGACCATTTTTAATTTCCCACATAACTTGAAAGATTTATATAGTATATATTAGTTACATTGAACTTATCCTTTTTTATTTCATTTTTATTATTTTTTCCTCTTCAGCATTTTTAGTTGTAAAGTAGAACGTAATGGTTTTATAAGGGCTTTGCATCTCTACAAAGGGACAATTAGTCACATTAGGTTAAATCTTTAATCTTTTCTGTTACCAATACATTATTTAATTAGTTTTCTGCCTACCATTTTTAAACAAGTGGAATGATAATGCATACTTCAAGAATGTATCTTTGTGTTGAGCCTCATTCTGCAAAACCTGAAAGCCTATATCATAAAGAAAAGGATCCTAACATTGATTAGGTCTGTTTTTCATTGTCTGAATCATACCATTCAACTTCACTGTATACTATACAGAAACAGCTGTCACTGCCAAGGACTTCAGTACTTCCACTTTCAAGCTGGATGATGTCTGACTGCCAAAGTAATACATCAGTCATTATACAAGATGACTCACACCATGGGCATCTTGGCAGGAATGTACATGCTGCTAACAATAGCATTTCTCTGGAAAGCTTTAAGCATTAATGCATTCCTATTTTTATTCTAACCAAAAGACCCTAATCATAGGAAAATCATCAAGTTTTCTCATAACCGTACAACTCACCTGGGCAGCTTTTTACTATAACTAGAGGGTAACTTCATTCTTCAATAATGTTCTTATGATTTGTTCCTAAACACCTAAATTATTGCCATATTATAATTCTTGTTTGTATCTTCTTTGGTGTATGTGTGTGATTCAAAATATGTCAATTTCATTGTTAGGAATTTTACAAAGCACAAAAATAAATGAAAAGAAAGCTTTCACATGAATGGTAAATCTGACACTCAGAAATAAAAATATCTTAAAAAATTAAAATTTTTGTCTATCAGACATCTTTCTTTTCCAGATAACAAAATTGTACAATCAAGATAAGGCTAAAAGAAAAGCATGGTATATAATATTTTTCTATATTTCAAAGAAAGATATATTTGGTCTGTTCTTTTTGTTTCTTTATGGTGTGACTTACTTTTAAGTGCACAATGGTAGTTATTTTAAAATTAATTGAGTATCATAAAAATGCATAACCTTATACTGAATATAATAGATATATTATGTGCCATGTTTCAGACACTGTATCATTTTAAAGATATTTATAACATTTAAATGATCTCTGTAGTAGTTTTAAGTAATTTTTAGTGTAAAAATGAGACTGAAAGATTTTAGAATATCAATCATTCATCAAAGGACATATAATGGTTCAGTTCAGCTAGTATAAAATTGACATGACAGTCAATCATGAGCTCAAATTGTTAAAGAAATGTTAATGCGTGTTAATGTTAATATGAACCAAATAATGGCTTTTTTCCCTTGGGAATTACTGCTTTATCTGTTGAATAATATTTTAAGAAGTGAAGTATGTTCTGTCCTTTTAAATGTACCTATATACATGTAAACATTTATAAATGTGAAATTGATAGAGAAATATGAGCTCGGTTTGGTAATATGTTTAACATGTGTTAAATTATTTAGAATAATCATTGTTAGAAAACACATAACATGCTGAAATCTCAACTCAATAAATTCCATCAGCAAAATTCATACAAGGGATATTAAGGTTGCAGAATATCTATATTTCACACATATCTGTTGCGACACAAACTTACTGATTGCTTTCCTAAGTTTTATTTTAGTTCCAAGGTAGTGGATGGTTCCAGAAATATCCTGGGATATGATCAACCTGATTTAGTATTATTTCCAGACTTAAAGGTGGTGTATAAATCCTGGAGGGAAATAGTTTTTGAGTTTAGACTGTGCTATTTCCAAAGTTTTAATAACCTAACAAATTTTTGGTGAACTTTCTCATGTGACATTTCCTCTACTATCACTTTACAGAGTGTTTTTCTTAATTTTTATTCTATTCAGTATTTAAAGAGTGTTTATGTTCTTCTCTAGGAGGGTCAAGAATAATAGTTACTGTGTATTCATATTTAGAATTATATGTGATTGATATAATAACCTGGCTTTTTGAGTTACTAACCAAGATGAAATATTTATTTAAAATATTCTTAGGTTAAAATTATGTGTATAGAAGTATAGTGAGACACCCTGCAAAAGATGTTCAAGAATTGCAATATTTACAAATTAGCGTTTTGAGAAATTTCAAGCAATCTTCCTTATATCTGCATGATTCTTCATTGGTATCATTCTCCCATTTTTCTTTTTTTCCAGTCCAAGTCTAACTGACTTAACTGCAAAATCTGTGTCCTACTTTGACACTAAGGGTTAGAAAGAATCACTGTGTTTCTATAGTTGCAGATGTTGTATTCTGAATGATAGGTGCAACACAGGCATTGCACCTACCATGCCTTGAAGGAATACGAAGTCTTAGGAGAAAAAGCAGGTGAAGCATTATCAGTATATAGTCATACCACATAAGAAATAAAATATATAGAAAACATCTTAGATTGTCACATGCCAATGCCATGAGATCCCCTCTACCAAAGTTCTCTCTGGATATATATAAGAGAGACTGAGGGTCAAGTTATTCTGATGGCAGATGGTGCCTTGAGTGTGATACAGCTTAGCTAGGAAATAGTAATACAGATAATTAGAACTTAGGTCTGTACTAGTGCAAGTATATACTTCCTTATGTTTACCGCATCTATTAAATCATTTCTAATTTAATAAGCTATCAAAAAATCCAATAAGAAATGTTTGGGGAATGCATTAATCCACTCTTCAGCTGCCATCAAATGTTTATATAGGTAAAGATGATGCCTTCAAGTGATCACCATAATTATATTTACATATTTACACCATTTTAATTTGTCGCAACTGCATTTACATATCTATGGGGCACGATATAAAAATTAGGTAGTTGTAGTTGTCTTTCTTGGAAAAAAACAATATTAAAATGTATTCTACAGAATTAATGCATTATGACTGAATGCAAAGAACAGGTTGGTAGATCAGTTATTGTATAACTAAAGGAGTAAGCTGGATCTCTTTTAGAAAAGAAACTTTGCTGGGTGTCGGTTAAACTGAGACAGAACTAGCCTAATTCAAATGACACATTCTGCCTCTGACAATATATCAAAACAAATTTATAACCGTCTACATTCTTTGTTATTATTCTAATATAAATCTTCATCATCTCTTGCTTGGACTACAATAATCTATCTGGGTCCTTTGCTTTTACTCGTCCCTTTATAATTCTTCTTCAGAGACCTCTTAGAAATATAAACCAGATCAAGTTATTCTCTTGCTTGAAGGCTTCTATCTCTGCAGAGTGAAACCCAACCCTCAGGGCTCTGCACAAACGCTCTGGTATACTTTGCTCCAGTCTTTCTGGTCTTCTTTCTTTTCTCCAGGAAACTGATCATTTTTGCCACAGGGTCTTTTTTTGTGTTTTTACTTATATGTTTATTTGTCCTTCATTATAATTTGATTATTTATTATTATTATTAACTACTGTTATTTTGCTCTAGATCTTTGTTAAGCTGGTCCTATCTATTCATTCAGATTTTAGTTTAAATACCACCTCCTCAGAGAGGTGTTTCTTGCCAACCACCTAAGTTGCACCCACCTCCAACCATCATTCTGTACTAGAGCCGTATCTTTTTTTTTTTTTTGACAGCATTTATCACTACATAGTATTTTCTTGTTTATTAATTTATTTTATCTCACACTAAAAGTATTCATCATTCATCATATCATCACACTTAAAATTTCCATCAATAGACTGGGAAACTTTGTCTGTATTTTCACTTCTTACCCCCCGATATCTAGAGTGATAATATGTCACAGTTTTTCTACCTATTAAATATCTATAAGGATAAATGGAGGAAGTCCTTAGTTTATCATCAAAAGTGATCATTTTTTTTCTGAGTAACTTAAAAGATGTCAAAGCACAAATAATTTATCCATTTTGAACCTTACGTTTTGAATCCAATGAAATAATCAAGCTCTTGATTGCTCTTTGAACTCTATACTAACGCAAACTGAAGTTTTGATAGGCAGTGTGGATTCTTCTGGCTTATATTTAACCTATCGTTTATACTTTCTAATTTGCCTAGCTCTGTGATTGTTTACCCTTGTAAAGCAGCTAGTACTTTTCTTTTTTTTTAAATTTTTTTTTAAATTTATTTATTAAACCGCTGCGCCACCCAGGGTTCCCAGCTAGTACTTTTCAAGCTGGACACAAGCCAATACTAATGATGTACTTAAGAGGGCACTCACAGATCTCCTTTATACCTGATGTCAAATATTATATATGTATATATATATTATAAAATTCATATATCTTATATTCCTATTAATAGAATAATATTTCCTTTAAAGTTTTTAAAATATTGTTACTTTTCTTTTCAAATACATTTTCCTTTAAAAATCACCTTTCACCTAGACTTCTTTTGTGGCCATAAGGCAAAGTCCTCAGACTATCTCAGCAACTGGCAGTAATTACCATTTTTTTATTAAAGTCACTCTCCTTCCTATTTCTCAATTTGTTCTAAATCACTATCGTCTTTGTATCAGGCTACTGTTCTAGCTTAGTCCACTCAGGCTTCTATAACACAATGCCACAAACTTGGTGATTTATAAACCACAGAGCTTCATTTCCCACAGGTTTGGAAACTGGAAGTTTGAGACCAAATTACCAGCATGGTTGGGTGGTGGCCCTCTTCCTGGCTGCAGAATTCTCACTGTGTCCTTACATGGTGGAAGGAGCAAGGGATCCCTCTGGAGCCATTTTTGTGAAGGTGCTAATCCCGTTTATGAGGGCTCTGACATCACGACCTGAACACCTCCCAAAGCCTTACCTTCTATTGCCATTGTCTTGGGTATTAGACTTTCAACACATGAATTTGAAGAGGATACATCCAGATCACTGTACCTTCCTATTTCTTATTTCTCAATCTGTTCTAAATTGCATTCTTCTTTGTACTACTTTACTGCTCAATAATACTTATGTTTTCCCTTGCTTACAGAGCCAATTTTATATACCTCAAAATGACATTCAAAATCAATCTTTTCACCTAACTAGTCTTCTATAGAAAAATATCACTATTCTTCAAATGTGTTTGCTCCTATTGATCCTGGGACACATCATGTTTATGATTATAAAACACTTCTAATGATTGGCCTTCTTTCTTTGAAAATGTAAAATTAATTGAAAAACAAAATATGAGGGTGCCTGGAAATCTCAGTCGGTTAAGCGTCCAAATCTTAATTTCAAATCAGGTCATGATTTCAGGGTCATGAGATTGAGCCCCATGTTGGCCTCCATGCTGGGTATGGTGCCTGCTTAACATTCTTTCTCCCTCTGCCCCTCTTCCCTGAGCCCTGCCGATCTGTTCTTTCTCACAACAAAAATAAAACAAAACTTGTTGTATAATGCCTTATCTAACTTTTTATGTATTTTCTTCCTCAATTAGATTATAAGGTATTAGACCCCAAGCATTGTGATTCATAGTTGTTTTGCATAATTTATGTACCTAGCCCAATGCTTATGACAACTCTAGCTACTCAATGCATTTGCTTAAGAGGATGAATAAATGTAATTCACTACTATGTAAACTGGCTAACTAATTACCAAATTGCTTTTTTCCTTAGAAAGGGCAAAGAGCTATACTGTATTTCCTAGCTATCCTTACAGTGAGATGTGGCCATGTAACTGAACTTACATACATGAACCATCTATGCATGATCTTCTGACTTTTTTCCCTCCTTCTAACCTTGATATCATTGATACTGGAGAAATTTTGGCATTCACGCATTGAAGAAAACTACAGAAGCAGCCTAGGTCCCTTCCCCCTGCAAACAAAACAAAACAGACAAAGAAAAATCTTAGAGAAAACACACCAGTTAATAAGGACCTAGGCTTTTGGACTTATTGTGAGGAAATAACAAACAGTTTTATCATATTTGAGCCTATGTATATAATATCTATTTTATACATATAATTTGTATATATTTATTTATATTCAATATACATATTTAATTTGTTACAACAGATAACATCATCTTAACCAATAGAGTACATTGTTGATCAGATTATACCTGGTTATAAAATAATCTAAGTTTTATGATTGAATGATTAAACACTTTTAGCAAAAAGGAGTACTTCTGAATCTGAATACATAGATTTTTACCAAAGTTTGTGATTAATATTTAGTGAATGCATAATTTACATCTAAAATCATTTGCATTTAATAAATAAAAATAATGGCTACATTTAAATGTGTAAGGTCCTTTCTAAATGGTAAAAAGCATGTATCATAATGCAAACTTGAGAACATTTTTTATTTTTGCTTATTTAAAGAAACATGTTGAGCTATTTTCTCTAAGATATGGTGAGTGCTCTCTATTATTTCTCCTACTTAAAATCTATTCTCTTAAAATCCAACTAAAATGTAAACACTCCTGGAAAAGCTTTTTATCTCATATCTAGAAATCATATGCCCTGTGCTCCCAATGTCTTTGGGGTTCGATAGCAGCCTGTAATTCACACTGCCTTATGTGACACCGATTTGTGCACATGCATTTTTATCTAGAGAATAGCAATCATGGAATGCTCATCATTATGTTCTGTTGCATACGACAGATATCCTATTAGTAATTGTATTTTTTTTTGTATTGGTTTTTTTGAATTGACTCCTTTATGTTTGTTTATTCTAACTGTATTACTTGCTGAAGAAAGAGTTATAATTTTCAGATGAATCTACCCTTATGATTTCATTTAACCGCTTACGCAGAGCAAAAAGAATATGAATGTATTTTTTCTTAGAAATGAAATATTTCTCAGGTTGCTTCTTCAGATCTCAGTCAAATAAGCTTCAGTAGTATGTGGTTACATATACATTTAAAAATACATGATTCTTATAACTATCCCAAAATTCTACAATATGCAATTAGTCTTAATAGACAATCAACATCATAGAAATTGCATCCCATTCCTACTCAATTTTATAGTAGGAAAAAGAAATATTAGCTTCTTCATATAGGTCAAAGTATTATGTTACTTTTGGAAGACTTGCCTAATGAAGGATACCTTAAAATATTGTTAGAAAGAAATGGACATATATTTGATTTTAAAAGCAACCCATATTTAGGGCAGTGGGAGATCAGAAGCTTCTTCTATAAAAACTATACTTGTATTATTAAGACTTTCCACTAAAGAATAAAATACATGCAGAAAGACTAAAAAATTAAAAAAAATCTACAGCCTGATAAATTTTTGTTTTATTTTTTACTTTATTTTTTAAATTAAGTTTTACATTTTAATTCCAGTATAGTTAACAAGCAGTGTTTTACTAGTTTCAGGTGTATAATATAGGGATTCAATAATTCTATAATATATCATTACTCTGTGCTCATCATAGGTGTACTGTTAATCCTCTTCACCTATTTCACCCATGTACCCTCTGATATGCTTTGTTTTAGCTTGATAGATTTTTAAAAAGTGAGCTCAGTCTTATAATTTCTATTCAGGTCACAAAATTTCTTACCAATCTACCAAACCCCACTACCAGTTTCTCCCCACCTCCTAATTTAGCCACTCTCTTGTTATCACCACAGATCAGTATTGCTTCTTTTAAACTTTATACATATGGAATAAAAAATATATATTATTCATTTCCTGTTTGTATAATACTACATTTTCTTTGTGTCATTTACTTATATTTTTAATAAAGCAGTAATTGGTTCATGGCAATCACTAGATACTCTGTTGGTGAATATTTAGCTTGTCTTCAGTTTGAGGCCATTATGAATAATGTGTATTGAACATATTTCACATGTTTTTGTAATTATATGCAAGAATTTGTATTGAGTACAATTTTTAGATTTAGAGTATGTTCAGTTTTGTTAGATACTGTCAAAATAGTTTGCAACAAATTTTCTAGCAGTGTTTGAAAGTTGTTATTTGTTCCACATTATTGCCAACACACCATATAGCTCTATCACCTATCATCTATCATCTATGATCTCTCCATCATCTATCTATGTATCTATCATCTATCAACCTATCATCTATCAAGCATCTATTTATGCTTATATAAAATATTAGATATTTATACATATGGTTTATATATATATATGTAATGTTTTATCTCTTCTTTGTGTATATGATTGTCCAGTTGTATTTTTAATTCACATGCCCCAGAACACTAATGTGGCTCCCTATTTCTTCATATGTTCATCCAAAGACCTTTGGTGATCATGGACAACCATACTATTCTCAGCAAGATACTATCCTACTGCCTGAAGAAGTCAGGTTAGTATTTCCTTTAGCATCAGCCTGCTGCCGATCACTTATTTCTTTTCATTTGTGAGATGTAGCTATATTTGATCTTTATTTTGAAATTATTGTTACAATACGTATAAATCCAGGGTGTCAATTATTTTCCTTTTAGCACTTTCAAGATATTTTTCAAGTTATTGGGCCTGTTCGTTATTTCATTTGTTCCTTCCTCCCTGCCTGTCTTTCTATCTTTCTTTCTTTCCTTTCTTTCTCTTTCTCTTTCTCTTTCTCTTTCTCTTTCTCTTTCTCTTTCTCTTTCTTTTTCTCTTTTTCTTTCTCTTTCTCTTTCTGTCTCTCCCCTCTCTCTCTCTCTGTCTCTCAGAATGTACCTGTCAATCTGACTCTAGCTTACATTTTTAAGTTGTATGTAATATGCATATTTGCTCTGGATGCTTTCAGTAGGTTTACACTATCTTTCATTTTTACAGTAATATATATATTATGCCCAGTTGAAGGTTTATTCATATTTTTTCTTTGTAATTTAATCGCTCTTTAAACTTTGGCTAGATACCTTTTTATAGTTTTTTTTTTAAAGATTTTATTTATTTGACATAAAGAGGATGTGAGCATTAGTGGAGAGAGGGGTAGAGGCACAGAAGCAGAGGGGAAAAAGGGAGCAGGGAGTCTTAAGTGGGCCTCCTTTCCAGGACCCTGAGATCATGACCCGAGCAGAAGGCAGATGCTTAATCAATTGCCTGAGCCTCCCAGGCACTCCTTTTTTCAGTCTTGAGAAAATTTTTGCCATTTTTTGTCCAACATTGCTTCTACCCTGTGTCTTTCTTCTCTATTGGGAATGCAATTGCTAGTATGATAGACTGCTTCATTATTTTCCATGTATCCATATGCTTTTTCTCTGTTTTTATCGTTTATCTCAAGGCTTTTATTCCCTTTTCAAATCTTTTAAACTCTGTCAAATCTTTTAAAATCATCCATGAGTTTTTAAAATTCACTTATTTCACTTTTCAATGAAGATTTTTTAAAGATTCCATTTCTCTGTCAAAATTCACATGTTTATGTTACTTTCTTGCATATACATGTAACAGTTATTTTAATGTCTATAAAAATGCCTTCTGTATAGCATCTCATAGAGGTCTGTTTATATTCCTGGTTTTCTTTTTTCTGCTGGTTTTGGACAATTCTTATGTTTACTCCGTTAGTTTTTCATTGAATAAGAGATATTTTGCATAAAAACTATAAATATATTTTAATACCTTGTATGATAATATCTTTCTTCATGAAGAATGTTTTGTTTTAGTCTGTCAGAGTGAGATGATATCACTAGCTATTTATCTGGATTTTGCTTCTGGTATTTATTAATCTATACTCTGTTCAACTTATTCCTAGGGTTTATGCATAGTTGAAAGCGTGTGTTACTTGTCAGCATCCTTCATCTTTGGAAGATCCTCAGCTGCAGTTTTTAATCTGTCCAGGACTATAAGTTTTCCAATATTTCTGTTCAGCTTCTTATCCTATCACCTATAGCTTTTGGATTGGAAAATGCCCTCATGTGGAGAACCAAGAACATGGGTCTGACATCTATGGGATTCTTTTCTTTCTGGGAGCTTGTGTCTCCTCCCTTAAGCCCATGTATCTTCAATGGTTTCACCCGGATTTTAAAAATTTATCTGTTTTTCTTTTTCTTTTTTATCCAGCTTTTGTAGTTACCAACAGTCATGGTTTTTGAAGCAGAAGACCTGCACATTATGTAATTCTCTGTACAATCCTCTATAAACATGAAACTGCTTTAAGTAAAATGCTAAATAAGTTCTAACAAGTAAAAATAACAAATGGAAAGAGCAATAATATATTGTACTAGATTGATAATGATTAGGATGTATTTTATTTATACCACCCATTAACAATTTTAAATTAGATATTCAAAACAATTACTGGAATTATGTGCAGCATTAGATAAGACTTTAATATATCTATCTATTTCCTGGTCACTGATCTTAGCACAATAAATAATTATTGATTTTTATTACTACTTCCATATCTTTTATTTCATTAATGTGTTAAATATGGATTTTGCATAAATAGTTTTCAAAGTAGAACATTCAGTAAGTAACTTGCTGACACAAAATAATATTAAATGTTTTTATACTTTACTTATGCTTTAACTTTATGTAATTTTGAGCATTAAAATCCCACATATAAATAATTAAAACATTTTGTTCCTTTAATTAGTCTACTTTACCATAGTAGTTACTAGATGATTATATAATTTTCTATTCCATGTCATTTGACACTTTTAGAAAGTAGTTTCAGAGGTACGTGCCTTTTACTTTAAGAAATATTGGAAGTATGAAAGGAGAAATATATACTTTTTTAATTTTTAGATTTTTCTCTCCCATTCCTTCTTTGCATATTCCTTTGAAAGTATCATTTAAATAATTCTATACCTAAATTGTTTTGAGAACAAAATCTGTTTAACACCATATAAAAAATCTCTGGTCATAAATTACTGATGTAGACAAAAAAAGGAAAAAAAAATCTTCAATAGACATTAGCTAATTATAGCCTTTGTCCCAGGCTTTACTAAAATTCTGAAACTACACTGGTGAAAAATATATGTTTCTTGTTCTCAAGGACCTCACTATCTAGCAGATGTAAGCACATGTAAACAAATATATAATACAGTATTATAAAATGCCATAAAAGAGGATTTTGGAACACATTTCATGATAAAGAGATAATCATATGTCATATGGAGTATTTACACCAAATAAGTTTCATTGAATTTTGATTCTGTTAATCAAAGAGAACTTCTGGCATTCATAGATAGGAATGAGACTGGAGGAGTAAGTTAGATGAGATCAGATGATTAAAAAGTCATATGACAAACAAGGCAATATTTTCTTCTACATGGGCTTAAATATCACTTATGTATTCATAACAACCAAATATATACTCTACACCTTAATTTTATTGAATTCTAGTAAGCAGTATGTGTGATGGAGAAAGTCAATACTATTTCATGAGACATTTGTTTTGGTGGGATATTCAATATTTGTTTTGTTTCTTAAATTCCACATATGAATGAAATTATATGACATTTGTGTTTCTCTGACTGACTTATTTCACTAGACATTATACTCTCTAGCTCCATGCATGTTGTTGCAAATGGGAAGATTTCATTCTTTTTAATGACTAATATTCCATTATGTGGGTATGTGTGAGAGTGTGTGTGTGTGTAAATTAAAACCTACCTATTATCTTATCTATCTATCTATCTATCTATCTATCTATCTATCTATCTATCAATCATCTATCTATATTTATCTATCTATCATCTATTTACCCAGCTACCTATATTTTTTTTCCTACCTATCCTTTTTATCTATTTATCTATCCATGGATACCTGGGCTCTTCCATAATTTGGCTATTGTAATGATGCTGCAATACACATAGGGGTGCTTATATTTTTTAAATTAGTGTTTTCAAATTCTTTGGGTAAACCTGTAGTAGTGGAATTAGTGGATCATATGGTAATTCTAATTTTAAATTTTTGAGGTAAGTTTTTACTGTTTCCTTCAGTTATTGCACCAGTTTTCATTCACACCAATGTTGTACAAGGGTTCCTTTTGTTCCACAGCCTCACCAACACTTATTGTTTCTTTCTTTCTTTTCTTTTCTTTTCTTTTTTTTTTTTAGCCATTCTGACAGGCTATGGTTTTGATGTACAGTTACCTGATGGTGAATTATGTTGAGCATCTTTCCATGTGTTGTTGGGCTTTTGTATGACTTCTTGGGAGAAGTATCTGTTCATAACTTCTGCCCATTTTAAAATTCAATTATTTGGGGTTTTTTGGTGTTGATTTGTACAAATTCTTTATGTATTTTGGATACTGACCCTTTATCAGATATATCATTTGCAAATATCTTCTCCTATTCAATAGATTGTCTTTTAGTTTTGTTGATTATTTCCTTTGCTGTGTAGAAGTTCTTTTTATTTTGGTGTAATCCTAATAGTTTACTTTTATTTTGTTTTTTTTTGTTTTTGTTTTTTTTTCCTTAGGAGACAATTCTAGAAAAATGTCGCTGGGGTCGAAGTCAAAGAAATTACTGCCTGTCTTCTCTTCTAAAATTTTTATGGTTTCAGATCTCATATTTAGGTTTTTAATTCATTTTGAGTTTATTTTTGTGTATGGTGTAAGAACTAAAGTCTGATGCATGAACTTGTCTAGTTTTCCTAACACCATTTATTGAAGAGATGGTCTTTTCCCATTACATATTCTTGCTTTCTTTGTTAAAGTTTAATTGCCCATATTATTGTGGGTTTATTTCTCTGCTCTCCATTGTGTGCCATTGATCAATGTGTCCATTTTCATGCCAGTGCTATAGTGTTTTGGCTACTATAGTTTTGTAGAATATCTTGAAATCTAGGATTGTTATACCACTAGTTCTTTTTCAAGGTTTCTTTGTTTTTTGGGGGTCTTTTGTGGTTCCATACAAGTTTTGGGATTGTTTGTTTAGTTCTATTTGTTTAGTGCTCTTGGTATTTTGATAGGGAATGCATGAAATGTGTAGATTACTTTGGGTAATATAGATATTTTAACAATATTTGTTACTCTAATCCATGAACATAAAATGTTTTTCTGTTTGTTTGTTTTGTCTCTAATTTCCCTCATCAGTGTTTCATAGATTTCAGAGTATAGGTGTTTCACCTCCTTGGTTAGATTTATTTTTAAGTGTTTTGTTATATTTATTGCAACTGTAAATGGGATTGTATTATTTTTTTATAAATGTTTTTCTTTTTACTTTTTATTTTTTAAAGAGTATTTTTTAGAGAGAGAGAGAGAAAGAGAGCATGATTGCCTCAATGAGTTCAGACCCCAAGAGCCAATCAAGGGGCTCAATCTCATGGTCCTGGGCTCATAACCCGAGCTGAAATGAAGAGCTGGCCACTTAATCAACTTAGTCACCCAGACACCCTGGGATTTTTTTTTCTTTTAAGATTTTATTTATTTACTCATGACAGACACACACAGAGAGAGAGAAGCAGAGGGACACAGACAGAGGGAGAAGCAGGCTCCACGTAGGGAGCCTGACTTGGGACTCAATCTCGGATCTCCAGGATCACATCCTGTGCTGAAGGCGGGGCTAAATCGCTGGGCCACCGTGGCTGCCCAGGATTTTTTTCTTAATTTCTCTTTGTGTGCTTAATGATTAGTGTATAAAAATACAATGGATTTCTGTATATTAATTTTGTATCCTGTGATCTTCCTTAATTCATTATCAGTTCTAGTGGTTTTTGGTGGAGTCTGTCAAGTTTTCTATATGTAGGACTATGTCATCAGCAAATAGTGAAAGTTTTGCTTCTCTCTTAATTTGGATGCCTTTCATTTCTTTTTCTTATCTAATTGCTGTGGCTAGGACTTCTAGTACTATGTTGAAGAAAAACAAGGAGAATTGACATTCTTGTTTTATTTCTGATCTTAGGGAAAAAACTCTCAGTTGAATATAATGATAGTTTTGAGTGTGTCATATGTGGCTGTTATTGTGCTGAGGTATAGTTCCTCTATGTCTACTTTGTTGAGAGCCTTTTTTTTTTATCATTTATGATTTTGTTTATCTGAGTCTTATCTCTATTTTTTTTCTTGATGAATCTGATTAGAGGTTCATCAATTTTGTTGATCTTTTCAACCAGAATCAGGTCCTGGTTTCATTGATTTTTTTTAAGTTTCTATATCATTTATTTCTGCTCTGATCTTTCTTATTTCCTATTTCCTTCCTTCTGCTTGTTTTAGGTTTTATTTGTTCCCTTTGTAGCCTCTGTGGGTGTAAGGTTAGGTTGTTTATTTGAGATTTTTCTTGTTTCTTGAGGTAGGCTGTAAACTTCCCCCTTAGTATAGCTTTTGCTGAAACCCAAAGATTTGGACCATTATGTTTTCATTTTTGTTTATCTTGATGTATTTTTTCTCTTTTCTTTGACTTCTTGGTTGACTCACTTATTGTTTAGTAGCATGCTATTTATGCTTCATGTATTTGTGTTCTTTTCAGATTTTTTTCTTGTGGTTGACTTCTAGTTCCATAGTGTTTTGGTCAGAAAAGATAATGGTATGAGTAATCTTTTAAAATTTGTTGAGACTTGTCTTGTGACCTAATATGTGATCTTTTCTGGTGAATGTTCCACATGCACTTAAGAATCTGTATTTTGCTGTTTTGAGATGGAATGTTCTGAATATATCTACTAGATTCATCCAGTCCACTGTGTCATTCAAAGCCATTGTTCCCTTATTGATTTTCCATTTGGATGATCTGTCCATTGATGTAAATGGAATGTTAAAGTCCCCTACTATTATTGTATTGCCATCAGTTAGTTCCTTTATGTTTGTTATTAACTGTTTTATGTATTTGGGTGCTCTCATGTCAGGTGCATACTCTTCACAATTGTTTTCTCCTCTTATTGGATTTTTCTATTTATGATTATGCAGTGTACTACTTTGTCTCTTGCTACAGTTTTAAAGTATATTTTGTCTGATGTTATTATTGCTACTTTAGTTCTGTTTTTACTTCCATTTGTATGATAAATGTTTGTACATCCCTTTGCTTTCAATATGCATGTGTCTTTAGGTCTGAAATGAAACTCCTATAGGCAGCATATAGATGGGTCTTAATTTTTTGTAAACTCCATCACCCTATGTCTTTTGATTGGAGCATTTAGTCTATTTACATTCAAAGTAATTATTGACAAGTATGTATTTATGCCATTTTGTTATTTGTTTTATGATTGTTTTTGTAGTTCTTTGTTTCTTTCTTCTCTTGCTCCCTTCTCTCACAGTTTGCTGGCTTTCTTTAGTTATATACTTGGATTATTATCTCTTTATTCTTTGTACATCTATTACTGGTTTTAGAATTGTGGTTGCCATTAGGTTTATATACAACATCCTATGTATATAGCAGTCTATATTAAGTTGATTGTTGCTCCTTTCCCCACCACATTTTAGGTATATGGTATCATATTTTCATCCTTTTATTTTGTGGGTCCCTTGAATGATTTTTAATGATTTTTACAGATATACTTGATTTTACTACTTTTGTGTTTCCTACTTTTCTTACCCCTGCTTATGGTATTTCCTTATCACTCAGTCTCCTTTAACATTTCTTATAAGGCTGAAATAGTGGTGATACATCCTTTTAACTTTTATTTGTGTAAGAAACTTTATTTCTCTTTATATTCTGAATGACAGCCTTGTTGGACAGACTGTTTTTCCCTGCAGGTTTTTTTGTTTTTTGTTTTAACTTTTAGCACTTTGGATATAGCATCTATCCCCTCTGGCCAGCAAAGTTTTTGCTGAAAAATCAGCTGATAGCTTTATGGAGTTTCCTTTTCTTTTGCTGCTTTTTAAAAAATATATATTTTATTTATTTATTCTTGAGACACACACACACACACACACAGAAGCAGAGACACAGGCAGAGGGAGAAGCAGGCTCCATGCAGGGAGCCCGATGTGGGACTTGATCCCGGGTCTCCAGGATCACACCCTGGGCTGAAGGTGGCGCTAAACTGCCGAGCCACTTGGGCTGCCTGCTTTTGCTGCTTTTGGAGTTCTCTCTTTAGCATATCTTTTTGCCATTTTAATTACTCTGTGTTTTGGTGTGGAACTCCTTGTGTTGATTTTCTTGGAAGCTCTCTTTGCCTCCTGGATCTGGATAACTCTTTCTTTCCTTAGATGTGGGAAGTTTTCAGCTATTATTTCTTCAAGTAAATTTTCTGCCCTTTTTCTTTCTCTTTTCCTTGTGGGATCCTTATAATGTGAATTTATTATGCTTGATGGCACCTCTGAGTTCTCTTAATCTATTTCCACTTTTTATTATTTGTTTTTCTCTCTCCTAAAATATATTTTTAAAGATTTTATTTATTTATTCATGAGACACATACAGAGAGAGAGAGAGAGAGAGAGAGAGAGGCACAGACACGCACAGACACAGGCAGAGAGAGAGGCAGGCTCCCTGAAGGGCCCCGGGATCATGAACTGACCTGAAGGCAGATGCTCAACCACTGAGCCACCCAGGTGCCCCTCTCTTACTCATCTTGATTGCTTTCCATTACTCTGTCCTGAAGGTCATTGATCCATTTTTCTCCTTCCTCTAGTCTACTGTTTATTCCCCATAGTGCATTTTTAATTTCAGCTATTAAGATCTTTATCTCTGATTGGTTCTCATTTTATGTTTTTTTTTTTTTTTTTTATCTCTTTATTGAAGGTTTTGTTGAAGTACTCCACTCTTTTCTAAAGTCCAGTGAGTATCTTCATGGACCATTACTTTCAATTCTTGATCAGGCATATTATTTATCTCCATTTTGTTTAGGTGCCTTGCTGTGATTTTGTCTTGTTCTTTCATTTCAGACATATTCCTTAGTCTCCTGATTTTTTCTAACTCTATGCATGTTTCTGTGTGTTAAGGAAGTCAGCTATGCAGTGGCCTTATGAAGAAGAGGTCTTGCAGTGCCCTATAATGCAATATACTCTGTTCACCAGAACCTGGTGTTTCAGGAATGTCTCTTATGTGTGTTGCGAGTGCCCATATGTTGCTGAGCCGCATTTCTTTTCAGTCTAATCATCTGTAATAACTCTCTGTGCCTGTTTTGGGAAGGGTTTGGTACCTGTACTGTTACTGGGTCAGTCTTTGGACCACCTTGGCCTTGAGTTGAAGCAGATCAGGCTTTTGCCAGAGATGTTATAGCACCAAACTTCAGGATGCTCTCCTTGTGCTGTCCACTGAGAAGCTTTCATTGGTGGAAGGGGCTTATTGTCATACCTGATGTCTGCCCTTAGCCCACTGTTGGGGTTGTAGTAACACTGGTGTGTGTGGTTTTCTCCTCCTCTCTCTAGGGCAGGAGTCACTTTGGAAGTGCTGGTCCCTGTCAGGGCTGCTTACATGCTGCCAGGTTTATGACACTGCTTTGGGTAGGCTTCAGCCAAGGGTTTACTGGAGAGGCAAAACTGCGGGAGAATATTGTGCAGCATGTGGTGCCAGCAAGATCTGCTGTTGAAGGAGACCTGCAGCCACTAGGAAAGCTTCCCAGACTTGGATGCAGGGGCATGTTCATGGAAGAATATGGGGTGGGGGTTACTTTTAGCAAGCTACTAGAGTGTTGTGCTGCACTAGTTTCCACAAGTGTCTGTGTGTTTAAGCTGGGAAGCAGATGAGGGAAATGGTGACTGCCAGCTTGTTTGTTCCTGGAGAAGCATCCCAAAGATCCCTCCCCCTCCAGCACATGCTCTGAGATTACTAAACAAATCTCCTTCCCATATATCCTAGGCATTTCTCAAACTGCTGCTTCTGTGCCGTATCTCAAACATGTCTGCTTGTTGTACTATTTCTTTAAGGGCAGGGCAGTTTGGCTCCCAACTGTGTCTCCACCCTTCCTACCCTCTTAGATGTGGCTTCTTTTCTACATTTAGCTGTAGAGGTTGTGTTCTGCCAGTCTTCAGGTCATTTTCTGGTTTATTTGCCCTGACATGGGTGTTATCTAGTTGTATCTATGGGGCAAGGTGAGTCCAGGATGCTCTTCCTCTGCCATCTTCCCTGGAAGTTCTTCCAGAATTTTTATCTAGCTTCATATCTCTCTAATTATAAATTATCAATAATGCTTTATCTAGATATTACCATCCAGACTTTAATTGGTAAAGTTACAATTAGTGCAAGAAAGAAAGTGTATTTCTAGGTATAATTTTATCTATTTAGGGAAATTTAAAAGGGCCTGGTAATAGACTAATATTACTATTCTTGGTTCACACTTATCAAGTTACAAAAATGTTGAAAGAATTAATATAAACGTATAGAGAAGTATTCTGGTTGAATCAGAGATAATGGTTTGATTCTTACCTATTCTGAAACTATATCCCCTACCTTCTTAAAGATTTTCTGTGTCCTGGAAGCCATAGTCTTCAGTAATTTTCAAGGAATGTTTGACATCACACAAACTCTTATTTTGTCAATAACCTATTTGATTGGGGTCCAGAAACCTCATAGGAAGGAATTAGACCTTGTTTAGAGTCAGTTTCAGATATTCACTGATATGTCTGATAGACTGGAGAAGTTCTAATAGAATAAACTCTGCAGAAAGGAAAGCAGGAACACTGACATGTAAATTGTTTCAGAGGGAGACAGGAGATTGATGTAGTGATCTGTAGAGACTAAGGGACTAATGGTTTCAGGAGCAGTGTCTGATTCAACCAAAATACATCTTGCCCCACAGATACAACTAGATAACTCTCATGTTTCCCTGCCACTGCCCCCATCAAAACCCACAGATTGATAAGGTCTGGGAGAGCCTATGCTTCCATGTAGAGCAGAAAAATATTTTCTATGTATTTTCTAATATTTTCAAGTCACATAAGGATACCTAGCCCCGCTCCCCACCCCCAGAGAGAATTCATTACTTTAGATGTGATCAATGCATTGAATTCTGTTGATTAACAAACATACATTCTCATTACTGGAGCCCACACTAATCTACTAGCAAACAATGTGGTTTAAATGATTACCATACTCTTTTGAATGATGTAAACAAGCTACTTCATATATATATAGAAGTCAATAGCAAATACATTATGCATTGTAAATTAGAAGTATTTTATCCTTGCTTTAGTGTTTAATCTAAAATTAGGGTTTCTAGAATTTGTTTAGAAGCATTTCTAGGGCTCCTAAATCTCAGGTCAATTGGCTGAACCATTCCTCATCAACCCCCGCCCCCCAGTCAAATATATTTATAGAATGTTCTGAACTTTCCTGAAGTAAGTGGACAACAATTTTTCTTTTTCTGTTTTTGGTTAATTGTTGACTTCCTTCTATTACCAGTATTTTTTGCTGGGTTGGCAAATTTATAATCTCCACTGCTCTTCTTTTTATTTTCAATACATTTATTTTTTAAATTCTTTCATCTTCTGGCATTTTGGCTCAAAACCAAAGAAAAATAAGTTAAAAAAAATCCTATCTGTTTTATTGTCTACAAATTTGGATAGCCAAATTTTTACTGCTCAGATATTGAAAAGAATCTTCCCATTTACCTGTAGCACAATGAAGATTTCTACATTATGCTAAAACATTACATACTGCCAATAGCTCAATTATATATACTTTTATAGTTCATTACCCAAACCATCTCTCTCCCTGAGAAATTCAGAAATTTAGTTATGCCTCATTGATTCACAGTAGATATGCCAGTCTGTGTGGCTTTTTTTAAAAAGAAAAAAAATTGTAGAATTAAAAACAACTGCATTCATTTACATACATACTACACTGGTGTTTTTATCTGTTACTTTATTATACCATGGGTTCTGTGAACCCATTGAATGGTGTATTTGTTTAAAGAAAATTCTAAAACAAGTTCAGAATATGATTTCCATATCAATCAATTGACCATCCTCTAAGCCAATCTTATTCAAATTGCAGTTAGTTCAGCAGACTATTAGCTGCAAACTCACAAAGAGTTTCCTGCACCTTAGAATCAATGTCATTTTGAACTGTGTGCCCTTGTTCCGGAGAAGAGTATGTGGATGTATCAGAATATAGGGATTATCACTAGAGGATATTATCACTTTAGCTCAATGATTCAAGTTTCTCTAGAGTCTTACAGTATGTAAAGACAAGTATTATTATTAATGTTACTGTGTTTATTATGATAAAATTTTTATTCAATTGCAACTTAGAAGAGTGATTTACCATTCCTTACCTTCTTCAATGTTTTACACTGCTGTCATCTGTTATGGTTCCAATTTTTTATTTTTTATTTTTTATTTTTTTTTATGGTTCCAATTTAAAGGATCTAAGTACATTTCAAAAAAAAAATTAGATCACACATAATGTATGACATTTGATTTATGATCCACCAATGGACACCTGGGACACAAATTATCCACACATAAATTAGTTATAGAACCCACCCATTAATTATTTTCTGCTTAATGCCAGGTTCCTATTGGTTTGATAAAAAGTTTATTACTGATTATCACCCAAAACTGGTACTTAAATTTTTGTTAACATTTCAACAGCATAGATGAACACATCTTAATGGAGGTATTATGTAGGAAGATGAGCAAAATCTTAGCAAAAGCTGTTTTAAAAAATTGTAAAAATCCCAGTAACTTTTGACATTACTTTCTAATAGACTGTTTTATTTGTTTTTCTATTCAAAATAATACTGAATGAACACTCCCAAGTAATTTCAATTTTTTGTTTTTCAAATCAAGCAAGACAGTTATGTAGAATTATGTTAGAATCTTCCGTTCAAGAAATCAGTCATGGTCTTATAGTTGATTCAATATTTTCTGACAGAATCATAATAAAGTTATGGGGCTTTCTCCATTTTATTGAAGAAAATTAAACAATTCAGTGAAAGAACTCCTTATAAAAGTTAATGGCATTCAAATCTTACTCTTCACTCTGGATCTGTAGGTTATGTTTTCTCCATTTTACCATGTTAAAAATTTGTGCCTTTCCAATCCTTAAATTGGTATTTTTCAATAATGGCACTTTAATATCCAATTCTTAGACCGATATTGCATGTACCATATGCTATTTTTCTTTCTTCTCATCTGAAACTCTTGAATGTTTACTTATTTGAATTACTACTAATCATTTCAAAGTTGAGTTTTTGAAAATTTAAAAATTATTTCTGATGTATACTATTATGTTCTTAAATTTACAAATCTATTAAAATAAACCTATAAAATAGAATATCATGGGAATATAAAATATCATTACACACAAAAACAAAACAAAAGCTAAACTAAATTAAAAATAAAATGAATAAACAAAAAACTGGGTTCCCTTGAAGGAAGTGATACTTTCTGCAATTTGGAGTCTAGATAATCAAGAAAGCTCACTAATGAGTTATCAAGAGATTTGAAGAACAAGTTAAACTAGGAACTCTTTTAGAACTGTCAGCACTAAATTAGCTCTATCAGGATCACAATAAAAGATACAGAGAGTACTGAGTAGTAGGCTGATTGCCTTTCTCAATATGAAACGGCTCAAGTCTCATTGGAAACAATTAGAATTAGGAATGTTCATTTAGAAACCCTTGGTTCTACTCATATATATTTGATGTATTTTCAGGCATAATATCTGAAATTTTAGGAAAGTATCACACTTAGGGAAAAAATTCAAATATGTGTACATATATACATGTATGAATATAAATGTGTGTATACATATATACTTATATATATACTTATATACGTATATACAAGTATATTATACCTATGGTTTTTCTTTTATAGAAAACTGAAAAAAATAGTAAATAGCATTCAAAGTGTTTTATATTCATAAAACCTTTTATTTTTAGTGAGGGAGTGCCTTCAGGGAGAAAATTTATCTGCTTTTCTTCCACCATCAACTTCATAAAGTTCACCTTAGCAAGGTTTGTTAATCCTAGGAAACATTTTCATTATCTTAGGCCTTAAGCTTAAAAGTACAATTGAGAATCTTTCACAACAGTCACATAATTTTCCACTGACTGATTGCTTTCTGCTCTCAAAGAATAATCATTTGTTATTTTATGATATCATGGTGAGTAAGCACCATCTTAAGGCTGCTTTTTTTCATATTAACCTTTCTGTTACTCTACAATTTGTTTACAACAAAAACAAATCAGTCAACAATTTTGTAATTTTCATTAGTGGTGTAGCTTTTCTCTCTGATTCAAAAACAAAATCTTTAGTTGATGTGTTCATTAAATGCTGACTTTTTTTTTTGTCTCCATAAAGTATTAAAAACAGCATGTGTTCTTCTTTTTCAAGAGAATTGGAGTCTGAGGCAGATCAGAAGTAGAGTACTCTTGAGAACTGATTAAAGTCATCAGCTGAGTCAAATCTTGCTTGTGTTTGTGTGTGTGTGTGTGTGTGTGTATGTGTGTGTGTGTGTGTGTGTGTGGCTACTCTGAAAACCAGATGGATGTTTTGTGAATGCTTAACTACTTAAGAAAAAAGAGAAGCAATATGCAATGGCTTCAACAACTAATAGATCTTGAACTCATCTTGTTTTAGATAACAATTAAGTAAATGTGGGCAAATATTGATTATCATTCTAGAAATGATTGGTTTTTAAAGAAATTATTTTTGGCTCCTTATCCTTGGCATAAGATATTGATACATTAATATTGCTTTACTACAAAGATGTGCAGGTTTATTGCCTGGAAATTATGCATGCAGTTTCAATTCATTTTATAAAACATCTGTGTACGACTGATATACAAAGAATTTACAGTTAGCCCTAATCCACACAATGTAAACCACATAAAATTATTATTTTCCCTCATTGCATAACATACCATTAATTTTATTAATGAGCTAAATCTTCAAATAACACAAAGTCCTTGGATAATGACAAAGGCCAAATCCTCTAAGAGCAGGGTATTTAAAAATATTTTTGAAAGGTCAAACTAATTGAAAACACAAGGTTATTCCTCTTCAGTCATTTTGATCCACAACTATTTGTACCACTATTTGTTTGAGTGCAGAGTACACTCTCTAATAAAAAGACAGAAAACAAACAGTGATTGTTGCTGCCACAGGTCAATACTGAAAAGACTTAAAAGTTCTATTAATAAAGTTAACAATATATGATTTGAGTAAATGCTGACAGGCAGTACTTTATCAACTGCTCTTGGAATACCTACTACTTTTGTATGATAAATTTCATTGCTGTGATAATTTGAATTGCCACCACCACATAACCATTCTGAAAGTCCAGCATGATGTAGTGTCATGTCTACAATTGTCTCTCAAATAGGATGGCATGATTCCTGCTTTCTAAATATATCAGGACTGGATGAAGAATATCTGTTGAGAATAAATACTATCATATCCTAATAGCACTTCAAGGTCATTGACAAGTTTTATCATTACTAATTAAAAATATTTGGTGAACTAGAATACATAAAGCCAATTATTCATGATAAATCACTTTGTCACAGGTTTATCATAAAATTCCCTATAAAAATAAAGCGTATTATAGCACCCCAAAGGTCAATGAATTTATAGAAATATAATGAAAACACATATTTTTAGTAACAGTTTTACTCAAAGTTTCAAACAATATGCATGTTCTTACAAAGTTATATCCATGTGAAATTGCACTTTTTGGAAGTTCTGGATAAAACTGGTCACGGAAGAATGTAGGCAGGAAAGCAACATTTTTAAACCATTTTTTAAAAAGAGAGACTTTATTGAGAGTTTATTTTCTACCCAAACTTTTCTTTTAATCAACTTTTCACTTCCAGCCCTTACTTTCTTTTTAAAGCACTTTGATATAATCACATAATTTGATGTAAAAGGGAAAAAATGTCCTCTTAAAATTGCTTGCACTTGTTTCCAACACCAGCCAACTGGGTTACATTTTCAGTGCTTAAAAATGTGATGAATAGGAAATTGAGTCATTTAAGCCTATACATCACCTAGAAAATGTATAGAAAGGAATCTTAAAGCTAAGAGACTTTTTTTTGTGTGTGATAATAAGCTCAGGATTTCATCAGACTTTTACAACAGCTAATAGGGTGAAGGATGGCATAGCTTCACAATACGAGAGATAATGTTCCATTCCCATAGGTAGTTATATAATACCAATCACAGTAGCACTTAGTCTTTAACAAAAGACCAAATGAGTTCTTTCTGAGAGTTACTTAAAATATAGACCAGGACAATAAAGAGACTGAGTATTACTGTGTATTGTTCAGAGAAAAGGACAGAGGGCAGTGGCAGGTGGCAAAGCAATAGGTATATTTGAGACAGCCTGGCTACTAGGCTACCTTGACACCACATTCCTACTTACAGATCACAGCATGGCCTCAGTTTCCACTCAATCCCTGTAAGATTTAAAGATTTCTGTGGCCAAAGAGATTGAGGGACTTATTCTAGTAGTTATTTGCCACAATTCACATTTATAGTGAGAGAAAGTAGTTCACTGCATTTGCAAAATTAACTAGGGCTCTTCACAAAGAACATCTGAAACTTCTATAGTTCTATAAAATATTGCATTTTGACACATTCATATGATTCAGTTAAATCCTTTAACTTACAGGGGATGACCACAGAATCCATACCAATATCTCAGTGTATTGGACTTGATTGACTTAATGTCTTATGCAGTTATTGCTAAAAGTGAAGAAAAGTCTACACACTGGAATGATTTTGAGAAAAAATGTTAACTGTTAGCTTCCTCTGTATTAGGGTTTGCCAGAGAGTAGAACAAATAGGAGATAGATGTAGATGTAGGTATAGAGATACATATATAGACATAATGAAGAGATTAACTATGAGGAATTTGTTCAGGTGATTATGGAGGTTGACAAGTTCCAAGATCTGCAGTCAGCAGCTGAAGGCCCAGGAGAGCTAATAGTGTATTTCTAGCCCAAAGGCTGGTAGCATGAGATCCAGGAAGAGCTAATGTTTCAGTCTGAGTCCAAAGGCAGGAAAAAAAAAGTCTTTGATTGAAGGCAGTCAGTCAAGAGGAAAATCCATTCTTCTCTGGAGGGTAAATCTTTTTGTCTTATTCAGGCCTTCATAAGACTGGATAATGCCCACTCACGTGAGGAGAGTAATTGCTTTCCTCAATCTACTAATAGAAATGTTAACCTTATCTAAAAATACCTTCACAGACATACCCAGAATAATGTTTGACTAAATGTCTGGGCATCCCATGATCCAGTCAAGCTGATTCAAAATTAACTATCATAGTACCTCTTGCTAATATGGCACCCATATACATCTCCTTAAACCACACTTAATCTCCAAAGAAGGACAATAACAAAATCATGATTCTGCCTGACATCATGCAGAGATCCTATATACAATCAAAAATGAACTAACTCCTTCCCCAGGAGAGGAGGTAAAGTACTTGAATAATGTTTACTCTTCTTGATATCCCATAACTTGATGTAAACTTGACAGAACTTAAGTACTATGATATAAAGTCAATGCATCTTACATTAGTCTCCACTAATGCTTAGTAACAGGACAGGAACTATTTCGCAAAAACATAGTCGCTATCCACAGAGGATGGCAGAGCTTTGCTCCAAAATTCTAAGAGCTTGTGCTGCAATGATTCACATATGGGGACTTGCCAAAAGCTCAAAAAAAAAATCGTTATCTGCCATAGAGAATTCAATACTATTGGGCTCAAGTACTAAAGCAGTTTATGCAGTACCCTGGACCTGTTGCAGAAACTTCTCCTGTTTTGAACCTTACTCAAAATTCGCGACTCAGTAAATAGCCAGAGTAATATTCCAAAATGAGGAATATGTTGCCTCCAAAATCAAAAGAGGCACGCTAGATATTGTGCCTCTTTTTTGGTTATAGGAAGGGCCGGATACAATATCTTTTCCTTAGGAGGGATATCTTGACATGTGTCATGCCACTGGATTTCTAGAAACTTCACTAGGGTGGAAGGCCTCTGAACTTTTGTCATGTTTCTTCCCATACTCTGAGTGGCAAAAGTTTTGCCAATAATTCCAGAATATTTGCTACTTTCTGCAGTCCAGTCAGCATAATGTCATCAATGTAATGGACCAGTGTGATATTTTGTGGAAGAGAAAAGTGATCAAGGCCTCTGGAAACTAAGTTATGACATAGAGCTGGAAGATTTTTTTTTTTTTTTTTTTTTTAGAGCTGGAAGATTGATGTACATTCTCTTGTGGTAGGACAGTGAGGATGTACTACTGGCCTTTCCAGTTAAAAAAACAAACTGCCGATTATGGCTCTTATTGATGAGTATGGAGGGAAAAAAAAACCAAAAAAACATTTGGCATGTCAGTAGCTGCATATCAGCAACCAGGGGATATATTAATTTGCTTAAACATTGAAACTATACCTGATACAGTGGCTGCAATTGGATCATAGCTTGTTAAATTTACAACAATCCATTGTAATTTTCTAATATCCTCCTATCTTGAGGTCAAATAAGCAAAGTGAATGAGGTTGTGATAAAAATCATCACCCTTGCATCCTCAAGTCCTTGGTGATGGCACTTATCTCTATAATCCTTCTAGGATTGCTTTTGGTTTAACAGTTTCCTAGCTACACAGTTCTGGTGGCTTCCACTTTTCCTTTCCTACCTTAATAGCTCTCAGTTCCTTTATTCAGGAAACAAAATCAGCCACTGAGTATACCTAATCTAATTATACATTTCAGAACTGGGAAAACAGTCACAGGATAAGTTAGGAGACCACCTTGGTCCACTATGGGACAAACCTGAGTCAAAACTCAGTTGGTCATTGGACCTCTATAAGTCTGTTTTGTTACACAGCAGACTATACTGATGTTTTGGGTGTTCTGGTATGTGTCAATTCAGACCAGTGTCCTCTAAAGTCTGCTCATTCCCTTTTCTCCAGTGTGCAGTTTACCTGGTAAAAGATCAGAAGACCCTTTGGGGAAGGTTGGGAGATGAATGAATACTATGTTTTGGGCAGTGTACCAGGGTCCTTTCTCAAGGGACCCAGCCTTTTCTTCACTCAAGGATTCCTGGGCATGTAAACTGGCTCAAAAATCTGCTTCTATGTTACAGGTTAGACTTTTGTTAATTTGTTCTAAATCTAGGGAGAATCAGCATTGTCTTTTATGGAAACTGTCTCAGGAATAGCCATTATAGTTTCTTCAGGTAATGCAGAGTTAATATCATCAGACAAAATGGGAGGTACTTTCACTGGGAGTGTGGAGGCTGCTTCCAATGAGAGTGGGGAGGCCTATTCCACTGGCAACATTTAGAGAATGTAGAGGCTTGATGTCCTTAGTTTTATCAGGATCTTGCCACAAGTCCCCTTTCCAACTTAGAGGATCTCATTCTTTACTAAGCATTACCCTTTAAGAGCAGATACTCTATGGGGTTGAAAATTCAATTTGCATTTTAATCATCTATGGGCAGGATGAGATTCTGAGTTGGGTTTTCAACAATTTAATCCTATTGCTATGGGTGATATACACAACCTACAAAAAGGGCCTAAAATGGATTATAAACATAAATGTCAAACCTTAAACAACAAAAATTATCTTAAAAGGAAGTAAGCTATAAGCTTATGCCCTCAACAATAAGTAAGGTGGAAATTGTGACAAAATGATTTTTTCCATAGGTAGGACCTACAAATATCCACAGTCAATGAGGGAAGTTATAGGGGTGAGGAGGAAAGTTGATAGGACAAACCGGTAAAGTCCTAGGCAATGATGGAAATTGTCCTACTCAGTTCTAAAAGAGATGAAGATTTAACCAAATCTGGATAATATTTCTTCTGTTTTTATTTTCACATGAATATATAGGATTTCTTTTAAAAGTTTTAGAGTTGGTGATTTGGTTCAATTTTGACATTTATTAAAATTAATCTATCAATTCAGTAATTTTACTTTCATTTTTAATAAAAGTATTTACTAAGAGATAAAAAATTGTAGTAATAATGATGGAACGTTTTTGTTGAAGATGTCAAAGTTTTAGATGATGTGATCTTCTGATCAAGTTAATTATTTGAAAAATTCCAGTATTTGATATTCATTCTTTACTTTAAATTTCAAATTTGCCCAAAGGATATAGATTTGGAGTATGTGACATAGTGAAACATTATAAATAATGAATATGCCCTGTATGAATGAATGAATATTTCAGATCCTTCCCCACAATATTAGCAGAAGAATGCAGATGAAGCATATCATTAGGAGATTTAGAAGTGCTATAGAAGTGCAAATAGGAAGGCTGGAAGATTTCATGGTCCCAACTACCAACACTAGGGGAAAAAAGTTTTATGCATGCCTTTAACAATGAATTAAACATTGTTTTGCATCCTTACACTTATTTTCAGGAAAAATCTCACCTGCATTATGGTGCTTTAGGACTAGCCACTATGACTATTCAGAAAATATTAAAAATCTCAAAATAGGAATGATGGAAACACACGTAAAACAAAAGTCCCAGAGGTAGAAGTTATGGATATTTCCACTCTTAGAAGCAGCCATGACTTCTATTTTTCTACTCTTGTCATCATCAGTGCCCATATCTATTAAATCATGCTCCAAGATGGCTACTAGAATATCAGATCCTCACTTTAATTCAAGGGGAGGGGGAAAATGGCCAAAGGGATACATTTTCAATTTGAGTAGGCTTTCTTTAAGGAGCCTTTTTTTTTTTTTTAAGCTGAATACAGCTCTTCTGCTTATGTTGCTTTAATCAGAATCTATGGTACATGGTCATACCAAAATGCAAGTGTGGCTAGGTGATACTATCTTTTACCTTGGCTTCCTTAATAAATTTGGTATGCCTTTTTATGGGAAGGAGAGGTAGATGGATGTTGGGTAGGCAAGCAGCAAGCTCTGAAGAAGTTTCTGTGATTATTTTACCACATTGAATTCTCATATTGGTTTTCTATAGGTACTATATGTACTCTAAATGCCAAATTACAGTTAAGAATACTCATTCTTAAATTTATAAATATATACATATGACAAAGTACAGAATCACAATCACAATGCCAAAGAAAATCTATATTTGTTTTTCCACACTGTGCTCTGATAGTACTTTTAAAATATTTGCCTTAGGGTCACAATCAAATAATATTGTTTGTGTTTATATAATTATTACCAATTAAATATTATTCACTGAAGGCCACAAACTATATTTTATGTGTATCAGACAGCTGTTGCTATATTACAAAGAGCTACAAAATCTTGGTGGCATAAAGAAGTGTTTTTTAAAATACTTCTGATCTCAACTAGGCTAGCCTAGCCTCAAACATTTACCCATTGGCTGATGTGGTTTAAGCTCAGCAAAGTGATTCCTCTGTAGGTCCTTATTAGTGAACAAAGAGCAAACCTAATGCTGTAAGCTTTTGGCTGTATCATATCTACTCATATCTCACTGGCCAAACAAAATCAGAGTTCAAAATCAAGAGACAGGGAAAATATATTCTTTTGTAAAAGGAATTGTGAAATTATATGGAAAAAGGCAAAGCTATACAGAACTGTGAAGAATTGGGGCCAGTGATTAAATTTACCACAGTATAAATCCATAGGGCTGAATTTAGGGCCTGACACAAAGCAGAAATCATTGAATAGATATACAATGAATAGATAAAGTATACAAATCAGGGTTTCTCAGAGAAACAGAACCAACAAGATCAATAGGTTGATTGACTTTTTATGAGGAATTGGTCACTCAAGGATGGAGGATGAGAAGTCCTACCACCTGGGGTCTGTAAGTTGGAGACCCAAGAAAGGTGGTGGCATAATTCAGCCCAAAGTTCAGCCCAAAGTGTGAGAACCATGGAAGCAGATGTATAAATCCCAGATCAAGGACAAGAGAAGATGAGATGAGATATCTCAGCTTATAGTGAAGTAAGAAAAAAGGGGCACATTCCTGCTTGCTCCCACTTCCCTCAACACCTTGGATTTTTCCCACCTATGTTGAGGAGGGAAAACTACTTTATTGAGTCCACCAATGAAATTACTAATCTTTTTCAGGAGACACCTGTATAGACACACCCAGAATTAATGTTTAATCTGGCACTCTGAAGCTAGTCAAGTTGACACGCAAAATTAGCCATCACAGAAAATTGTTCAGGCTTCTTGACCCCACTGCTTTCAAAGTATATTCTAAGCATAGCTTCACATCCTTTCTTAAAAAAAAAATCAGTTAACCTTAATACATACCAGGTTTCTACTACTTTATTATTAAGAAATATTCATATTTTCTAATCTGAATCCCTCTTGTTATAGGCTACACAATTGGATCACCATTTTTTCAACATCTTCTCTTGTACTAAAATTAACTATAAATACAAATGAAAACTAAAGAATTTGGCATAAATCAAGATTCATTAAAACAACCTCATGGAATTATTGTGAGGAGTAAATGTATTTGTACATGTAAAGCATTAAAAATAAATGCCCAGCAATAATAATCACTCATTTTATAATTATTATCAAGTGTTTATTGAGTGTACATTGCTTACAAGACAGTATTCAGAGAAATTATAACAATAAACACAATGTGCACAGAAGTTATAAAAAATTAATACTGAATGAAAAAAATCAACATTTTATTTTTAAAAAAGTTAATAGTGGGAATCTGCTTTCCTACTTAGAAGTTATTTGATTCAGCTGTTGTGATTGTCAGATATATTATTTTTTACATAATAGCTCTGTGATTTAAAATGATACATACCTCTGGGGGTGGTGGGTTCTGCAAATGTTGGAAGAACGGTAGCTGGATTCAGCTGCTGCTACAGGCAGGCACTGGGGCTGCTGGCAAGAAGATTCAGTGCCAGGGTGAAATTCTATGGATCATTAGGTGAAAGGAAAGCCACAGGTCCCAAAACGGAAGGAGCCCTGACCTTCTTCCTCCACCAAACTTGTGTTTCCCAGCATTATAGCCTCGAGGGAAGTGAGACTTGTCAGCGCATGGTCCTAGCATCACAAAGAAGAGGTCAGAGGTAGGAGGGGATTGAGCTGAGGGAGAACAGCTTAATAGATGGTCTACTTGTTGTCTCCTTCCTTTTTCCTTCTTATTTTTCCTTACTACCTTCTATCCTCCATTTCTTCTTTTTTCCTTTCTTTAATAATTCTTCCTTCTATCTAATTCTCTCTCTCCATTCCTGGATGCTAATCTTGTAGATTTGAAAAAAAAATGTTAAAAATAAGTAGGCTATTATCTTTTATGAAAAAAAAAGATAAAGAAAATTATATGTGAGTTCAGGGAATCTATATGATTATTTAAAAAGAAAATATAGTTTCAGTCACTCTACATTATCTTACTCATTTTATCAAAGTCTTCAATGACAGGATTAAAAAAATGGCAGATCTATGATTTCAGCTCAGCTTTGTCAGACTCCAATTTTCATGTTTATTTTTTCCTCTGTCTCACAGATCCCAGTTTATTTGGCTAATTAGAAATGAATAATTCAGTCATTGCCATTTGGATGAAGTAGCCTTCAAAGGAATGTGAACATCTTGATAGATTGAGAATGGGTAGAGTATTATGAATGGTACACATTTTCTAAGCAAATTTGGGATAAGACAAGAGGTGGTCCCATAAACACTATGCAGCAAAGTTAATAAACTAAAAAATTATAAAATGATTCCAAATTAATGAAAATAATTACTTGGGGGAAATAAAGGCTTCTTTCAATTTCCTTATCATATAAACACTAGGAATATTTAAGAGGAAACATGAAAAGATATCATCTGTTATATCCCAGTATATAGTTTAGAAGTTAATTAACTGTACTTGGCAATAAAAAAAATCAAGATAGCTTTCTTAGAATGTTGAGTTGTTCATTAATTGGTGTGTTGATGCCAATTTCAAAAGCCCATTTTATTATTTTAGTGTGGAAGGATTAATAACAACTAATGTATTCCCTGGTAAAGAGATAATATGTATTTAGAATTACAAAGATTACAATAATACAACTGCATATCACAATTACCAGAGATGAAAAAACAATTACACTACTTTTTTATAATTACATTTGAAAGCTTCAGAAAAACATATATTTTAGGACAGGTTTACTCTGCATATCACTAAATCACCTAAATACGTGAGCAGAAATAGCAAAAATGATTAAAATCATTTCTGATGATAAAAAACTTATAGCCATATTTATAATTCTACAAACATCCTCAAATGAGAGTTAAAATATCAAAAAATTCTTCTTATTTCTATATTTATCTGTCATAATGGAAGCATAAACTTCAGCTGGACTACTTTTTGTTATTAGGGATTAGAAGGATTCCAGGAAATTATAGGTCTAAAGTAAAAGACACAAGTATACATGATAAAGTGGAGAGAGAGGGAGAAAGAGGTAGGGCAAGATGGAGAGATATGGGGGAGAGAGAGAGAGAGTGAAAGAGAGAGAGAGAAAGAGAAAGAGAGAGAAAGAGAGGGAGAAGCGAACATCATCTTGATTATGGTAGATATCAGTGGAATGGGATAGCGTGGAAAGTGATAATCATGAAAATTTAATCCCTTAGTCTAATTTTTACATGTTAAATACAAATTCCAATTCTACTCTTTCTTGTTAAGGGTTTCTAATAAATAATCAATTTGAACAATTAAAATTTCATTTTCTTTATCTGGGTCAATATCTAATAGAGATTTTGGTCAATTTATTAATAAAGAGAAATAGTCTTCCATTGTCTCAGATTGTATTAGGGATTGCAGGTAGTGACCACTGCAGAGTAGGTTCTAATGCAATACCCAGGGATAAATTCTGATGTTCTCTTTCTTTCTAGACAGACAACATATCTGTATGTACATAAGAACTTCAAATATTTTAAATTTTTACAAATATTAAATTATTATTCAGTGATCATAGAACACTGCATTGAAAAATTGGAACTGATTTTAGCCAGTGTGTGAGACAAGGGAGTGTGATAATGAAGAGCCAGGTGGAATGCATTAAAAACTATTGTACCTCCTGGCATCAAATTATTGACCCAGAATCAAATCCTAAAGAAAAATTTCTCCCTAATCATGGACTAATGAGTAAACAAAAACGGTTTTCATTAAATTTTCAACATGTGAATCCTTGCCTCAAAAGGAAACTTGTACAGAGAAGTCTAGGTCACCAATGATGAACCACAGAGCCACAGAAATCTCCTTTCTATCTTCATATGGCTTCATCCCCTTCTGAGTGCTTCTTCTCTCTGCCCTCAATCCACAGAGTTCTGGTCACTGGATGTTCTATCTGGGTCTACTATTCTCCTAAATATACCTTATTACCATATTATTATAAATTCTGTCATCATCATTTATAATATCAAGTACTTAATCTGTCAGAATAAGAAACATAAGCTATGTACACCAAAGTGTACTTAATATTCCAGCTATCAATCTATAGCATTCAATGCCTGCCTTCATTCCCTTGGCCACAGTGGAGGTTACCTTCAGTTTTGGGGACAGTTAATATACATACTAACAGCTTACAACCTCATGAAAATGTCTTTCTACCTGAGGGCTTTCTCTGGTTGTAGGAACATGATCAGCTTGTGTCCCAGATAGTGTGAAAATGCCAAAAAACTGATGCCTCCAAGTGGGGATTTGGTGAATTATACAGTAGCTTTTGGTTCTTCAGAGTGACAGCTCTGAGATGTGTTCTACACAATCTCTCAGAAGGTCTTTATTGAGACTGAGCCCCATTTGTCCATAACATTAATGCTTCATATACTGCCTTTCCTTCTATGGCTATGTAATATCCCCACTCTTTTGATGTACTTCCTGTGATCCCCTCCCAAACTATCTCAAAGACTTAAAGGAAAGACTTAAAGGAGGCAAGACACTTGTCCTCATCAGATCCCCATTTAATTCACCAGTATTATGTTTTCGGTGGATGAGAGTTTGTAAGAAAGACTTATTTGAAGAAATATTACAGCATATAAAAACTACATAAAGTCTTAGTTTCTACTCATACAATGGATCTATTTGGGGGAAACCATAGTAGGAGATCTGGTATCGAAAGTGTTCCTAGAAAGTAAGTTCTGAGAGTAAGTTTCTGAAAAATCTCTACAACCTATTTATCCATTGTCTTGGAAACATGCCTGTCTTAAATGGGGCGGGGAGCAGGAGAGGGTACTCCAGATGATTCAGAAAAATTACCTTACTTTTCATTCCATATGATCTGGTACCTACTATAGCTATGAATGCTTTGTGGAATCTCTGGAAAACCACAACAGGAAAGTTTGCTCTGCAGTTCTTGAGGAAAGTCATGACTTGTGCAGCAGGGAATTTTGTACATTTCAAAAGTAGTTTCTGGTGTACTGCTGGACTCTGGGAAGAGGCAAGCCTGAGAAGGTCCAGAGGCATTAATAAAGTCACTTAAACAAGTTATCCAAACACACGTGGCATCTAAATCTCTTATATCATGATTTTTATTTTAGCCTCCCTATGTGCAGCTGCTACAGGAAGAAAAACTCAGGGCTTATTTATTTGTTCAGTCATCTCAATGGGTAGTTGTGAGCTGAAAATTTACTGCTGGTTAAGGCTATCTTTGAGATAAGCAGTGAGAAGAAATCCTCCAAAGAGTTAGAGATTTGACCAGTTTCTTTATTATGAGAATAAGATATACATGGACTTGTGGGTAGTTGTCAATACTTGGCTGGAATTTTAGGTGCCTGGAAGGAGAATGAAGGAGATCTGGAGAAGAGACATCTAAATGCTCATTGAGATTGGCTACAAAGTGTGTGGATACTTGTGGTTTGTGTCAATGTCTAGTGGTGGAAAAACTGAAAACAAAGTAGGCATAATGGCTCATCCGTGTTTTCACCATGGGACATTAATGGCTTAGTTATGGCAGGATAGAGGCTTTTACTAAGGTTAATTTATCTACTTCTGGTACTAAGCACCTGACTGCTTAGCAGATACTTCAGTTGGTTACCATCCCTTAAAGAGAACCCAGATATATATTATGTAGAGATGACTATAATCACATCTGTTCTGCCATGAAAGGGATAGTAATTCATCCTTCCTTAAATCCATAATGGTGATGTTGCCTTTCCTAACCACATTCTGCCCACATTTTGCAGACTCACATACTTTCTGGTTTTCACACACAAGGTTCTTTAATACATAGGCTTAGATTAAGGGACTCACTTGAAGGCAAAGGATGCAACTGTAAGCTACATGACCAGAGTTCACTGGTAATACTACATTATCACACAGAAGCTGCCAGACTAATAGAAAGTTGGAATGACCATTTACAGGCAAGACTTGGAGAAGACATTGTGGAGTGTATGTGCCATCCTTCACAATGCAGTATGTGCATTAGATCAATAGTCATTATATTGTTCTATATCTCTAATATCTAAAATACAAGCTTCTGGGAACCAAAAAATAGAAGAAGGAACAGTCCATCTCAGCATCACTCCCAGTGAATCACTTGGGTAGTGTGTGCCATTCCACAACTGGAAGCACATTTTGATTTGATACTTTCGCCTTTGGGAGAAGATAGTCCATCTATCAGAAAAGACTGTAAAATTTACATTTAACATATAACAGTACCTGGCTGCCCCCTGGTCAAGTGTTCTCATATTGATCAACTGGATTTTGGGTAGGGGGTTTGGATAAGAGCTACTCTTATGCCACAATTATGGACGTTGATTATTATGGGGAGCTAGCAGTGGTATTACATAATGGGGATACGAAAGAGTGTCTGTAACACCAGATATTTCAAGTATCTAATAATGTCTCCCTGCCCAGGGATAACAGTGAAAAGGAAATTACAGTAACTAGGACCTGATAAAGGCATGGTAACCAACAACTCAGTCCTTCCTATTGAATTGTACACCAAAGATCTATGGCACCCACTAGGCAAGCAATCTAGATAAACAGAAGTTCTGGGAAAATATGAAGGGACTCCAAAAGGAGTAATAGAAGTTAAAAGACAATGAATATTAATTATGCTCTTAAGTTAACTATATCAGTTTAAATTGTCACTTGACCAACCTTTCTGTGGCTGATTTTATTTTCTTAGGGATTATGACCAATCAGTAAAGAATTAATGAAGGGCATGTGGATATGATGCCGGTCACGAAGTATAAATATTACAAGGTGTATAGTAAAATGTAGATGATGCATTCAGTGCTTCACTCAATTTCCCTTAGTCCACCCTAGAGGATAACTTTTGGTCGAGTCTCTCTATATGTCAATGGCTTTGTACATGTTACACCTGTATCTCTCTGTTTGATGGCTTTCTTTGGCTATAAAAGCAAGATCAACCTGCCTTTAGGGCAGTTTCAAAGTGCCAAGGGCCTAATAATTGCAGTAGCAACCATCAACCAATGAGGAGAAATGTTGGTAAATTGCTTACTGTCCTTACTCATCCCTCAAGGGCACAGTTCTGAGATGTTTTCAATAGGTTCTTGTAGGCACTGAACCCTAGTTACCCACGGTGGTTATGTATCCTTTATTGGTTATCCTCCCTTATCCATCCCACTTTCCTACTCTCTACCATCTTTCTGGATTGCCTTCCATGTAAACTCTAGCACAAAATCACTCGTTCTAGGAACTACTTTTTGGGGAGCAAAAACTAAGACACCATCATTATACAATTTACTATTGGACTATTTTGCTAATGTATAGAAATATATTTGGTTGACTATACATTTACATTCTCTACAATTAAAATAATATACTCCTGATTTAAAGACATATATGCTTAATGAAGAAAGAAAAACAATCATATATTTCTATGGAGAGATTATCAGAGTCAGATTCAGGAAAGAGGTCGAGTCATTAAAGTCATGATGAGACAAGAACAAGAACCTTGATAAGGAAAACGAACATTTTAAATGAACTAGAAATGACTACTTGCCAGGAATTTGCTCCCTTTGAGGGCATTGATGGGACTTTGAGGTCACATAGCCAACTCTACATCAAGAGGATGAATTCTTTGAGTTATATTTTCAATAGATTTGTTGAATTTACATTGTGTACTAAGATAGCTCTCAGGAGTGAAGGTAATAGTATGCTACAGATAGAAAGCAAAATTGTTCCCCAGGGAGATCAAGGCTACAAATGAAATTCTTTGGCTTTAGCTCCTGGTATGTTTGCTTTTGTTGTTTGACCCTTGCCCACAGGCTCAGCTCTGCCCACAGCTCAGGATCAAACATGCTTCTAGTCTGGACAAATTTAGAAAACTTTAGCTCAGTTGCACAGAGTGGTGGGTACAAAGGCATACCTGCTGCAAGTAACTTGTCCCAGAATAGCTTCATTCTGCCTCATGGCCGTGATCCACCCCTGACAGGTGCACTATGGCTGCTTTCCCTAGTCATGAATGACTCCTAAGATAAAACCCAGTGCTCTCCTCAGTTCTTGTTCTTACATATGACCATGGTATCTCTCTCTCTTTTGTTTTTTAAAAGATTTTATCTATTTACTTGAGAGAGAGAGAGAGAACATGCATAAGCAGGGGGAGAGGGGCAGATAGAGAAGGAGAAATAGACTCCCCTCTGAACAGGGAGCCCAGAGTGGGGCTTGATCCTAGGGCCCTGAGATCATGACTGAGCCCCACATGCTCCCCCCAACCACATTTTTAAAAATATTTATTTATTTGAGAGAGAGAGAAGAGCATGGGGAGGAGAGACAGAAGGGAAGAAGAAAGAATCCTAAGTGAACTATGTGCTGAGCATGGAGCCCCACATAGAGCTTGATCTCATGACCTTGAAATCATGATCTGAGCTGAAATCAAGAGTTCGTTGCTTAACCAACTGTTCCACCCAGGCATCCCAACCATGGTATCTTCTTTTTCAAATTTGCTTCTTCCTATCTTTTTTTTTTTAAGATTTTATTTATTTATTCATGAGAGACACACAGATAGAGAAAGAGAGAGAGGCACAGACACAGGCAAAAGAAGGCTCCATGCAGGGAGCCTGACATGGGACTTGATCCTGGGTCTCCAGGATCACACCCTGGGCCAAAGGTGGTGCTAAACCGCTGGGCCACCCAGGCTGCCCCAACTTCTTCCTATCTTGATCCATATCTAGTCCTCCTATTTATGATTCATTAGATCATAATTGTAAGTAATTCTCCTTTTCCAAGGTTTCATTTCATTTATTATCCTATCTTATTTCAGAAATATAGGATATCATGAACATTATTAAATCCATATACATATTAGTAACCTTTTAAACATGGACAGAAGGAAAAGAAGCATGTATAAAGAAGAAAGCATGTAGTACAGGAAAACGAAGGATAAGGATACTTATTGCAGTCAAGCCCATGATAAAGATCTGAGCATACAGCTGGTCTTAGACTCTATTTTCCACTTCTGTAATTTCATCCACCCCTGCTGTCTCACAGACCTGCTAGGCAGATGTCTTGCAAACACAGGGTTCCATATTTGCATTTTGCACAGGGCTCACAATTTATGTAGCATTCCCTGGCCTCATGTACCTTGTTATAGGCAGTCACTCTTAGTTGTGGCCTTGACAAGACACCCTCTTGAACCATCTTCTAACAGGGAGAGGGATATTAACCAATATACCCTGAACACTTGGAATTTGTTAGGTCCTGTGCTAAAGACTTGCTGTTTACAATCTCATTTCATGCTTATAACCACCCCATCGTGCAGCTCCTCCTATTATCTTCATTTTACTGGGTGATGAAACAGAAGCATAGAGCCTAGAAATATTCACCAAGGCCTCATAAGCTAGGCAGTTACACATCTAGGCATCAGACCCAGAATATTTGATTTGGGAAGCCATAAAGTTCTGCCCCATGTCAGAAATGGCCTGGACCAATACAAAAACAAAAAAGGAGTCTCAGGTTGCAGTTTGAAATGAGGCTGTGGACTGTACTTTCTAGGGACTAGTATGATTATGAATAAAGGATTTAACTGTGGACTCCGGGCATGTCCTAGGCAAATTTAGGAAAGAACAAAAGGAATATTTAACTGGCCTAGTGCTGTTAAAGAAAAATCAATAAGGCTTATCAGTGCATCTAGTTTGGGAGACCAGGGTACAATTTAGGAAGCAAGAAGCACATCCAACTCAACCAATGGTCCAGCCAAGGCCAGAGACCCTGGACTCCCTCTTCTGCCTGCCCAGACCTCTGGCATGGGGAATGGAGATATTGCATGGCTTTAATCCCACCTGCCTGGGGCAAGGGAAGCAGCTGGTCCCAACATAGGCAAGAGTGATTGCTCATCACATGCAAGTTGGCAGAACCCTGGTTCTTTTTGGTCCTACTCTTTGACCCTTTGTTGGTTCTTGCTCTAGAGTAAATGAGAAGGGCCTTTAAAAGCTTTTCTTAAAGGCTGTCAAATCAGTAATAGTTATCCAAGTGGCAAGATTTACTCCTTAAGTGATCATGATGACAGAGAACAACTAAGGAGAAGATGATTTAGTGAGCCATACTCTTGTAGGACAAATTACCCAGCAGGACCTGAGGCATCCTCAGAGCATCAGGGACTTGGACACTGCTCTCACCTGAACCTTCAGGCTTTGTTGGATGACTACCACATCTTTTTGCCTGCCCCCAACATACCCTGATGTATCTCATTCGTCAGACTGGGTCCTGGCTGGTAGTATTTATCCATCTTAGTCCCTTAGAATCAGAAGGTTTTGTGTGAGAGGCTTAGACCCTGAAGAGAATGCTGGAGACTTTATCTCAGCTGAGCAAATGTCTAATATGACCAGGGCAGTTATGCCAGGAGGCTTCATCTGGTGAATAACAGTCCACATCCCAGGCTCTTAGGGCAGCCCTCTTTACCTCATTCCATCTTGGAAGGACATTTAGGGCTCTATTTCTAACTGAACAGTTTCCTAATATTCTCTTTTGAGATCTTTTTCTCCTTTTGCCACTGTATTCCAGGGTATGGGAGCAGTAGAAATTATTCACCTGTTCACACTGAATCCTTCAAATCTATACTTTGCAGCCACCTTTTTACCTGCAAATGTCCTTGGCAAGCTGTACTGTGATAAACCCTCAGTTGTTTTCATGGACGATCCCTGGCACAAACATAGAAGTCAAATTCATCATAAAGTCCTTGAGTTTAAGTAGGATGCAAGTCCTGTGGGGTTTCTCCATGATGAAGCCTGTGGCAATGGAAGCTTCATGTTCCCTCTAGCAGAGGAGTCTGCGGCAAGGTGTGCAAATGGCTTAGTTTCTCTAGCTCAGGCTATAAAGTATGAATCGAGTTCAGAACAAATTTTTTAATTCACATATGTGTATACCAACCTCAAGGAATCAAGATGTTAATTTTGATATTGCTGCAGAAATGTGTTTATATGAAGTTTCTTCTTTTCTTCATAGCTCACGACAATAAGTAAAAACTCAAAAAAAGAGAAAATTTAATTTTTGACTAGTGTTCTTAACTGCGTAGAAAGGAAACTACACCCTAAGAAAGAAGGTAAAATTCTCAAAACAAAGTTTCATTAAAGTTTAATTTTGAATGGAATGAAAAGCTTAGTCACAAAGAGTGAGAAGTCAGCATGTGAAGAGAAGAGCAGCTTTGGCAGGGGAAAACACAGAGTAGAGGAAGAATGGTACATTTGGAAAATAATGAAGAAGCCACCTCAAAAAAGTATGGGGAATCTCCTTAAATGGGGTCACCTCAGCTGAAAGATAGGTGGGTCCTTTTAATCTCCCCACTCCCCAGTTTCTGTTAGCCAAGAAGCTATTTTGGACATTGACTTCAGGTTGCATTTCAGCTGAGAAGATATTGCCAAGTTATATGGATAGCAGAAAATGCAGAGTAGTGGTTTAAGGAATGGGGAAGCTGTGGAAAGTCTGTAAGGGGTAAAGAAGCTCAGAATGGAAATGAGGACTGAGGAAAAATTTAAATTGTGGACAGGAACCCAACAGAACAAGTAGGGGATGCATGTTGAGATTCAGTGATTTTTTAAATGATTAGCTCTAGGAGTCAAGCTCTTAGCAGAGTAGGGCTCAGCCTGCACTTACTGTGTTACTAATGAAGTCCTGGTTCAGTTCTGGTCCCAGTGGACTCAACAGCTTGCAGAACTCTGATTAGAGTTGGAAGTAGTTGCAGCCTCAGGTGAAAGTGTGACCTCTGGAAATTGGACTTGGGACATGAGTTCTGATGTTACTATTCTAATGGCACCGATGTTCTCTAGCGTCTGGACTAGAAACCTTATTTAAATATGCTTTTGTTTATTGTGTGTATAATACAAATGCCAAGGTATGTTCAACTCTGCAAGGTCTCTTGGCTTCCTTCTATTATTTTTCATTCTGATTACCGCCATTTTCATTAAAGGGAATTTATGTAATTAACACTTATGGTCTATTGACTTCAAAATGCTGTAAGGAAAAAGCACAATATAACTGCTATTCCATTAAAATAACAAGGAAAAGGAGATGAATAGAGACATGAACATCAGTTACTTCTATGATGTAAGTAAGCCCTATTTACATTTCCTAATTTTCCTCCTAGGAAATTATACGTAATTTCCTCATACGTAAATTATTTTCTCTTCTTGATTTCATGTTCATTTCCACTTTTGTGCCCTTGTTCATGCATTTACTTAATCAGAGCATTCTCTTTGTGATAGGCACAAATTGTACTCATGCCTGTTATTCAACAGGCATTCCAAGCATCACAAACATAGCTCAAATGAAAAAAAAAAGGCATTATGAAGACTTTCTTAGTACTTCCATCCATACATTATTTTCCTTTCCTTTGACTTTTCACTATACTTTCTATGTCTGTTAACAGGCTAAAGACATGATGAATTAATGATACATTTTACTCATTTGTGTTAGGTGTTATAATGCACCACTTAGAGCCCCCTTCAGGAATAAGTAACATTCTTTCAGTGGCTGGGACTACAGACAACCTTCAAATGATATCACACTTTGAGAATGGTTTCTTCAAAAGAACCAAACCTCACCCAAGAGCACACCCCATTCTCTGCAGCCTGCATCATGATTGATTTAAATGTTGAAATGAAGATCGAGCCCCATTTTGCCAAAAGAGAACAACTCTGAAGTGTCTATGAGTTTAAGAGTTCCTTGTAGATCTCTGCTAAACATTTCTTTGAGATAGCATCACTGAAAACTCCTTTCCTTGCCTAATCCTGTTTCCTTCCCTTTTCTTCCATAGGCATTAATTTTTAAAATTTCCCCAATAAATCCTCTGTGTGTTATCTTTATCTCTAATTTGCTCCTTGGGGGAATCCAAACTGGGTTATCATTCATTTAGTAAAGCATATATCTAATTATATAGATGAGACAAATAATCATTGCTTTATATGCAAAGCATAGTTCTAAGTGTGGTTGAAGAAACAAGAAATAGAAATGGTCTCTTAAAAAAAATTAAAAAAAAAAAAAGAAATGGTCTCTTGCTCTCAAAATTCTAAGATTAGAGACAAGTGTGAAACATGTATAATAAATGTGTGTAAAAGGCACTAGGTGATTAAGATTTATACATATAAGTAACGTGAGGATACTAGTAGGGAAATCACAGTCAAGCATTTTCTATCTTCTCTTTTTTTAAAAGATTTTATTTATTTATTCATGAGAGACACACACACACAGAGGCAGAGACACAGGCAGAGGGAGAAGCAGGCTCCATGCAGGAAGCCCGATGTGGGACTCGATCCTGGGACCCCGGGATCACACCCTGAGCCAAAGGCAGACACTCAACTGTTGAGCCACCCGGGTGTCCCAACATTGCCTATCTTCTCAAAGGGATTTTCAGTTCCTTTATGCCAGGAATATATTTTCCTAGACTTTTTGCTATCCTGCTATATCCAGTGACTTGAACAAAAATGATACTCAGTGTGCAATTGTTAAATTGATCGCATGTTGGATTGTTCTGAAAAAAAAAAATCTAAAAAAGTATAGACTTCCTTACACAAATGCCTTTGAGTAACTATGAAATAATTTGAATGCTGGAAGCCATTTTATTCATGGGTTTATTTATTACTGAAAGGAAGAATTATAGCTAAATAAGAGTCAGAAATGTCAGTGCTAAAACTTGAAAAAAGTGCTGGTTCACATTGAAGAGAACAACATTCATAATTTCAAAGACTCTCAGATTGATTGGTTCAGCTTCCTAGACAGGTAGGTATTGCCCTCCATTTACAATCTTACAGAAGCTACTATATTCTGTATTTTTCCAATTCTAATTTGGTTTATCTCTAGCATAACCTCTCTGCAAGGCTAATGCACAAGACCATTATTTATCTATTTTTTATAGCAAGTTGTTTAAGAAATTTTGAGATGGTTATATGGGTCACTAAGTGCTTAGTCTAAAGGAAAGAGAGTTATGTGTCAATGTCCTGTAGAATTTTCTTATTCAACCTAAAAATCATGTTTAGAAGAAGCAAATAATAAAGTGTTTCAATAATCTATATAGGAAAATTAAGAATTAAACTTAATTGTGAGATGTATTGCTACATAGCTATCATTTTTTAGTTTTGTTAGATAAATATGATAGCCAAAGTAATTCTATTATCATTAATTTATAAAGACTTCTATTTCACTAACCATTGATATTGAGTAAATACATTATTTTCACATTTAATACTATTTATCAGTATAACAAAAATTGTGGAGAAGTTTATTTCAGGAAAGTTAGTGTATGTATTTAAACCAGACAAAAAATAATTATTCTGGATTTTCAGGAACTCTATTCAGTGGTGAAATCATAAGGAAGAAAATATGCAATTAAATTAAGTTTTGAATCCCCTAATATGAAAGCATGATGATCATAAGTTCACATCCAGATCTGCAATTTCATGAACATTTTAATTTATTCCCACACTTACCACCCACAAATGACTGAGGATGGGTCTATGTGAGGTTTCATTTCTATTTCCTGCTGTCTGTTCAATTACTTTTTCAATTCCTTAATTAAAAAAGAACAGTTGATTAATGACTCACAAGCAATTTATTTTTCAAAAATGTCAAAACACATCATTACAAAAAGATGTTTTTATAAGTTTAGATACTAATGCCTACATTTCTCCTTCATTCTGATAGACTTGGCATCTACTTTGTAAAAAAAAATAGGCTTTTTTGTCTTATAAAATTCACCCAAACCATCTGAAATGAAGAGACCATTCCAAAAGCTTAGTGTTTCAAAAATATAAATGATAATTACATGCATATTATATTATGTATCTACTTAGCTTTTTGCTAAAAGAGAATCTTGGCTCTGCTGAGAACACTACTTCCCTTCGGGCTCTCTCAGATGGTGGTGTTTTTCTCCTATGTTCTTAATACCACCAGTCTTGAAGAGAAAGAAAAAGTTCTTCTTGCTCCTTATTGCTCATCCAGGTCTTTCTCCTTTCCTCCTGCTTTGACATTCAGGTCATCTGACTACAGAAGCCAGTATTCCTCCTTGTTGTGGTTATCTTCCCCCTGCCTAGTCATCCCCTTCCCCCCCCCCCCCCAAAACATGCCTATGGCTTTTTTTTTTTTTAAGATTTTATTTATTTATTCATGAGAGACAGAGAGAGAGAGAGAGAGAGAGAGAGAGAGAGAGAGAAGAGAGAGAGAGAGGCAGAGGCGCAGGCAGAGGGAGAAGCAGGCTCCATGCAGGGAGCCCGACATGGGACTTGATCCCAGGTCCCCAGAATTACGCCCCGGGCCGAAGGCAGCGCTAAACGTCCAAGCCACCGGGGCTGCCCATGATCTCAATTTTTAATCTACAACAGTTTATCCCCAGTTACTACACTGGCCTAGGCATTGCTGTCAGCAACAACTCCAATTCTTTCCAAACCCCAGGTCAATTTATGCTTTCACTTTCTGAAAACCATCTCCTATGTTTCTGTTTTTTTTATAATAGCTGGGCTTTTGGACCTCACTAGTACCTGCAATTCAATGATCATGTTACATTTTCATTGAGACTCCTTTTCACCTAGGTTAAACCACATAGTTCATATTTAAACGCTGCAGCTGAGTCATTGAACTTTCCTTCTCCCTTCATTTATTTTATGTTGGACAAAAATCCCACACTTCATTTTTTTTTTTTTTAAATAGATGAAGGAGACTGTGGGTTCGATTTACCTTCATGACTATTTCCATGAAGTGGATCATAAAGGCTCCTACCTGCGGTACTGCATTTCCCTGGTCCAGTCATTCTCCTGCTCTCCTTAGGCAATTATTTCAATGCCTTACACATTCTCAAACTTTGAACCCTACCTGAAATGTTTACATCTGATATTTTTGCTTCCTTTTATATTGAGAAAAGAAAAATATATAGAAGATTGCTTTCAAAAGTTTCCACCATCACATTTACCCAATAAATTGAATTTGTGCATATACTGTTCCTACTGTTTCTCTAGGTAAAATATCTTGGTTCCTATATAAAATCAACATTTACTTCCATTTGGGACTGATTCCATTCTTCGTCATTTTCTCAAAGATGAAATCTTGGGAACATTCTGTTTCTCTCTTCCCTGTAATGATTTCTATTCTCAGAAAAGTATACCCCATTACTGCATTTACGTTACTGACATTACTAACTGCATGACATTAACTCCACTTCCAAAGAAGAAAGTAATGAACTGATGCACGTTATTTTCATTGGTCTAATCATTTCTCTGCTAGTCCGAGGATAATTTTAAATTTGGATTCGTGAATGATTCTTTTTTTAGGTGGTTTTAACATATTTAAATTGATCACATAGTGCATAGTAGGAGGCTCTAAAGCCAAATTAGATGATGTTGAATATTAACCAAAAAGCCTGGAGTAGAGGCCAAGATATTAACATTAGAAGTATCAAAAGGACACAACTCTTCTTTGTCTCTTCCATAGGAGCATGGCAGATTTTGTGTGTGCAGGTGTGCTGTATCTGTATTTTTTTCTACCCAGAATCCTTTTTTTAGTTACAGAATGTAACTGTCCTTTTGGTGACTTCCCTTCTCCCCCAAGTCCTTTATAGCCAATCCATGTGTTTTAGATTGTGTTGAGCAGAAAGGTTATCCTAAGAAGGCATTTAATTTAGACCAGGGCAAACGAATTTAGTTTCATAATTTTAGTTGGTGAAATCAGAAAAAGAGGAATGCTTTTCCACTAGAGGTATCAAGCTAGTGGAATACCATCTGGAGCTTCTGGTGGCTACATTTGCTACTGTATAGGAAGAGATACCTGTTAATTGAATGGATAAATGTAAAAGATAGTGACAGACATATTGCTGAGGATATTATATGCCCATCTGGGTGTCACTCTTTCAAATCTATTCCCCGTGTTTCCATTTGTGCCAAATAGATTTCATGTTTGAGTTAGGTTTCTGTCACAGAAGATAGAGTCCTGATGTCCTGCTTAATATAGGAATAAAGATAAAATAAACATAGATGGACACTATCTAAACAGTCTAAAGTGTTAGAATAGTGGCTCCTTGGCATTATTTCTGTATTTTAGAGCTGGTCAAGAGTTGATGAGATTCTATATGGTCCATGGTAGTATAGTAGATAGCTGGATTTTGATATATGACAATATCTGGATATTTCAATACTTGGAAGAAGAAAGTATATACGTGGACATCAAATAGTAGACTTCATCATATATCCATCTGAGTTCTTAATCTCCTTTCCTAACATTTTTAGAGAATATCCCCCTTCCCTAATATTCAGAGAATTCATCATTCATTCACTTAAATTGTTGTTGCATTAGCAGATAATCACACAAGTTACTGGTTATTGGTTTAAGGAAGAGATACTAAATAAGTTTGAGCTAACCTTTATTCCTTCTGGAAAGTATCCCTTTAGTCAATATTGACAGTTTAGTGATTGGTCCCCAGAATTAGTTGAATGAAGATTCTTTCCTGGGAATTTAAAACCTGGAATTAGTGAAAGGAAATTATTATTATTATTTTTTTTATAATTGCACTGAAATATGTACATCTTATGTGCTTAGTACTGCAGTGTTCCAGCATATAGATGGGGGTGGGGGGTGAGGTTATGAGGAATGGAAGAAATATGCAGAAATAAGCCAAAGGCACAGTAAAGTGACCCCCTGTTTCCCTACAAGACCTATATCTCCAATTTTATTCTTGGACTCCTGAATAGGAGTTCATAAAAACATTCCACTATCTCTTAAATAAATTTATTTTTCTTAAAGTTTAGTTAGATCATTATTTTAACCAAAAATAGGCCTATTTGTCGGGCAATTTACTGTGTGTCAGTGAAGAGTGTGATGGATAGGGACAGAGAGTGGTTAAAACTGTGTATCAACATTTCAAAAAGGAATTTGATAAATTTTTTTCATAATTTTTATGTTCAAGAGGAAAATTATGGAGTAATTTAAGTCAAAGAAGTGTGTTTATACTATTTCTGTAATAGTGAGAAAATAGTACCTATTAATGATGGGTTTTGACCCTTCTAAGTCTTATGAGAGTTCCACTCTCATCTTTCTTCCAGTCAGCAGTTTTAAAGTTAATAATAGAATAAGGATATTAATGGCATGGTTGTCAAAAGCAAACACTAATATGGGAGGGATAAAAAGTTTAGGTTGACAGGATTAGAATTTTTGAAAAATAATAGTGTACTAAAAACTACATTAAAATTTAACAATTGGGCAGCCCTAGTGGCCCAGTGGTTTAGCACTGCCTTCAGCCCAGGGAGTGATCCTGGAGACCCAGGATCGAGTCCCTTGTCAGGCTTCCTGCATGAAGCCTGCTTCTCCCTCCACCTGTATCTCTGCCTCTCTCTTTCTCTCTGTCATGAATAAATAAATAAAATCTTTTAAAAAAGTGAATAAAATAAAATTTAACCATTATGCCCCCCAAAACAATCCCAAGAGACAAGTGAAAGGTAGGAATAGATACAACTGAATAGCAGAATATGCAAAAAAAATATTAATTATTTTGGATGAAACTAAGTTCATTTAGGTCATCAATGTGATAAAATCAATGGAAATGCTAAAGCAGTAAGTAGCAGTATTAATAAAAGTATTGTGCCTAGACCCATAGTGTAATTAGAATATAAATGGAAAGTTTAAACAGAAGGTTAACAAAGTATAGCACATCCGGAGAAAAATAATGATTCATGAATTTAAGGAAAATGTTGCATGTTTATAACCAAAACTTGAAATAGTGACAGGTTATTGTGAAGAATTAGGTGGGAAGGGAGTGGAAAAGAAACATAACTGTGTGGAGAAAATGATATTTATTTATTATATTTATTAAATTATAACTGTATTTAAATACAAGTAAAACTTTTTGGATAGTACTTAGAGATAGATAAAATTCAACTCCTATAACAAAGATATATCTGGCAGTTGGATGTGTCTGAAAATGAAATATGAGGTGGGAAAAGTTGTGAATTCTCTATTTTTCTTTTGAAGCAGAGATAGTAAAAATACCAAAAAACAAAAGCAAAAAAAGTAAAGGAGGGCCCTGAATTATGTGTAAAATTAATTAGGTGATTTCTAAGCTTTCTTTCTATTCTAAAAACTGTAACACCTACCAGTTTCACTGTACTGATTATACCTAGCTTTTGATAATGAATGTTGTGTTGTCTGTAAGAAATGTCACTTGATGTTAATTCAATTTTTGAGAACTTAATATTGGAAGATAGAAGATAATTTTCAGAGCCTGAGTTTGAGTCAAACTACAAATATGATCACAACAAATCTTTGCCAATGGAGACTACTTCATTTTAAAACATATAATATCTGATCTGTTTATCTACTGTCCCCTTGAGCCTTACTATGGTGGTTGTAAACACAGTTTTAAAAATAATCTAAAAACACAGCGAAGGGGAAGAACAAATCAGTAAAATAATACAAGTTTGAAAGATAGAAACAGTTGACAGAGGGAGTATTTAAAACCTGGGGATCTGAGAAGCAGATACACATGGGACTCACCCCCAATGTACCCCGAATCTCTGAAAGTCTTTGGCCCAAAACACTATGGCAGCTAGTTTATTACAGTTCTACAGAGAAAAAGAATCAATAGGATGTGTGTATACATACAGAAAGGTATTTATTATAAAGAATTGGCTCACAAGACTACAGAGACACTAGTCCAATATCTGCAGTATCAGCAGATGGAGACCCAGGAAAACAGCTGGAACAATTTTACTCCAAAGGCCAGCAGCCTCGAGGCAGAGAAGAGCCTTTGGTGTGAATGAAATCCAATGGCAGTCTGCTAGAAAATTCTCTCTTCTTGTGGGTGACTGTTTTTAATGTTTGTATGTTTGTTTGTTTGTTTTTGTTCTTGTTTTTTTTTGTTTGTTTGTTTGTTTTATTTTAATCTATGCCTTTAACTGATTGGATAGGGTTTTTAATCCATGCCTTTACCTGATTGGGTAGGGTTCCAACATCATGGAAAATAATCTGCTTTACTCATAGTTTACTGATTTAAATGTTACTCTCACCCCAAATTGCCCTCCATCAAGTTGTCACAAAATTAACTATCATCATCAGTAAGGTAAGGTGACACCAAGATGGAATAGAGGGAAAAGAAATTATTAAAATTTTATATCAAAAACAGCTAGATACCCATGCCTAGCTATCTCTTCCTCATAGTTGGGTGATAATTTTTTCACCTAACTTGAAGAATTTTGCTGTTGTTAATGAAATAGCTGATTTATTAGTTAAAATGACTCATTTAAAAAATGAATCTTCCAGGCTTTGGAAAAAGAGATGAAGGAATGCAAAGATGAGTCTTGTTGCTGTGGAACGGACACTAGGAAATTAATTTCTAGTTCAATACTTGAACTATTGAAGTTTTTGCCACCTTCCCTGCAAAGCAAGACGGTATACTATTTTGGTCACAGAAACTTGAGAAAAGCTTTTGAGATGAGAGAAACCAGAACAAGTACAGAAGGAAAATAAAGTTTCAACAGAGAAAAAGAGGAAAGATAATTATAGTACAGTATACTATTTGCTTACAAACAATATTCACATAGCCATATGCTATAAATATTAATATTACTATTGATTATGTTATAGTTTTAAAATGACAATAAAGAATGGGATACAAAAATGGATTGAAGGTAATTTAGGTTGTAGGTTTTTCCACATCTTTCCCTTAACACATGCAAATACTTTCTTTCCCATCTTCCCAGTGTAAACATACTGTAGAATTTGGCTGGTGCTTATTGTTTACATTATTTTAACTACCTAAATATTTTTACTGCTAAGTTACTCAAGTACTTCCATTCTTTTATGTTGCTTTTATTTTCTCAGAGTTAATAATTGTGTTTGCTTAGTTAAATTTTTATTTTCTTATCACTAAAACTTCTTCAAACTTTCTAATGGGATGCTAAAACTATTAACTATTTTTCTTAGCTATGGTCCATACATTCTTACTTTCTGTAAATCCATCAGGTACTAGAAGTTCCATTTTGTTTTCATTTCTTGATGGTCTTGATTAAGTTAATTAAACAAGAACACTATCAGCCTGATGTGACTCTAATATCATGCCAGCACACATAAGAAGCCAAAAAACTAGGTCTGCAAACACCTCAGAGTTACAAAATCAAAATGCTAAGGGCAAACAATTTCATTGGACTTTCAAATATAGTCAATCAAATAATTTTCTTTCTTGACTTATGATGTAGTTTTGGAATATATATGTGAGGCTTGGTGAGATGAGATCGGGAGATGATGACCAAGAAATAATTCTTGAGATGTCTTTGGTGCAAAATGGTCGTTTTATGAAAGCATGGGGACAGGACGCACGGGCAGGAAAACTTGCTGTCCCGAGGTTGTGAGGGGTGGCTACTTGGAGGAGATAAGGAAAAAGAGAGGTTTCAAAATATTTTTTTAAGATTATATTTATTTATTCATGAGAGACATAGAGACATAGGCAGAGGGAGAAGCAGGCTTCATGCAGGGAGCATGATGAGGGAGTAGATCCCAGGCCTGAGACAAAGGCAGGTGCTCAACCACTGAGCCACCGAGGCACTCCTCAAAAGGATTTTCACATGTTAAAGAAGACTATCAGGATACCTAAGGCCTTACCATTGTCAAGTGAAAGTTGTTTTGCCTTCTAGCAAGGTATTAACATCAAGATAGTTGGGAGTTTCCTGGAGGAACATTACACTCTGCCCACTGTCAATGGGCTGCAGGTAAGGACATTCAATTGTATCTACATTTCCCTCTGAAAGCTAGACTATTGATAAAAATGCTTTGTTTTTATAAATTACTAAGACATTTGTAAACTGAGGAAGACTCATTCTTGCAGGATTGTGATCTCTATAAATTAACTATTTTTTCCTTTCCTTAGCTTTAGGGCAGCCAGGAGTGCCTGAGGAATGTGCCAGAGGTACCAGGCCCTGAAGGCCCACGCAGAAGAGAAGCTCAAGCTGGCCAGTGAGGAGATCGCCCAGGTGCGCGGCAAGGCCCAAGCGGAGGCCCTGGCCTTCCAGGCCAGCCTGAGGAAGGAGCAGATGAGCATCCAGTCACTGGAGAAGACGGTAGAGCAGAAGACTAAGGAAAATGAAGAATTAACCCGAGCTTTAGGGCAGCCAGGAGTGCCTGAGGAATGTCACACAAATCTCACCTGCGGGTGGGTGGTTGCTGGGTGTCAAATTGTGCTTGGTCCTCAGCTAGCCTTCTGTTCTCTCAACACTTCCAAGCATTTTTAAAATTTTCATTTAAATTCAAATTTGCCAATATGTAGTATAACACCCAGTGCTCATCTTATAATGTGCCTCCTTAATGCCCATCACCCAGTTACCCTATCTTCCCACCCACCTCCTCTTCTGCATTTTTTTATGTAAGTCTTTCTCCTGGCTCCTGTTGGTAGAGCCCTCCTGATCATTTTCCGGTCTGGCACTGCCTGATGTGAATTGATTTTTGGTCAAAAAATTCTTAAAATTTGTAATATGCCTCAGTTTATCTTTCAGTACCTTCTTCTTGGAGTTTCTCATCACCATGTTCCAGACTAATCTGGTTGAACTCTAGGCTGGCAAATGATTTATTAACCTGAATCTCCTCGTCACCATTCACTTAGAAATTCGTTCTCTTCGCTATCCTATCTTTGTCTTGGCTTTCTCCCTTATTTGATGGAGCATAGCATCCAGAAGCTTCATGAGAAAGCTTGGGAGGTTAACTCTTTTAGGACTTATATGTTTGAAAATGTCTACATTTTACTTTCTTCCTTAGTTGACTTTTTGGATAATATACAATTCTAATTGAAAATCATTTAAGGCATTAATTATCCCACTGCCTTTTAATATATAATATTATTGTTAAAAATAATCATTTGGGTTCCATATTCTTTGTGTGTGACTTGCTTCTTTCTTGATATTGGATTTGTTTTTATTTTTCCATTAAATCTTCTGTGATTTTGATAGACTTTTTCAATTTGAAAATCAATATCTTTGAGTTTGGAAAATTTTATTTTATTATTACTTTTATTATATTCCTCTGCTTAATGTAGTCAGTTTTCTTTGAAAAGTTCATTCCTATAGGGAAGCTCCTGGATTGCATTCTAATCGCTTTAGTGTTTTTTCTTCAATTCTCCCTCTCTAATTTTGATGGGAGGTATTTTTCTACTCTTTAGAGACATCCCCCAAATGAAAATACCACCTTCCAATCCTAAATCTGTTTACTCTCCTCCATTACAGCTCATTTTGTTATTGTTGTTTTTGTAATTTCATGCAAGCGGGGGCTTTCATTCCTTTGTGTTAGTCCTGGTACATAATAGAATTTCAAAAACCTTATTGCAATAACATTATCTCTTAAATTTATTTTCCAGTTATTTCTTAAACTAAAAAATTTCCACCATCATATTTTTAATTTGCAGTGACTTTTTCTTTATTCTCTGAATGTACTTTTTATGGCATTCTATTGGTTTTCTATCGCTAGAATGTTTCTTCCCTTTTAAGGATCTCAGTTAGTAGGTGTTAGAAATTTTCTTCTGCTCTCTTAGTGTCTCATTTTTCTCTCTGAATTTATTTTGTTCCTTATTGGACTGAAACTTGATTCATGTTGTGTGCTTTTTCAACTGTTTACTGATCCTTGGCTCTCTGTTTGTCTTTAAGAATAAGATTTTTAAAAAGCTATATGAATGGGCTGGGCTTACTGACTGATGTGTTTGAAGATTACCTGGTGGATAATGTATAGTCTACTAAGATTTTCCCAAATGTCAACATCAACAGGTAATTGCTCTTATGTGAGATGTCTATATGTTGTCATAAAACCCTTACTGTGAGCATCTTAAATGCTGGTTGAAGAGGAAAGCTTCAAGTCCCTCCATTATGTTCATAGTAATTTTTGAAATTCCTTTCTATTCAGCAGTCTTCACTTGGTAGTCAGGTGGGCCTGGCAGCTCAAAGTTTCAGTCTTTCTGATTAAATCTGATTCACCAGAGAGTGAATTTCCTGTCTTGGGAGGAGAGTGGCCTATGTGCAGTTTGGATGAAAGCTTCTGAATACTGCACTTGCTTGTTCCACAAACTTTCAATAAATTACCTTATTTTTCTAGTCTCATCAGCACTCACATCTCTTAGAAATGCAGGTTCTTTTACTTCATTAGTTGTTTTAGGGTACAAAGGTGAGTCAGTTGGCTTTTTAATTGGTGGCAATGCTTTGGATTTGCTGCTCTGATATGTCAGTATCTTCTCCTCTATCTAGTTTTCAGCTTCAAAACACTGTTGGCTCTACCATTTATCATTACCTCCACTCCTGCTTGCTCAATGTCTTTAAAAAATGGTTTAATGGGAATTTTTTGAAGTTAGCTAAAATGAACTCACGTGTTCTTTTTGCCATATTTAATTGGCCATCTAAGCATAGCACATAGAAATAGACTGCACAAACGAATCAGTTAAAATATTTCCAAGTAGTTATTTCTGCATATGGGGACTGGGGTTCTGTGGAATGTTATATTGTTGTTGATTTTATAGAAGCCCTTTAGTAGAATGTGACATATTTTTTCAAATTATATAAATATATTGATTCGATAGAAGTATAAAATGGTTGAGAAAAAAGAAAACTAATATTTCATTTTAAATATTTTATTTCTTTAAATTTGCATATTATCTTATTGTTGTAATTTTCAAAAGCATGGTTGGAAAAGAAAATGCTATTTATTTTTAACAAAATCCCGAGGTATAAAAATCACTTTCTAACATTGATATTTGAGTAATCAACCACAAAGTATATTAGTATGAGTTGTAAGGTGGTTCCAACAAAGGAAAAGTGTAAGCTTGTCAATTTCATCTTTCCATTATATTTATTTATTTATTTATTTATTTATTTATTTATAGATTTTATTTATTTATTCATCAAAGAGAGAGAGAGTGCGCACACGTGAGAGAGGGAGGGGGAGAGGCAGAGACACAGGCAGAGGGAGAAGCAGGCTCCATGCAGGGAGCCCGATGCAGGACTCAATCCCAGGACTCCAGGATCATGTCCTGGACCGGAGGCAGGTGCTAAACCGCTGAGCCACCCAGGGATCCCCTCCATTATTTTTATATGTAAAATTTAGCATTGAAGATTTTAGTGAAATGAAGTGGTTCTACAAATATTGGGAAGTGTATATCCTGAAAAAAATAGAAGATGGGACCTCAAAATAAGTGTCCCTTAGGGCACCGGAATAGATATTTATATGTCTCTACATATGTTGCATTCTTGAGATCTAATCTGAGTGTTCCAGTGAATATGGTAACTAACTAGACTTTGTTTTCACACTTGAAAACTGACAACTCAGTATAGAGTCAGTATATTTCAACAGATTAGCTTTTTACCCTCTGGTTTTATTGAGATATAATGGACATAGAGCATTGTATAAGTTAAGGTGTATAATGACTTACATATGTTGTGAAATGATTGCCACAAAAATTTAGGTGGCATCCATCATCCTCATGAGACCTGTCTTGACATCTGTGGTGCAGGAAGTTACTTCTGTCTCACTCCCATGTTCTTGGATTTTTTTTAGTAATATCTTGTCCACAAATAGCTCTTAATTATTCTTCTTGGGAGAGGGAATGAAATTAGGAATGGCTTATGTTGTTATCTTGGTGATGTCACTCTGTTCAAGATTAGGTTTTGTATTTTTCCCAAGTATTAAAATATGATTTATAAAAAAATTAAACGATTAATTTTGCTTTTAAAAGCTCAGTGGGTGTGAAATGCCCCAGAGATCACTAAGCAGACACAATGACATCAGAAGACATTCAAATATACTGGGGGCCATGAGAAGCCTCATCTGCTCATGAGATGGTATGTTTCCAAAGGCTTTTTTGATCAGCAAACTAATCAATCAGGCAGCTAACCAACCAGACAGTCAGCAAATATGTATAGGCACACCTGCTTTTATTGTACTCTGCAGATGCTTTTTTTTTTTTTTTTTTTTTTTTTTTACAAATTGGAGGTTTGTGGTAACCCTGCTCAGAACAAGTCTATCAGAGTCATTTTTCCAACAGCATTTGCTCATTTCATGTCTCTGTGTCATATTTTAGTAGATCTCCCAATATTTCAAACCTTTTTTATTATTATATTTGTCATAGTGATTGGTAATCAGTGATTACAATTCACTAAAAGCTCAGATGATGGTTACCATTTTTTAGGAATAAAGTATTTCTAATTAATGCATGTACATTGTTTTTAGATGTAATGCTACTGTACACTTAATACACTACAATATAGTATAAATGTAACTTTGTTTTATAGAGGTGGGGGAGGGCCAGCAGGAGCAGGAGAGAGAATCCTAAGCAGACTCCATGGCCAGGGCAGAGCCCAACACAAGGCTCTGTCTCACAATCCTGAGATCATTCCAAGCCGAAATCAAGAGTTGGACATTTAACCAAATGATCCACCCCAGTGCCCCCTATAAAGAACTTCTATATGCACTGGGAAACCCAAAAATTTATCTGACTTACTTTCTCATGATACTCACTTTATTGCAGTGCTCTGAAATCTAACTTGCAATATCACCAAGATTTGCTTATATGAGTTCTTTTTTTTTTTTTAAAGATTTATTTATTTATTTATTTATTTATTTATTTATTTATTTATTCAGAGAGAGGGAGAGAGAGGGAGAGAGAGAGAGAGGCAGAGACACAGGCAGAGGGAAAAGCAGGCTCCGTGCAGGGAGCCCGACGTGGGACTCGATCCTGGGTCTCCAGGATCGCGCCCTGGGCCAAAGGCAGGCACTAAACCTCTGCGCCACCCAGGGATCCCCTTATATGAGTTCTTTTCACTATTTCATTATGCTTTTTTTATAAATAATTTCATTCTTGGGGATAATTTTATTCTTTGAAAATAATTTCTGTCCTAAGGAAATGTGCTCTCAATTTGGTCCAGATATTGTCTTTTTGTGCAATGTGTAATGTGACTTGGTCAATATTGCCTAGGTATTAGCCAGGTTGCAATCTCCTTTATTTTTCCTATCATCCTCTTCTTCCTCTTTCTTTTTTATTTATTGGATCATTCTGAACATTCTAGCACTTTCCAACTCATGAGATCGAGCCCCCTATCAGTTTCCCCACAGTCAACAGGGAGTCTGCCTGAAACACTTTCCCTCTGCACCTTCTCCAACTCAATGTGCTTTTTCTCTCTCTTTCTAAAAAGAAGAGAAAAGAAAAGAGAAAAGAAAATCCTTACCATACATGGATAGATTGACTTTTTTCTTTAAAAATTTATTTATTTGAAAAAAAAATAAAAAAATTATTTATTTGAGAGAGAGAGAGAGAAAGAAAGAGCGAGAGAACATGAGAAGGAGGAGGGCCAGTGGGAGAGAAAAATGTTCCTGCAAAGCATGGAGTCCAATGCAGGGCACCATCCCAGGACTATGAATCATAACCTGAGTCAAAGGCAGATGCTTGACCAACTGAGCCACTCAGGCACCCTAGACTGACTTTCCTATTGGTGTTATCCCAAACAAAAAAAATAAAATCACATTTACTTTCTCCTAAGTCTAAGGCTGTTGTAGTTGTTTTATGTGAAAATTCATTTCTTAAGATTTATTCTGTGTTCATGGATATATTTAAAATTATTTTACTTGAAAATTGTGAGTTTCAAGACATAAATACATTTTTGATCATCATGTTTGGCTTCATTTTGAAGAAGGTAATTACTAATGAAACACTCCAAATGGTCAGATTTTGGAAGGGACGACTTTAGTTATTCAGCGAAAGTACATGTTCTTAGAAAAGCCTGTGAAAGAAAAAATATTTTTAAAATGACTCTTAAAAACCTTTAAAGCAGACTTATGTTTTTTTTTTAATATTTAGTTTTAAAAGTTATAATCATCTAAAAATACATAAGAATTGAAGATACAGCTATTTTTAAATGATTATTTATTTATTTTAACTACTAAGAGTTACCAGAGAATTCTATTACACAGTTTCAAAACTTGGAATAATATTTTTTATCAAGTTTGATTCTTTTGTTTGTTTATTGATTTGGTAGCTATCATTTTAAGGTGTAGATAGTGAAATAGATGGTAACAATGGTTTACTGCTCATGCTATCTAAAGTTTTAGGTCCCAATTACAGCTATAAAAAGGGATAACTAGTACTTTCTATGTTATTGCCATTAAGAGGAAAAAAGCTGTTCCAGTAAACTACCAAGGAGATACTATTCTAGATTAAAATCCTGGTATCAGTAACTACTTCTTCCTTTCAAATTCCAAGTTGAGAGTTCTAAAAAAGTGAGAAATGTCACCTTCTTAAATATGATGGTCTATTAATTATGTCACTGCAGTGAAGTTTATTGGTGCAATTAGTTGACAGATAGGAATATCATTCTTTATAAAATTGTGTGTAGTGGAGACAAGGTTAATACTAATTTAATATGCATTAATGATATGATTGAATGCATTCAGAGATGAGAGCTGTGATCTTAGTAAAATGGCACATTCTGATTTATTTAAAAGTTTGAAAATAAGAACATGTCCAAACCATGTATTTCTTTACAAATCCAGGACTGTTGGCAAGTTCAAAATGTGCAATTATCATTATTTTTCATTGATATGTACAATTTTTTGACAGCAACTTCTCAGTCATATGAAACACAATGATCTGATTGGAGAAAATAAATTCATTTTTCTATATCTGCGCATGCAGCTACAATATAAAAATAGTAAGCATTTAATTTTAATCAAAAGCACAAACTAGGTATTCTAGCTTACAAAGTAGTTTTCAAATATGTGAAGAAAATGAGGAGAATATTAGCTTAACTTATAATCTATCTTTAATGCCTTATAGGCAATGTGGTTAATTTACAGAGGATTTTGGATGTTTTTGCATAACCTTTCCCATTTTAGAGATGTGAAAACGGAGTATCCTAAGCAAGATATATAAATTGAAATGATTGACATGTCACAGAAACTAACAATGGCATTAGCATTTGTTTGTAGATTAATTATATTAATGGTTATAATTAGGATAATTTGAGCTTTTGAATTAATATAATGGGAGTTTACTTGTAATGTTTTAGTCCACGCTTTAATTCTGCCAACTGTGAAATGGAAGAAAATGTCAATACTAAGAACAAAGCAGAATTTGCATAGGAATGGAAACAGCTACATCATGACAAACAGATCTTGATTTAGCTCATGAGCTGAATAATGTCATGAGTTTTTGTACTTAGAAATTTATTTTTTAAATCCATATATACCATGAGAGATTGATGAAGACAGCTGCATTTTTAATTCAAATAGGATCAGCTGTTTGGCAAAGGAGGCAGAGCAAAGAAAAATTGCTACCAAGATTTAAGTGAAGTGAGAAAATCAAAGACAAAGTGAAGCATAATGAAATCATCAAGCAAAATACACATTAAATGTAACTTCATTCATTTCAGAAAGAAAGTTTGTCTAATTTGCTTTTCATTGTGCCTAGTATAGTTTATACCAGGAAAAAAAGTTTCCTTAAATAAATATTCCTCAATGAGGATAGAAGAAAATTGAAGGTTAGGGAAAAAACTTCAATGACTACTTAAGGTTAAAGAAAAAATTTCAATGACTATTTAAGGAAACAGTCCTTTAATTGTGTTGGTCACCATGATTATCATCACAGTATATTTTAGGCTTTGGGCTTTTATTTAATTTTTTTATGACAAAATCTCCACTGGTGTACTTAGTCCTAACAGGTTTCCCTAAATCTCATTCCCTGTTGGGAGTATTTTATCTGACCCAGACAGAACTGAACACCTCAACTGAGCAGATATCAACACTAATGATTTTCAGATGCCCTCTATTTGGAGGTTGGCTGAATTTTGCCTACTGTTTTCTCCTTTATTTTTTTATTTTTTATTTTTAATTTTTTTTTAGTATTCAATAATTTATCAGTTGCGTATAACACCCAGTGCTCATCACATCATGTGCCCTCCTTAATGCCCACCACTAAATTGCCTACTGTCTTCTGATAAATGCCTCCCATCCCACCGTTCCTTATCCACCAACATTCCAATTGGATCCTTTATTGAATCTTATCCTTGCTATCTTGTCTGAAAGTTCAAATATTGCTGAGAGCTGCCTGCCAAATTGTCTTCTCTGGCCACTTCTTTTTGGTTCATAGATTGACTTTTCTGTCCTACTGGAGGGTTCTCACTCTTGTCTCAGAAGCTTGACTCCCTCAGTTGCTTAAAGAAATTCAATTCCAGGGCATCTGGGTGGTTCAGTGGTTGAGCTTCTGCCTTTGGATCAGGTCGTGACCCAGCGTCCTGGGATTGAGTCCCACATGGGGCTCCCTGCAAGGAGCCTGCTTCTCCCTCTGCTTATGTCTCTGCCTCTCTCTGTGTGTCTCTCATGAATAAATAAATAAAAAAATATATATATATAAAAGAAACTCAGTTCTATTAGTGGTATTCATCCAACACTTACTGGTCTTCTTTTTAGATAATTGTTGATGTTAGTTACACAGTGATAAACAAAATGAATAAACATAGTATTTGCCTGGACCTTAGTGTATAGTAATTTGTATGAATTAAACATAGTATTTGCCTGGACCTTAGTGTATAGTAAGTTGTATGAATTATATACCCATAAATAATTTAAATACACAAGTGCTTTATATATATTGACTTATTTATTCCTTAAGATATATTTTTGAGTTAGGTGATATTATTTGTCCTGCTTTATAGGTGAAGAAAATGGAATATAGAGATGAAGTAAACTGCCCAACACCATGCTGATAATTGAAAGGTTGGGTTTGGTATTATTATTTCTATTCTATTCTATTCTATTCTATTCTATTCTATTCTTTCTATTCTATTCTTTCTATTCTATTCTATATTTATTTGAAAGAGAGAGAGAGAGAGGAAACATGTGTGAGAGGGCCAGAGGCAGAAGGAGAGAAAATATCAAGTAGACTCCATGCCGAGCATAGAGCCATACATGGGCTTGATCTTAAGACCCTGAGATCATGACCTGAACTAAAATTAAGAGTTGGTTGCTTAACTTACTGTACCACCATGGTGTTTCATGTATTATTATTTTTATTATTTGGATCACTAAAGGTGTCTGGCTCCAGGGCCTATATTATAACCACAATGTTATATCACCTGTTAAAGTGTTAAAACCTGAAATCTCATTTAAGTTGAGATGTGAAAAAATAGTAAATCAAGCCAGTGTACTACAATAAAGGGGAAACGCACATGCAATGACTGTCATTTAGAGCACAGCTAGAGTGCAGTGACTAGAGAAAGCTAAGATGAGAGTTGAGAGAAGGTCAGGGAAAAATAAATGTAGAGCTCTAAAGGCAAAGGGAAGTCATAAATAAGCCATTAACATGATCTAATTCATACCTTTCCTGTTTATTTTGTTTTTCTTTGTTTAATCATGCTGAATATTATGCAGAAAATGAGTTAGAATGGAGCAGCAAGAAAGGAAGTGAGGATACCAAAATAGGGACCATTTTTATAGTTCAAGAGAAAGATGGTGATGAACTGCACTGATTAGCAGCAGAAATATAGAAAGTTAAGCAGAGAAGAGGTGCATTTTAAAGGGACAATATATACATGGAATATTTTGGAGACTAAGAAATGAAGGCTAATGCCAAATTTTATCGCATGCTAAAGGTCTTATTCTAATAGGAAGAGAAATATTAAAATTGAATTGTAAGTCATTTAAGAACATTAAGTATTCTGAATTTTAAGCAAATAGGTTAATACTTTTGCTAACTAGATAAATATGATAGCTGGTTAATGTAATCATTAATATATGAAACTTCTGAATCCTTTTCTGAAAAATGAAGAATCAATAAAAGAATAGAAAGGTAAAGAATTATAAATAGGTTAAGGAAAACAATACTATAAAATATATTTTTATAAATTCTCTCCCTCATTAGTAAGATATGCTTATTTTAACATAAATGTCTTTAATATTAAGGTAATAAAGGTATAATTAATAGCACGAGGCTTAATAATCAATTATTCCAGATTTATTTGACAGATATAAATACAATCACAAAATTAGTGGAGGAAAGAAATAGGGCAGCTGTCACATATTGGACTTTGGGAAAATACCTTATACTGTTTCTAAAATATTTCCTTGCACGATTAATTTTTTTAAAAAGATAAAAATGTAGTCTTAATAATTGTAGATAAAAACCATTAGCCAAGCATCTCTCTGAGAAATGTTATTTTTGGTAGTCTTAGATCTGATATTATTGACATCTGAACTAACCTAATGGTCCAAAAAAAAAAAAATGGAGAAATAAATCAACCCAAGTTGAAATATTCTAGGTACTGTATTTTAAGACTTAAAGAGTGAAAATTCCAACGTTTTTAAGGGGTTAAATGTTATACTTACGAGTAGGCTTGGTCTCTCTGAAGGAAGATGAAGGTTGAAATTAATTTAAAAAACCTTCTGCTTTTCCAAAAACAACAATAAACACTTGCAACAGAGATATTAATGAGTAACACAACCCCACTGAGTATGGAAATGGATTGAAATATTTCAAACAGGAAAAAAATATTAGAAGCAGTCAGATTGCTGTGAACAATATACAAACACATGTCTGGTTGCCATGGTATTAGACTGATATTAGCAATAAGTGCATTCTAAAGAAAACCAGTTCACTCCTTTGAAACATGCTATTTTGAAGAATCTCATGACCATATGTTCAAGAAAAACTCCCCTTTTCTTAATATCAATGCTTGACATTCTCAAGAAAAATTTGTTATCTTTAGCATTGAAAGTTACAGGCAGATCTAGGTACTTTGATAATCAATCTGGGAGATCTTCATGAAATCTAAAATCTCCAACCAGGACAGAGTTAAATATAGTGCAAATAAAATGCCACAACACAGACATGTGTCTAAAAAAGATGACCAAGGTGGGTCAAAATTTTTCTCACAAAACATTGCTCTGGCACAGAGAAGTATGTTGTGAAAATTCCAAAATATTATGGTATTCCTTAGAGCATAACTTTACATATATTCACCAAAATGGAATTAAGCAGGTGCAATCACTTACAAAGTACAGTGATTTCCTTCGGATGCCTTTCCCATCTTGTTAAGGGTTAAACTTTGTTACCTGAATAGTGATATACACATACTTGTATTTATTTTCTCTATGGAGAGCTGGGGGTCAGGGATAGTGAATCTCACTTCTCTAGAACGCAATTTATCTATATCTATATCTGTATCTACCTGATTTAGGATTCTTATAGAATATGTCAACATGTTGCTCATTCCTTCCTTATTTTTTATTTTTCTATTCATATATAATGGTAACATATATTATGTAAGTTTAAGATGTACAACCTATTGATTCGAGACATAATGCACTATGATTATTTTAACATAGTCAGGCATCCTTTTTTTATAAAAAATGCCTTTACATAAAGTCTTAACCTATTGTCTTAGAGCAGATACTATCTATTTCACCATCCCAAATCTTGTGTTTCCAGAGTCATATTATTTATAATTCTCCTATAACTATGGTGATTTCTTGTGTGTGATTTGTAAAATAATATTTAAAATGAAAGTTTTTTAGAAAATTGTTCTTAAGCTAGGTTGAAAATTATTTTATGTACTGTATGTAAGTGGCACTGATCAATTTTCTGAAGATAAAGAACTTTGGTAGAACCTAAGTGACATTCAGCATCTTCTCTTTTGTCATGTAATCACAAATGGACCAATCATCTTCTTGGCTAAGTTGTGACAGAGTCATCCTCTACTTCCTCAAGCTTTTAGAAGGTGAAAATTTTATAGTACTTGTTTCTTCCAAACTAGACTAAGATATATATTTAAGGATTTGTCTTCTTTATTTTCACATTAAGTTTAAAGATAGCTACAATCCGTATTAAAGTGAGTAATTTCTGCAACTTTTAGTTCTGAAACTTTCTCACTATAGCACTTCATTTACATATATATATACATATATATACATATATATATATAAAACACATCAAAATATGGTTGAAAATGTCATTGTGGAATCTAGGTATAAAATTATAAATATACACATAATTAAATACCTTTGTAAACTCAGTGGATACTTTTATAGCCAGAAGAGACACCATGAAATAAACTTTGCTTTACTAAAAAAGTATAGCAAAAATGCCATCTGCTGATGCTAATTATTGATAGTCTTTACTGAAGTATGCAAGTTCATTACATACCATGTCAATATATTTAGCCTTCGGTGATAGTGGTAGGTTTAAAATCTCTGGGGACAAGTCTTTCTTCAGATGTGTTATTGGCCATGGTACTCCCACTGGTTTGGTTCAGCCATACACTTGAGAAATATTAAAGACTGTCAGAATAGTCAGGGAACAGACTTAAAATGAATAAAGAACTAGAGGAAGTTAACTGAAAATATGCTAAACAAATGAGCATACATTCGTGTAGAGAAGTAAAAACTTGGGGAAGACTAACTATATTATGTGACTATTGACAATATATTCTTAATAAATAGGTTCACATTTCATTGGGGAAGATTATTATTAATAAAAAGGACTAATCAGAAATGGGGTTATATAAGAAGCAGTAGGAAAATAATTTAATCTGATGGGTGACTTCATAATGAGAATTTCTGACTCATAAAATAATCACCTAGTATAAGTGGTGAATATGGTAAGAGATATTTGAAATAAAATTAAAAAATGAGTAGCAAGCATATAAGAATAAAATTGGACACTGTACTGTGGGTCTTTTTTCATTAACACTTCAGTGATAATTGGTTCAGTTTAGCTTTGTAGTGCATTTGGATAAAAATTGTTCCCTAAGGTTTACCAACATGTACATAAAGTCCTTCTGTTCATTATTACAAACAAATATATATGCATAATTTGACAAATTAAATTTTATTCCTGCTTTTTGGTGAGCATTATAAAATGAAGAGTTGCTGCTAATTGATGAGCAATTTCCTACCTTATAAGGCCGTCAGCAAACATAAGCCTGATATTGCAATTGACAATCTCACCAAATCCCATATTTCCTCTGCCCTTAGAAGAACAATTCCAGAGCAGGTGCTACATTATGATCGTCAGAAAGCCATTTTGTTTAACATGAATAATGTCATTCAGAGGGTTAGCCATCTGTTTGCTGAGTGTTTGTCAGACCTACACCCACTGCAGCATAAAAGCAATGCATGTGGGTGCCATAATCATGGATCTTCCAAAAAGCTTTTGTCTTGTGTAAAAATGAAGTGAAATTATTTTAAGATCTAGTTATATTAGAAATATAGACACTGAAATACTGTCTTTTTGTTGCTTTATGAATCCCAGAAATGTAAATCAAATATTGAGTTTGAGTTTCTGCATGTAATTTATGAGCTTAAAAGGAGATACTGAGCAAATTATAGTTCAGATTATAGTTCAATGTACAGTTCACTTAAATAGTTTGGTGTATGTGTGTGTATTTCTTAAATTCTAGATCCCATCTTAAAATTTTTTAGAACATTTATATTGGTTTTATAATGTTTATCAGGAAACAGAAATTTCCTTTCCAAAAATTAATCATTCAATATTTTTCAAAAAATAATCTGCAAGGGAATTTTAACAGAGATGAGTAAAATGAACATTTCTTTGTTCAGACATCTCAAGTTATTGTAAGATTCCACAATTTTATCATTAGAACATTGTGATAGTCCCTCTAAGACAAATGCTATTAACTTCTGAGATATAATAAACACAAAATAATATTTGGGAAAAGAAACACTTGTGAAATTTAGTAAGCACAACATTAAAAATTTTACATATATATTAAAAACAGAACATAAGATTTTAGATTATTTACTTTACCAACAACTATTATAGAGTCTTGAAATGTTGAAAACAATGCTCCTCCTCCTAGCATAAGATTGCCAATGTGTTTAGGAAATGAATAGTAACAGTGCACAATCTATTTTTCTAGGAATTCAAACTTATAAAGTAAAAAATTGTTTGGCAATGTAGTTTTGAATATTTTCAAAAATGCAGAAAAATTTTGAACAATTTGATACCATGAGATGCATGGACTTTTTAAAAGTATAAATTTATTTGAAATTTATTTGGACACTGTACTGTGGGTCTTTTTTCATTAACACTTCAGTGATAATTGGTTCAGATAAATAAAATAAATTCAAATAAATTTACTTGTATTTATTAATTATGTCTAAATCATCAATATTTATTAAAGTAAAGAATCTGTTCAAATTAAGTAACTATTGGATTATTAAGAATAAAAGTATACAGATTTCATGACACTAAGATCTCCTGGACCATAATTTCAATATATAAAACCAAAAATATTTAAAATCACCTTATATTTATGGATCTGGATTTAATAAGAGAATAATTTCAGGGTGTTCAAATACTTCCTGAGGACACCTGGAATGCTGTTATGATAGTCATCAGTGAATATGAGCTAGTGTTGATGGGTGTTAGCCCTACCCTAGGTATAGGGGATATAGAAATGCATCAAGGAAAATGAACATAGAGAAGACATGGTCTTGCTTTTCAGGCTTTTAAACAACCACAGGCAAGGAAAAGAAATTCATTTCACAGACACTTCAAAATATCCTCATGTTTAGTGTGACTGTGAGTTTGCACATGAGTCAATCCACTATCCCTTGTCTGGGGAATCTAATTCCACTTGGGTAGGAATGAAGGCTTAAAGATAGGTTGGTAGGAATGAAGGCTTAAAGATAAAGGTAGAAAGTCACCCCTCCCATGTGATGATGCACACATTGGGTCTAAGCCCTGTTGATGGCTTCCATTCTACACCAAGCACTGAGTGAGAGCATGTAATATGGAAGAAAAAGAGCAAACGTTAAGTCTGTACTAGAAATTTAAAGGCCAGAGGCAACATAATAAGGCTTGTATATATTTACTGACATGAAATTTTGTTTTGTTTTTTTTTTTTTTTTGGAAAGTGATTAATTGAGATGATGAGAGCTCCGGAGGTTATGTGAGTCTGAGATGAAGATATCGCCAAATAGAATGACTATGTCACTAAATAAACTGTTTTTAGAGTAATCTGCCACTAATTGTTATTCATTTTATTTTTAAAAAGATTCTGTTTGTTTATTTGATATATAGAGAGAAATCCATCATGAGCAAGAGAAGGGGCAGAGGAAGAGGGGGAAGCAGGCTCCCCACTGAGCAGGGAGCCTGACTGGGGCTCAATCCAAGACCCTGAGATCATGACCAGAGCCAAAGGCAGAGGCTTAACTGGCTGAGCAACCCAGACATCCAACCACTGATTTTTAAAATTATAAAATACATGAAAAAAATCAATGATTACAAGATGAAAATTAGACAAATCTCAGCTCAAGATCCACCTTTTTTGAGTAATGGCTTCCCTGGTTTCCCTAAATAAAGTAATTCCTTTAAGGTGCTTGTACAGATCTTTATTGCAGTCTTTGTTACATTCTTATTCACATTCACTTATTTTTAAAAGATTTGACTTGGGGCAGCCCCGGTGGCTCAGTGGTTTAGCGCCACCTTCAGCCCAGGGCCTGATCCTGGAGACCTGGGATTGAGTCCCGCGTCGGGCTCCCTGCATGGAGCCTGCTTCTCCCTCTACCTGTCTCTCTCTCTCTCTCTCTCTCTCTCTCTCTCTCTCTCTGTCTCTGTCTCTTCCTGTATCTCTCATGAATAAATAAATAAATAAAATCTTAAAAAAATAAAAATAAAAGATTTGACTTCTAGGGATGCCTGGGTGGCTCAGTGGTTGGGTCTTTGTTGCCTTTGGCTCAGGTCATAAACCCAGGATCTAGGATCAAGTCCGGCATCTGGCTCCTGTGAAGAGCCTGCTTCTACCTCTGCTTGTGTCTCTGCCTCTCTCCTCTCTCTCTCTCTGTCTCTCATGAATAAATAAATAAATCTTAAAAAAAAAAAAAAAGGATTTGACTTCTTGGGGCACCTGGGTGGCTCAGTCAGTTAAGAATACAACTCTTGGGCAGCCCCGGTGGTGCAGCGGTTTAGCGCCGCCTGCAGCCCGGGGTGTGATCCTGGAGACCGTGGATCGAGTCCCACATCAGGCTCTCTGTATGATGCCTGCTTCTCCCTCTGCCTGTGTCTCTGCCTCTCTCTTTCTGTCTCTATGAATAAATAAATAAAATCTTTAAAAAAAAAAGAAAAGAAAGAAATGATCCTTAAAAAGAAAAAAAGAATACAACTTTTGGTTTCAGCTCAGGTTGTGATCTCAGGGTCCTGGGATGGAGCCCCATGTCTAGCTCCATGCTAAGCTAAGGAGGCTGTTTATCTCTCTCCTCTTGCCTTTCCCTCTGTTTGTGCTCTCTCTCTCTTTCTCTCAAATAAATAAATAAAAATCTTTTAAAAAATAAAGATTTCATTTCTCTTGCTTACTAGGTCATCCACTCTTTGAAGTCAGAGACACTATTAGTTCTTCCACATATTTCCAGCATAAAATATGGTGCATAATATGCACAATAATATTTATTGAATGAATGGGCAATAAATAGGGCTATTCTAAAATACATGTGTTGATATTATGAATTATAAAGGGGAGGTTAGCCAGATAATATTATAAATTTGCATTTAGCTCTAAGAATCTAAGATTTTTGACAGTGGGAAGAAAGAAATTCTGTAGCTATACTTGCTGGACATGCCATAGTTTCAATCGATTTTCAGGAAATAACTTTGGAGGTAAAAGCAGCTTGAAGTATGATCTGGAAGTTTCGTGCAAATAGAATGATAACTGGTAATAATATGAGGCAATATATACAAAGAACAGGCAAATATTTTTTGATTATCAGGCTCATAATTAAAAATCAGCAAATCAGTAATCCATTTTTAGAGAAATATATATTATTTAGACAAATGCATAAAATATATTTTATATGAATTTCAACTTTAATTTTTAAATATAAGCCACTATTTTGCCCTTTATATGTATTTTAAATACTTTTAAATATATATAATACTTGTTTGTATATGTAATACAAATACTTACTATATATATAATTATATATAATACTTTTTTGTATATATACTTATAAATATGTATACATATGATATTAATCAATCCATATCTCTCTACTTGAATTGAATAGAAGCGACTAATACTTATTTCTCTACTTAAAAAGAATCCAGTTGAAGAGGTAAAGCAATTTTGCTGCATAAAATATATAGATTATTACAATTTAGTTTATGAAATGAACAAAATTCTTCATAGTAAAATATATATGCATATATATGTGTGTGTATATATACACATATAAATATATTTAACAATGTAAACATAATTTATTATAAAGCTCTTATTTTAACATTTATCAGTGTTATAGCAACCTCATTATACTGTGGAGAATTCCCCAAGTGAGGTTAAGATGTCAAAACTCGGGATCCCTGGGTGGCGCAGCGGTTTAGCTCCTCCTGCCTTTGGGCCAGGGCGCGATCCTGGAGACCCGGGATCGAATCCCATGTCAGGCTCCCTGCATGGAGCCTGCTTCTCCCTCTGCCTGTGTCTCTGCCTCTCTCTCTCTCTCTCTCTCTCTCTCTATCATGAATAAATAAATAAAATCTTAAAAAAAAAAAGATGTCAAAACTCATGACTGTAGTTCAGACATCTTTTGGTATAATCAAAGGACTTTTTTTGCAGAGACAGGAAAGTTGTGAAGCAAAGGCTACTAGAAGGCTCTCCTGGAAGAGGTGTAGAACTGAGATAGTTGATGTCAAATGTGTAGGTGTTTTATAAAAGCCAAGTCTCCTAGGCTGAAGATTTGAAAAAGGCACCCAGGGCACAAGATTCAGAAGAGGAGCAAGAACGCACATGTGTTCATGGTGTGGGTGGGGGTAATATTTATTATGACAGACAGGAAATGATGCTTCAAGGTTGCTGGCACTAAATCAAAGGCAACTGAAGTCCAAGTGTCTTCCTTATATTCTCACAATCAGTACTAACAAGTTTTGCTTAGTTCTGTTTTTGTTTCATAATTGCATTTATAGTTGGGAGAGATTGGAGTATTTGAAGTCATTCCTTTAATTGAATCACTTAGTACCTGGTTTAAATTTATTATTAAAATGAATTATAAAATGACAATTAAGCTTTTAATGAATGAAATAGGTACAGCTAAATGGAAAGTGCAATAATGTGATTCCCTAGTTGAAAATATATCATTTAAAGTAGCCAAGAAAAAAAAAAGTAGCCAAGAGAATTTAGTATTGTATCATGCAAATACCAAAATTTATTTGTTATTAAGCGTTATTTGGTATAGTTTCGTAAAAGTTCAGAGCTATCTATAATTAGTGTCTAGTCTAAAATTTCTGCTGGAAAATTGTTTTAAAATATAAAACTTTGTGTACACCAGACATTCTCCTTTCTATTCACAATGAATAGAAAGCAAGAATCCTGCATCAGAATATTTTTTTAATAGAAAGAGAAGAGAGAAGTTTTAATTGGACTATAGGGTCAAGACAAAATTTTATAAAAATATGTAGTGTTCATCATTTTCTCTTATTTAAATCTCACTAAAATAACATTTAAAATAGGATATATACACAACAATAAAGAGACGAGATCATTTAAATGTTAAGACTTTCTGGAAGCTGCAAAATGGATATCCATCCATCTGAATTCAAGTCTGAACCCAATGGATTAGGGAAACTAGTAGTACTAAAGATGGATTTCTTTTCTTTTTTAGCATTTATTTACTTATTTGAGAGAGGATGGGGAACGGCACAGGGAGAGGAGGAGAAAGAATCTCAAGTAGACTCTGTGCTGGGTGTGGAGCCCAACGTGTGACTCAATCCCACAACCGTGAGATCATGACTTGAGTCAAGAGTCAGACACTTAACCTACTGAGCCACCCCTGAAAATTGATTTCTTTCTTTTTTTAAAAGATTTTATTTATTTATTTATTTTTATGAAAGACACAGAGAGAGAGGGGCAGAGGGAGAGGCAGCTGCTCACAGGGAGCCGGGTGTAGGACTCAATCCCAGGACCCAGGATTGTACCCTGAGCCGAAGGCAGATACTCAACAACTGAGCCACCCAGGGGTCCCTGGAGATGGATTTCTGACATAACAACAGGAATAATAACAACAACAAAAGTGTGCCATTGGTTTGGGGGCTAGATAGTGTGTAGTAAGGAGTTAATTAGATATAGAAAGTACAGAATCCATTGGAAATCATTTGATAAAATAATTTGTAATGACTTACACAGCAGTATCATACTGGTCAAACTTCAGGCCAAGTAATTATAAAACAGAGTAATAGGACAGTGCTTTCTTTTCATTGGCTATACCTGGCAAGAAAGTGCATAAAAGAGATGAACTCACTTAAAAAAAAAAGTCAGCTTGCAAGCAGAAATAACAGAAAGTTATTAAATATTAAGAATTTTCATTGCTCTGTTATTATATACTACTTCAAGCTAACAAGGTATTTTGTGGATGGATATTGGTAGAAGACATGAGATTTCTGGGTCAGAGACAAAGTTGCAGATATGGTAGTAGCCAGACAGTCAACATTTTGTGGCAGTGGCTTGAGCACAGATTGTCATGGGATGATGGAAAGAGGGCCAGATGACACTTGCAATGCAATGGATTGCATTATAGAAGAGGAAATCTTAGCTTGGAAAACGCAAATATTTGATGATAGTAAACATATGTGTCCTTTGTTGTTGAGGACACTCTACCTTCACTATCTTTCAAAGTAAGCATATCTACACTTTACTGTGAAGGGAGGGCATTATATCTTCCAGGGCAGTTAGCTACATAAGCATCATTGAGAAAATAAAGGGGGAATAAAAGGGAAGTCAGTGTTTTACTCATGAGATCTGTAAAGAGGAATAGATCCATGGAAAACTGTCTTCCAATAACAATAGGGTCCATTCAGAGTCTTATGGGGCAATTTCCTGTTAATTGTAAACATTAAAATATAAAATTGAGAAAATATTTGAGTGACAAAGAACGGATGCAACCTAACCCTCTGTCAAAGACAAAGATGTATATTTTCGCATCTCTTGAACAGTAAATGAGTATGCTCAGCATACCCACAAAAAAGTCTAAGTAGTCAAAACAAATTGTGGGTATTTTTCCTGGCACATGGGACTGACCAGTATCAAATGTATAAGAAGCTAAGTCTTTAGAAGGTAGTACTGTAGCAGCCTGGACTAAAAGACTATGATTGTTCAACCCATGAAATGATCCTTGGACTGCTGACTTTCTACAGATTCGAGAAAGGCTATGAAAATTGCTCAGTCACCAAGGAGGGCATATTCTCCAATGTCCTCTTCAAGTGTGGCCAGGAAGGCTAATGGAGAGAAAACAGTCTCTCTTCGGGTGAAACATCACCCACCAACAAACTATGAACTAGAGAACTTCTCCCAGGGAGAGGCATGCAGTCTACCCATGGAAATTATTGTCTTTCCTGTCATGATTTCAGAATTTCCATGGTGCAGTGGATGTGCTAGTCCTTCTATTCTTGTGTGTGTTTGTCCTTATTATTTTCATCTCATTGTGTTTATTCTCTTTCTCTTCCATCATAATACCTCGGGTGTGAGGGAGCAAATAATTTGTATGGCTTTTTTATGTTGTTGTTGTTGTTTGCTAGGTCTCTGGAGCAAGAAAACCCACTGACTTGGATTTGTGTTTGATGCCATAACTAAATTCCAGCTTGTGCGGCCTTCCCTGGAGAATGCATGAACATAATTATATACAGCAAAGAATGCATGGGATATTTTTGACAAAAAGTGTTGACTGTAGAAAACTCTTATTGCTTTCAAATACCTGCTCCCACTTCCTGAGGAGGATTAAACTTCTTTTGTCCCACTGACATTAGACTTGGCCTGGTGATTTACACTGACCAATGAACGGTGAGCAGGAGCAAGGCATGTCATTTCTGTACAAAAGATTTATGAACAAGTACATTGTTTGATATTCTTTCTTTTCTTCTTTCATGATGAGTACCCAGTTCCAAGTAGATGTTGCTCTATCAGACTGGGTCTGGGAGGAAATAGGATATGAGACAGAGTCACTATGAATATCTAGCTTTCACAAGAAAGGAATCTTTATTGATTTAAATCTGAGATTTGGGAGAGATTGCAAGAGTATAATTTAACAACAGAATAATCTATCCTATTGTAGTAGCTTTGTATTGTGTCAGTTTAGCCAGGTTAGAACTGTATTAGTGCACTCTGCATGCTTCTGGATTAGAACTCAGCACAAGAGAAATGTGCATGAGATCCAGAAGAGAGAAATAAAGCAACATCCCTCATACACTGATTAGCAGACTATGGAACTGGGCACTGATGCAGCTTTCACACATTGCTGTTGATCTGCTGGCTTACCTTGTTGGAGTACCTTAGCAGCTGGACCAAGGGTTTCCTCTAGCTTCCACCAGATTCTTTGTCTTCTCAAAGTCCTAAGCCATGTGTGTGCTTCATGGCAAAGGATGTCATCTTCTGCAAGTTCTCCATGTCAAGAGCTCTCAGGTGGTAATAGATGAGTTAAAAATCAACTTTGTCCTTGTGAAGTCCAATTTGAGCTCATAGGTTCCAGTTTTCCTTATCTTTCTCCTACTATACATCTAGTGTTCCCAAACTTAGGTTCATCACTAGAATTTCATAGACTGCAGCAGTTCTTGCAATAGTTAAGTTCTAATCCTTGCAATGAATCCATTATTTCATACCACTCACAATGGATATGTTTTGGATTGAACCCTAACTGATAAATTTAGCCTGTTTTGGTCATAACTATCATATGGTTTTGTAAAAGGCTTTACATTTATTATTTCTAATCTTTCCAATAATTCTTCAGAGGAGGCACCACTATTTGTAATTTAAAGATGACAAGCCTAGAGCAAGAAACATTGCTTTCCAAAAGTAAAGTGACTACTGAACCATAGGGCCTGCATTTGATCCCATGTTTTTGGCCACGTTCTTTAAACCAGACTAGGCTTTCTCATTACAAAAAACTTCAGTCATTTATATTGGCAATACTTTCCTGCTCTACAGCATTTTCATCTAGAAGTCATTTTGCACACCTTTACTGCCAATTTGCAATCATTTTTTGAAGTAAGGAATACAGAAGTGAAGTTGTATAGCAAAACTGCGCACCCATTTTAGAGGCCAAATAATGACAGAGGAAAATATGACCTACAGAATATTACTTTGCATGCTGCAGTGCATTTACACACAGTAATGAAGGCTCTAATATCTACTGGAGAGAGGAAAGTGACAACGAACATTAACGCTGAACTCCTGCATTCTCTCTCAATGGAGCATGAAATAAGGCATGTCATCATGTCAGCATATGCTGGGAAGGATTTGCTTAGGCTCTTATCCTTTCCGTACGGTGAATCTGCTTCATGGTGAGTCAGAATCTTCCACAATATGACTTACACCTCCTCTTTTCTTTCTCTATTCAATCCTCTGCCTTTACAGATCTAGTGTGATACTAAATTGCTACCTTGTCAGAAACACATACAAACCTTTTAAGTTTCTCATTGTGACCATGAAGTTTTGTGAAAGGCAGATTATTATAGTGCCACAAAAATATTTTGTAAGAAAGAAAAAACATTAAGCCATGGTAAAAATGCATTTTCATCAGCACCGCCCTTTTTATCTACCCACACCATATAAATAATGATATTATTATGTTAATATATATCTTAAATTTAAATTCAGAGAATTAGCAGCACTATTAACTGCCAATGACAGTTTCAAAAATACCTAGGTTAAGATACTTAACCTTTTTAAGCCTCACATATACAACTCGTTTTTAAAATAAGGGAGTGAGTTTGGATAATCTCAAAGCTACATTCCAGGACTACATTTTATGACAACTTATTTTTCTAGGCTTTGTCTCATTCCTTCCATAATTATTGAGCCCCTAAAAACTTTAGTTCAATTTTTAATAATAGAAAAAATATTATTTTATTTTGATTCTGTTTTAAGATTTCACAAATACGATCCTAAACAAGTTAGCATAAATTCTAAGGAAAATCACTGTGGAAAACACGTTCTATGAAAAAACAATTATTATCATAGGCCCACACTGTTTGAAGTTAGTACAATTAAGAATTCCAACTTATTCTTTCTACATTAACCTAACTAAATTGTTATTTTTATTGTATAGATCTTTGAAGGACATTTTTAATAGTTTAAAATTCAGAGTATGGAAATTCCAGCTAAGTTGGAAAATAGTTCAAATATATGTAGATCAAAAAAAGATGAAGTGTCTAAACAGGGTCTTTTAGTCTGGAATCCATGTGCAGGAGACAGTAAAGAGAGGTTTTCTAATGTACAATAGTCTTCAAAACCAAATGATATTACTAAGGTATCTTGATGGGGAGAAAAGTGTTCTATGACCATGTAAATTTAAGACATTTCCTTATTGCATGTCCCTCTCATAGGTTTACAATTCTCTTTAATAGAAGTTTTGAGTGTCTATTCTAAAGAAATTTGCATGATTTCCTTAACTAATGTGATTTGAATTTGAAACCAGATTATATTGTTGACTCAGTTAAATTCCATTTCTTGCCAAAAAAAAAAAAAAAAAAATGCTTGGTGACAATAAATTCATCTCTAGGTAAAAAAAACTATCCATATAAGACAAAAAGTAAAATAATGAGTCATTTGAATTGTATTTCTATGACATTATGTTAAGAACTGTATTTTAATTTTTTGAAAATTCTACTCTTGCACTACATTTTCTTTTTATCTTTTCTTCTCTTATATTGAGTATTGTGGACACACAATGTTACATTAGTTTCAGATACAATATAGTGATTCAACAACAGTACATGTTATGCTATGTTTACCACAAGTGTAGCTACTATCTATCACTATGCAGTGCTATTACGATACCACTGACTCTATTCTGTACATTGTACCTTTTAGTCCTACACTTATTCATTCCTAACTGAATGTCCTATGTCTCCCACTCCCCTTCACCAATTTAGCCCATCTGTCTACCCTCCATTCCTATGGCAACCATCAGTTTGTTCTCTGTATTTATGGGTCTGATTCTGCTTTTTGTTTGTCTGTTTTATTTCTTAGATTCCAGAGGTAAGTAAAACCATGTGGTATTTGTTTTTCTCTGACTTACTTCACAGAATAATGCCTTCTAGGTCCATTTGTGTTGTTGAAAACGGCAAGATCTCATCATTCTTTATGGCTGTGCATTTTTATCTCATACCAGAAATAAAGTCAAATGCCCTAAATGGTTCTCCCATTTAAGAAAGGCTATTTGATTTTCTTGAAAAACAAAATATATATTACATTTAAGGAATATACAGTTCCACAGGTAATGGAAGTACCAAATCTTCACTAACATTGAAAACCAATGGTGATTTTTAAAACCTTTTCTAGGTAGACCCCCAATCTACAAATACTTAATTTTAGACCCAATTGCCAGATATAAGATAGCAGTAGATGAGATAGACATTGATTTGGGATATGCTTTATTTTTTTTTTAAGATTTTGTTTATTTATTCATGAAAGACACAGAGAGAGAGAGACAGGCAGAGGGAGAAGCAGGCTCCATGCAGGGAGCCTGACATGGGACTCGATCCCGGGATTCCAGGATCATGCCCTGGGCCAAAGGCAGGCGCTAAACCACTAAGCCACCCAGGGATTCCTGATTTGGGATCTGCTTTAAAGATGACATTTACTATTTTAAAAATTTAGCTACGTGTGGTAAATCCATACTTCCCTTTATAATTTTTTTTAAATCTGGAAAGTACATTGCTATATTTTGATGGCACATTTTCTTGCTTTTCAATCATATTTGAGTACCTTTCAATAGATATAACACATTAGAAGTTTAATAAATCTTTCTTTGTTGGGATTGTATTTATAGTAACCTCAAGCCTTCTGAAATAGAGCTTTTTAGACAATCATGAATCCATGATTACTTAGTCCAAAAATTATTGAAGTATGACATATATTTCCTGGAGGAAATATGACTTTAACACTTTTTTCACAGTTGAGTATCCAATGCTTAGGAAATATGTATTTCTGGAAAATGATTTAAATGTGTATTTATACTTGATCATTCTTCTGACTAGTTGGTTGGGGTTCAAAATGCACTATTCAAAATTTGCTTTAGTTTATAATTTTTTGTGACTAAAACAAAAAATAATTTCCATTCATGTTATGCTCGGCATTCAGAATTGGTCAAAATCTTTGACACTTAAAAAAGTTCGACACTTTGAATAAAAAAGAGGGAGACTGTAAAATTGTGTGTCTTGAAGTATCCAAATATCAGATATTTCTTTAATAAATTTTGTTTTCACCAGAAGAGTTATCATTCAATAGCTATTGTGAATTTCCTAACCAGATTGTGGCCATACAGTATGAAATGATAAGGGCCAGATGCCTTCTCAACAGCAGGTCTTGAATGAGAAAAATCAGCTCAACTTCTGTAGTCTTTGTTTTTCAATCATGGCATATTCACATCACAGCTGGGAATCAAAGGCAGCTACTCATTTCAGGGAGGCCTCTTGCCCTTTATGCTTTCAAGAGAAAAACATATTGACCAGAAACCAAGGTGCTCACAGGCATTTGACCTTTAAAAGAGAATGAATCCTTGTAAGAATGAGATAAAAAAGTCATATGATCTATTTTCTTTCTTTCAAGTAAGCAGCTGGGTTCAGAGAAATGCATTTTATATGTCAAACAGTATTTGGGATCTATTTGGACTTCAGAAGTACAGTATAATATTTTGATATGTTGAAGGATTTTGGACAATTAAATTAAATGTAACATAAATTAGAGCCTTTTTTCCTTAAGAAAAAAACTTGCAAGAGTTGGGTTAGCTGTAAATTTGTAAAGGAGAGAAAAATATTTTTTTCTCTGATCATCAACTTAAGAATAGGAAGACATTATTTCAGTTGCAAAGTTGGGAAAATGTAATTACACATTATACCTCCGATACATGAAAACTCAATGAATGACAGTAGCTTGGTCCATCTTTCTATTTTTTTTTCTAACTTTTAAAACTTGATAAAACGTTACTTTTTATATATTTAAAAATTTAAATATATTTATTCTCAAGATCCCAAGTACTTATAATATCTTCTTTAACTGAAAAATTGTTCACTTTTTGTACAACAAATTTTTATGTAAAAGTTACCTAATTAACACTGAATATAGTGTATAAAATGTACCTCTTAGCTAAGTATCAGTGACTATTGTTACAGCACAATCTATGGAGCATATAACCATGCCTCTCTACTGTTATGTGAATGGAAACACTGTTTTGGAATATCAATTAAAGTTTGGCTGAATAAATCAGAGTAATGCAAGTCAGAAGCTACATATTCCTATGTATGCCTATGATTTTGTATATGTGCAGAAACAAAACAAAACAAAACTGTGATATTTTAAAGAATTAAGGGACACCTGGGTGGCTCAGTGGCTGGGCATCTGCCTCCAGCTCATGGCTGATCCTGGAGGCCCAGGATGGGGTCCCACATTGGGCTCCCCACAGAGAGCCTGCTTTTCCCTCTGCCTATGTGTCTGCATCTCTCTGTGTGTCTCTCATGAATAAATAAATAAAATCTTTAAAAAAATTATATTTGGAGTGCCTGAGTGGCTCAGTTTGTTAAGTGGCCAACTCTGATTTAGGCTCAGGTCATGATCTCAGGGCCCTGAAATCAAGCTCCTCATCAGGCTTCTTGCTCCATGAGGAGTCTGTTTGAGGATACTTTCTCCCTTTCCCCCTGCTCATCCCCCTATTGGTGCTCTCTCTCTCTCTCAAATAAATAAATACATCTTTAAAAAATAGAATGAAATTTTATTACTAAAAATTGCAAAGTTGTACGTAAATTACTAAAAGTTGCAAAAGTTGTACGTAAATTTTGCATAGCTTTATCAGAGAAAAGGTTTTTGTTTTGACTTTTTATTACAGAATAATAAGTTCAACAGTAATGCTCAATGATCTAACTTTTTAAAAAATGTGTTATTTAAATGAATTTTAAGGATTCCATAATATTAAAACATATCCTTTTTTAAAAAATGAAAATCATAAATATAATCAGTGGGCTGCTGTATATGATTAGGTATATTTGTTTTATAGACTCAAATATATTCTGAAACATTTAAATATATTCTTCCCATATCAGAGCATAAAGCTGTTTCATTCTTTCTAATAGCTACATGTATTATGCAAAGATATTATTGTAAATCTTTCATTCACTTGTAGTGAATGTGTAGATATTTCTGTCCCCTTTCTGTTTCAGTGATTATTACTATCTCCAAATACCAGTAAATTTCACTGAACTAACAGTTTTCCCTTAATCATTTTTGGCTATTTCTAAGAATTTGTTCTTGGAAAGAACAGTATCACTACAATGTGACACTATTTCTCCCCACCCCCAACAACTTATACAAAATTGACTACCAAATACATGAGAGTAATAAATATGCAAATATCTAACAGACTTTACCACAATTTTTTTTCTGTTTTTCCCAAATAAACTTATAACGCCATTCCTTCATGATATTCATGACATTCCACAACCCAGTCATCATGCAATGTTTTCCATTTTGCTATGAGAATTCACTTGTCCATTCAATACTTATGGAATGAATTTGGGAGACATTCTTGAATCTACATGTCTCTCATGGAGTCTCAATGAGTGATGGATTCTTCTATATTCTCACTCCAAGACAGATTTTGTTTTCTCTTTTTCTACTGAACCCACCCTAGGATACTGTCATGTCTTATTTAGAATACAGTTACAATTTGTTTTCCTCCTTCTAGGCTAGTTTCTACAACTCCATTGATTTCAGCTTAGCGTAACAAAATCAACAGTTCCCAGGAGGGAATTTTGATCTTTTTTACCTGTCTTCTCCATCATGAACAACAGCATCGTCATTAATTGTGGAAATTATGGAAATTATATCTTGAATCCTATCATGTACAACCTAATATGATCCATCTAGAAATTCTTGTGATTTTACCACAAACTGTATTTTAATCCTATACCAAATATTTAGTTATTTTATTGGAAGTTTCTCTTGCCTCTGTCCTGCTTTGCTATAAATGGCGTCTGGTGCTCCTTTGAAGTCTTTCCTCCACAAGAACCAACACAATATTTTTATTAAAATGATCGTAATTCTGTCATATTTTTGCTAATACTTTTGATACTTTTCCATTGATTTTTGGGTACATCCAAATCTCTAAGTGGATCTACCACATTTTGAGCAACAGGACCCTGTATATCATTCTTATTTAAACCCAGTACAGCCACTTCAGACTATCTTTTTCTCCCCACTAAAATGCTTTTTTGTTCCATTTACCTTTTGGCTTTTTAACATGATCTTTTAAATTAATTTTATTTGTTTGTTTATTTATTTATTTGTTTGTTTATTATTTATCTTAAATTTCTCTTAAAACATTTTATTTGGCCAAAATACAGAAGGTCTTCGGTACAGTGATTTTTGCTTTTTAGTTACTACTTCTGATATTTGAGGAATGTTGATGTTCCAGTGTCAAGATATTCAGTTTCAGTAGAATTCAGTAAAACATGATAGATTGAGCATGAGAAGAAACAAAATTCTACAAATACTTAGAGTTGAATATTTCTCTAATGAAATTATGGAGTCACCATTAGAAAGACTGTAGCTTTCCAGTGTACCAGCTTCTCTAACAAAATCCATTTAAAAACATGAAGATTTTTAGAAGCTTACTTTTGAAAAGTGTTGGAAAGCCAATGATTATTAAGAGTTACCTTATAAAAGCATCTCTGACAAAAAAAATAGTCAATCGAGAGAATAGATGAAACATTTTAAAAGCCCCACAAAACCAGAAATTTGTGCTCATCAAGATTATTATATATTGAATTTTGGGAAAGAAGAAGTTCAAGTAGCTGGCCTAAAATCAATTTCTTTCCTGACCACTGAGGCTTGGAGATCACTCAGAGAAGGCAGGTGACCCAGTCCAATCTCTGTGCAATTATTTCATTTGAGAGGTAATCTCAAAGAGAGGCAATTGAGACAAGGAAGGAAAGGCTGACAATACAGGGTGCATTACCAAGCAAGTTACCACTGTGGAAAACCGGAGGTTAATCCTATTGGGGAAAGTTGAGGGATAGTATACAAAATAGGAGTCAGGGTTTTTTCACCTAAAAGACAAATAAGATTGATATTTATTCATTAACACCCATTGGTCTTGTCTGAGAACTGGTACAGGGGAGTGTTAATTGCCCAATATTGTCCACTTGCCCAACACACAGGATTGGGTGGCAGGTTCTTTTGACCAGAGGCCTACTTTATGTGAAGAGTTTATAGTAGTGTTGGGATGCTCTGAAATTTTAAGTGTGGAAGAGTAAGGGTGTGGAACAACAGCATTTTCTATACAACCTCTTAGGAATCTAGGACTTAAAGCATGTATAATGATGTAGTTAGGATTTATGTTGATATGTGTTTGTTTTCTGTTGACCAAGCAAGCACATGAGAACAGAGAATGCATTTATATTTGAGTGAAAAATTGACTAAAAAAAAAAAAAAGAATACTGCAGTCCAAAAACATTCTATGTATGAGACAGTCTGGGAGCTGATTTGTTGATAGAAATTTTAAATCCCTTGATTATATTTAACTGTATTACACTATGGTGGCTTAGGTCATCATATTTCCACTTTCCTGAATTCATTTCATCTGCTATAAAAACTCCCTTAGTGGCCTTAAACAAGAGAAATTACTCAGACTGTAATCAGCCCTAATTTCCAAATATAATGCTTGGCTACTTGTTGGCCAAGAATAAATTTGTCCAAAATAAATATTGCTATAAACATCATAAGCCCAGTTTTTAGAAGTATTGCCAAATGGTTTACAACTGTGGCGGTACAAGTACATACTACACCCAACACTATATACAAATGTCTAGGTCTCTACTTCATCATCAAAATAGAGCATCTTGGGACACCTGGGTGGCTCAGTGGTTGAGCACCTGCCTTGGGCCCAGGGCGTGATCCTGGGGTCTGAGATGGAGTCCCACATCAGGCTCATTGTGGGGAGTCTGTTTCTCCCTCTGCCTATGTCTCTGTCTCTGTGTCTCTCATAAATAAATAAAATCTTAAAAAATATATAGCATCTTAGTTCTTACATTTTAGATAGCCTATAGATGAGTAGCAGCATCTTACTTTGGATTTAATTTATATTTTGCTGGTAATTGAACAATTTGAACAACCTTTTATATATCTGGGGTGTTTGTATTTACCTTTATATAAAGTGCCTACTTAAGTTTTCTGTACACTTTTTTAATTGAGTGCTCTGCCAAATGTCTTATTGATTGACAATATACAAATTTGATTAAATGTGTTGCAAAGGACCATTTCTACTGACTAGATTGCATTTTCAATCACTTCATTATGTCATTTTATGATTAGAAGTTCTTATTACTTTATTTTAATACAGTTTAGTTGATTATAGTATTTATTTTATGGTTACTATATTGTTGATTAATCTTTCTCATGACAATGGCATAAAATTTTTGTTGTATAAGTCTGCCTATAAACTTTGATGTTTTATCTTCATATTAGATTCATTATTTGTCTGGAGCTGATTTTTTAAAGATGCGAGGTAAGGACAGGACTCTTTTCTCTCCGACTCTGCTATATTACAGTCATCCTATGGCCCTGTGATGGCTTGTATCCATTTTTTTTTTCATTAATTTCAGGTTCTCTTCTTTCTAGGTTTGAACCTTAGTATGTGGTCTCAAATACCAGCCCAAGAAATAATTCATAGAAAATAAATTGAATGAACTATTGCCTGAGTGAAACATATGGATTTATAAAGTGCATACATTTATTATTCAAGATCAAAGACTTTTCCTCCAAAACATTAGAGATACTGTAATGTCTTCTAGAAACTAACTTAAATATTTGAAAGCACAATACCATTATAAATTTTGCTCCTGTCTGTTGGACTGTTTACTTCTTTTTGGAAGTAAACAATTTTTTTTCGTCACTAGTTTTCTGAAATTTTACTATTATGGACTTTTGTTTTTTCTGAAATTTTGTAACATTTATTATTAATGATCAACATGAAAATTTGATATGAGATTATTTCATATATAATCACATTGATAAAAAGTTTGACAAAAGTTGCAAGCATATCTAAAACTTAATGATAAATGAATCAAAGGAACATAAAGATCTTAATATTAGTAATCATCTTGAGAAATGGGTAGAAACTCATATTTGCTGAGTTTTGACTCATATATGCCAATGTATTTATAATATAAAGGAAAGATTTCACAATAAGTTTTTTAAAAAGATTTTAAAAGATTTTATTTATTTTTCATGAGAGACACAGAGAGAGAGAGAAAGAGAGAGAGACAGAGGCAGAGACATAGGCAGAGGAAGAAGCAGGCTCCATGCACGGAGCTGGATGTGGAACTCAATTCCGGGACTCCAGAATCACACCCTGAGCTGAAGGCAGACACTTAACCGCTGAGCCACCCGGGCGTCCTGGTTTCACAAGTATTATATTGATATAATTTCTATTATTATTGTAGCAACAGATTAAGACAGATTTTTAGATTCAGGAGAAATACTTTAGATTTCTCAATAAAATTTTATTCCTAAACTTATATCTTACCTAATTTTATAAACTTATATCTTAATATAATATTCATTAATACACATTTCCAGAAATATTCTTTGAGGACCTATCATGATAGTTACTGGATTAAATTAGAAAATCCTTTCACAGCTCTTTTATAAAGCTGGAGATATAGTGGTATTTAAATATAAGGTGACTTCATCTTTCTTTGAAATATCTTGGAACAGTTCATCAATATTCTCATTCGTGTCATCACCACTCTCTGAAATGAAGACAAATATTGCATCATCTCTCCTCCTTTGTAGCCTTAATTGATAAATTACATAATTTAAATGATCTATGTAACATCAGGTTATTAGAAAGGGTTCATATCACCAAACACTTAAGCCTGTCCTTTTTCTTGCCAGGAGCAGATAATTTATCACTGTCGCTGTGGGATAACTTGAGAGACATTGAAATGTCATCTCATCTGCAGATATCCTTTTTTAAAAATCACCTTTTCATTAGGTCAAATGATTTATCAAATATTTTGTTCATTCAAGAATGTTTATTGACATCTACCATATATTTAGCACTGTGCCAGAAATTTGGAACAAGTAAAACAAAACAGTCTCTGCTCTCATTCCCTCATGAAGCATAGATTGAAATGAGATGACAAACATTAATCAAACAATTGTAAAAATTGTACATTGTGCCAACATGTAATGACTGAGATTACACTGAGTGACATAAAGAGAAGTGCCATGAGATACAAAATAGATAGAGCTGATTATTGTACATGGGATCATAAACATACAACTCTGGCACCACAAGTTGCAGATATAATCTGGAACATATTAGGGAAAATTTGTAAGCAGAGAAGTAGTAAGATGAATGTAGTCCCCTGAACTCTCATTATTCTATTGCCTAGAACAAGCATAAATCTCTATGCATTCTAGTCAAGGCTTTAGTAGAGAGAAGCCATTCTGGGTGCACAGTTGAGATCATTCTAAATATGAGAACAAACCTCATCCTCAAAGCATTGTTACTTAGGATAGCCCAAGACATAAGACACAGGTCAAAAGATCCCTAAGCCAAGAAATAGTACCCCAAGGCCCAATATTTGCATCCGAACAATAGATTCTTCATACCAGGACACATCCTTGATGTAAGGCACATTGACATCAGCCAGTGGCAGTGTGTTCTCCCTATAATTTTTTTAGGTCAACTGAGTCAGGTCTTGGCAAAGTTTCCAAAAAGAGAAAGATAAATGAATCTTTGAGATCATCTAATACTGTCTCCACTGATCTAGTCAGGAAGTTCTTCTCTTAGGAATTGAACTGAATGTGGATAGAAAGAATTAGATAAGCAATAGGTCAAAGGTAATAAGGTAGGCGTTGGGAAAATGTGTGTTTAGGCAAAGAGAAATGCGTATACAAAAAGTAAGATGGAGGGCAGCATGGTACCTCAGGATCTGCAAGAAGGGTAGAGGGTTGAAGTCCACACAGAAAGGAACAGTGAAATGCATTAAGAATAGTGTGGCATATGAAGCTAGAGAGTTAGTAAGCATGAAATCATGCAGGATTTGCAAACTGTACTAAGAACCAGTTGGTTATTATGAACAGCAATGGCAGACAGTATACTGTGCAAGTAGAATGCAGGTTGGGGGAAAAATAACAAACTCAAAAAGAACATATTTGAAGACACCCACAGTGTATATCGGAGACTAATAACATTTCCTATAGTCCAGAGGAAATTATGGTGGCTCAGACTGGTGACAGAAATGCATGGATTTGAGAAATATTTAGAAAAAACATTTTAAAAATAAAAGTTACTTAAAATGTCACTTTCTTGTTCAAGTTATCAGTAGGCAATAGCTGATAAAAATAATTATAAGAGTTAAACATGGCTACCTAATTGAATTCAAGTCTTACTTCAAGAAAAGTCATTGCTCTTCAGTTTTACTCATGTAACTTGTTTGGAATCTGTGCATATACTACCAAGTAGAAATGGATGAATATATAGCTCACCATGAACCAATACTGGTATTCCAGCTGTTAAATAGGATTCTTTATGGGTTCATCTCTCTAGATGTGAAGAGTTAATCCTTGGCACATAATTAAATTTTCATATTTATAGATAAAGAAAAGCCTACAGTATCAGTAGAATGGATAGAATGTTTAGTGTCCAAACCAGGACATTTTTGAGAATGAAAATGGAAGCATGATTAATAATTACATAAAAATATCAGTTATATATCAGCACCGACCCAAGCAAATAAGGACATATGGCCACCATAAGTAGCAAATTTTGCTATCATTCCTAATAGCTAAACAGTTGTACAAGACAACTACTGAAATGTTATATTTAAACATAAAAAGGTCTTTGCCCAGTTAATCAATGTTCCTCTATCCTAAATGCACTAGAAATGTTATTATAATTCCTTTCTCATTCAGAATGGTAAATGAATAGGCTAATTTTCTACTCACATGGGTCTAGAATTTAAGCGATAATCAGCTCTGTGGAAACACTTAATTAGAGTACTCTAAAATGACTTAATAGCAGACTTTTCAGATTTATTGTATAAATAGCAATTTGAAAACAGAAATTACTATAAATGATTAAAACTCCTGAAAGATTGTAGTTTTAGAGTTAGAGCTCTGATAACATAGCATATTATATATAGATGAAGATATTGTGATAAAATAGTTAAATTATTATAGAAATTAGAAAACATATATGAGTCAATTTATTGCAATGCCTCATTAATTCGTGAGCATCCTAAATCAATAGAAGATTAACATAAAACAAAGCTACTTTCCTTAACAGTCATTTTAGATTTACCTTATTTCAGTGTTTTTAAAAATGACATTATATTTCTTTATGAATGAGACTCTAAAAGAAATATAGGTTATAAAATAAGACATAAGAATCAAAAAAAAATTAAGACTCTTTCTTAAACTTGGGGCCTCATTCAAAGTCCATGAGTATATTTGGAAAAAAAAAAACCAATCATATTTATCTATCCCCATGTTTTAATTGTCTTGTTAATTCTCAGCTTCAAATCTATATTACAAAAGAAAATAGAGGAGCTATTCACCACAAACCAATATATAGATCACATAGTAACTTGTGAGATAATAAACAGGTAAGCATATTCTAAATTGAATGGCAGACATACTGCCTTTGAATAATTAAAAACTGAAAATGAGTAAGGGACAGTTGGGCTAGTCAGGGAAAGATAAGGGGTTGGCCCCAGAGTCAGGCTCCCATAAAGCCTAAGGACACCGAGAGGCAACAAAACCAGAGATAAAAAAGTAGATCTGGCCACCTGGCCCCAAATGTTAGGGAGTATCTTCCTTTGATGGTTACAAAGTAATCTCAGAGACTCACCAGACTCAAAACCAGCAATTTGTTATTCACTCAAGATGGTGCAAGAAATCTCAAGGCCATAAACACCCTGGCCAGGTCCTCTATAAAAGGCCAGCCAAAAAAACCTTCCGTGGCAACCCTGTCAGGATCCCCTCTCACTTCTGAGAGCTTTCTCTGTATCCTCACTTAATTAACTTAATTGACTTTCGTATTCTTGAACTGTGAGAGAATAAATTTCGGTTGTCTTAAGCCACCAAATCCATGATAATTTATTATGACGTCCTTGGACTTAGGAAACTAACACATATTTTTTATGCATGGTCAGGAAGCATTTATCTATTCCAGCAACTATACTTAGAGCATAGGATTTGAGTGAATTCCAATTGATTTGGACAAGATTTAATGAACCCCAAGCAACAAGAAAAGGAATAAGCCATGGTTCTTGTCTTCAAGATAATTATAGGTTCTTTCAATCCTAATAAGCCATTTAGAAGATAAATACATAAATAAATTCTTAGGATTGCAAATGTAGTTCCTACAAAAGCCTTATTTTCTTACTATAAAAGCATGAAATTACTACATGGAATGTCTTCCATGTCTACACTCTTGTAGAAGTGTCTACACTTCCTGTCTACACTCCAGGTCTTCAAAGCCTTTAGTTCCTCTCCACAAAACTTATGCAAGTACTATCAATAACATTACACACTTCTCATCAATGCTATTGTAACTTTCTCACCTTTGCCAAAATCAATACTAATTTCATCTGTTTATGAATGGATAAAGAAGAATGTGGTACATATAGAAGGGAATATTACTCAGCCATCAGAAAAGACGAATACCTACCATTTGCCTTGATGTGGATGGAGCTGGAGGGTATTATGCTGAGTAAAATAAGTCAATTGGAGAAGGACAATCATCATATGGTTTCATATGCGGAATATAAGAAATAATGAAGGGGACTATAAGGGAAAGGAGGGAAACTGAGTGGGGAAAAAATAGAGAGCAAGACAAACCATGAGAGACTCCTAACTCTGGGAAGGAAACAAAGGAAGAGGAGGTGGGGGTGGGGTGGGGTGACTGGGTGACAGGCACTAAGGAGGGCACTTGATGGGATGAGCACTGGGTAGTATACTATATGTCGGCAAATCGAATTTAAATAAAAAAATTCATCTGTTTAGAAAAAAAAATCACATTTTACTCAGTCCTTATTTAGTGGCTAATTAGACTTTTGTGTTTCTTCTATAATTGGTGGCATAACCTATTTATATTATTTTTCGATCATATTTTTGGTATTTCTCTTATTAGTATGAACACATTTTAAATAAGGATATATGATGCAATTTATGTTAATGATTGTGGCAATATTTTACCAAATTTTAATTTAGTTTATAGCTTTTTTTAAAGATTTTATTTATTTATTCATGAGACACACACACACACACACACACACACACACACACACAGAGGCAGAGACACAGGCAGTGGGAAAAGCAGGCTCCATGCAGGAAGCCCGACATGGGACTCAACCCCAGGTCTCCAGGATCAGGCCCTGGGCTAAAGGTGGCACTAAACCGCTGAGCCACCCGGGCTGCCCAGTTGATAGCTTTTGACACAACCACTCAACATCTTTTGAAAACTATTTGACTTTTCAAATTTAACATGTTCAAAGTTTATTGTTTCCCCTCCCAATTAAACTCCCTGAAGTTTTTCCATTTTTAATTAATAGAAATTTTATCTTTTCGGGTGTTGAGGTCAAAAATCTTGGGTGCTAAAATAAAAAAAATTGAGGCACAGAGTTCCTAAAATCCTTGAGATTTCCTGAAATATAGAAATGTCTTTTGTTATTCATAAGGAATGCCTTTCAACCACAGCTAAGTTTATGCTAATGAAGTGAATTTTGGCTGGTGTTTAGATAGCTTTAGGACAGGACTGGTCAATAGTAAAAATAACTAAGCGATTAGAGGGTTAGAATTTTATCCTTACCCACAATATCCCAGGAAGAGAAAGGGGCTGAAAATAGAATTCAAACACCAAGACCAATGATTTAATCAATCAAATCTACTTAAATCTCTACAGAAAAGCTAAGGTTTGAGAGATTCCAGGTTGGTGAATGCAATAAATTTCTGGGAGGGTGGCAAGGAAAATTAATACAACCTTCCCCCCTGCCTTACCTTATCATCTCTTTAACTTGGTGTTTCTGAGTTGTATTCTTTAAAATGCATTGATATCATTAGTAAGATGTTTTCCTGGATTTTGCGAACATTCGGTTAAATTATCAAACCTGACAGGGTTTTGGGAACCCCTGATTTATCATCAGTTGGTCAGATATAAGGATTGATCCTGGGATTTATGACTGGCATCTATAGTGGGGTCAGTCTTGTGGAACTGGGCCCTTAACTTGTGGGGTTCCATTAATTCTGATTAGTGTCAGAATTGAATTGAATTGCTGGCTATATAGTTGATATCCGATAATTTATATTAGAAAAAACACCGCCTATTCAGTGTCAGAAAGAACTTGAGATTTTGTTATTTATTTATTTTTAAAGATTTTATCTATTTATTCATGAGAGACACACAGAGAGAGGTAGAACAATAGGCAGAGGGAGAGGCAGGCTTCTTGCAGTGATCCAGATGTGGGACTCTATCCCAGGACCCTGGGACTCGCCCTGAGCTGAAAGCTGACATTCAAAACACAGAGCCACCCACACATCCCAAACTTGAGATTTTGGTATCATCCTCAAGTCTTATTGTCTTCGTGTGTTTGGGCTGCTGTAACAAAAATACTATAGACTGGGTTTCCCAAACAACAAACATTTACTTATCACAGTTTTGGAGACTGGGAAGTCTAAGAACAAGGGGCCCGCAACTTGGTGTTTGGTGCGAACTCACTTCCTGGTTCATAGATGGTCCTCTTCTCACTATGAACTCAAATGGCAGACAGGGCAGGGAGCTTTCCAGGGACTCTTTTATAAGGGCACTAATAAGGGAACTCTACTCTCATGACTTAATCATCTCTAAGAAGCCCATCTCTTAACACCATTACATTAAAGGTTAGGATGTCATCATAGGAATTTTAGGGGGTACAAATACGATTTTTATAGTACCTGTTTTTCTCTTAAAATCAACATCCAATTTGACAAGAAATTCTTTGGCCTCCACACCTAAAAATTACCCCAAATCTAGTCACTTCAGTACTTCTTGCTCTCTATTTTCTTCAACATATTAACAACCACATTTTTTTTTTAACAATCCCAATTTTAATTTTATTTTCTCTGGGGGTGCCTGGGCTGCTCAGTGGTTGAGTGACTGCCTTTAGCTTCGGTCATGATCCCGCACTCCCGGGATTGAGTCCCATATTGGGCTCTCTGCATGAAGCCTATTTCTCCCTCTGCCTCTGTCTCTCTGTGTCTCTCATGAATAAATTAATAAAATCTTTAAAAAAATAAATAAAAATAAATTTATCTTCTCTGATAGCTCCTACATGTAAATCATCTGGGGATCTGTTTCTAAGGTATACTTTGTCTTTTTTTTCCACATATGCCTGGAAATAACCATTTATACGACTAACATTGCACATGACAATTTATGGAAGACATGTATTGATGTCATCTCCTGCAAGAGAAAGTTCATCTTAGTCTGAGTAGACTGATAGAGTGTGGAATGTCACTTTGTTCTGATCTGAGCCAGAGCTTATTCAAGCATGGGTTATTGTTTTGGTAACACTCTTGCCACCTAATTTGTACCAGATTTTAGAGCCTGGTCCTCCAAGTTTCCTAACTGAGATCTTGGAAGATATGAATTCAAATATTCTTTTGAGGCCTATTTACTCGGTCTGTAGGTAGCTGTCTTTTTCCATCATCTTCATATCATCTTCCATGTGTCAGTGTCCTCATCTCCTCTTCTTGTAAGGACACCACTCACCAGTCATATTGGCTTAGAGCCCACTCATAAACCTTATTTTACCTTAAAAATCTCCTTAAGGGTCTTATCTCCTAACTGAAGGTTAGGAGTTCAATATCATACAATTCAGCCCATGAGTATCAACCCTCTCCCTCTAACTCTTGGCTGTCTCCACGGCTCTGAATTCTAGTTTTTCTTTTCCAAGGCCTAATGAGATTGCTAATTTTCTGATGGATTTTCTGCCACTTAGCAGTATCTCTGTGTTTAGGCCCTCTGGATTTTTCACTTCTACCTTGTCTCTGGGAAGAATGGGTAAATCTTGTGAGGAAAAAAAGTATGAGCAGAAAATATGCGTATTTCACCATAGTACCTTTTTTTTTTTTTTTAAATAGGATCTTGGCTGGCTCTTCAGATCCTGTTTGGCTCGTTATTTTCCCAGTGTGCACTCATTGCATGCACACACATACACATACACACACACATCCCTAATATCTAAAATCTGTTCTTGCTCTTTTTTTTTTTGTAGGAATATTGATATGCATTGAGTTGCTCTATATATCTGGGAACAATATAAGTCATACATACATAAAGGATCCATATTAAGTACATTTGAGTAAATAATTATGAGAAGAGGGAGAGAGAGTGTTGGATATAGGTATGTGACTCATTTGATTGTTGTACAAAGAAGATGATGTGAACCAATAATCATACCATATCACTAAAAATGTTGACATAATAACTATAAAAATGATTATGTACATAATTTAAAGATCTAAAAGACTACAGGGATGCTTAAGGAAAAAAATGACCATCACATAAAATCTTACATCTGTCAATATTTTGGGGGTACAAATAAAATAAGATTCCTCCTACATTTTGTTTCATGTTAAACATGCTATTTTTAAACTTCATTTTTCACTTTAAATCTGGAGTACTTTAGAAAGTCAATATTCATAGAGCCTTTCTTCCTTTACTGAAGCTCGTTGTTTAATACACAGCACTTTTTAAAAAACAATCTCTTCAAGAATACAGTAGTTAGAGTGGCTAGTTTCAGCACCTATACTAATGGAAAGATTCACCTGCATACACAAAGCTGGCTTTTGTTCTTTATCTTCATCATGAATATAAACCTAGGCCTTTCCCTTGATATATGAGATTCTATAACAAAGGAACCAACTGAATGGCCATCATCAGAGAGAGGAAATGTTTTATTTAACAAAGACAAAATGTTCCAGTGGAAAGAGTTTTCCATTTATTTTTCTTTTCAGTCAGTTTGTGATCAGGCAATGCAGACAAGATAAATTATCTGAGTCTGTAGGCCATGGAGGCAAATCCAAACTGCGTGAACTGAGTCAAAATAAATAAATGAGAAGACATTAAAAAGAGAGGGAATCACAAAAATAGAGAATCCTTTGTTGGGGAAAAAGCATTAAATGATCACTCTCCACTCTGTTCTGAGCTCAAATGTCTCCCATTCAATGCAAGCTCTTGGAATTGTTAGGTTTATGGCTCTTCTTTGGTTATTTCCCCAGCTTTGTGGAGTTTCCCTGCATCTGCAGACCAATAATTACCTATTGGCAGAATGCTGGAATAATACTGCGGTCTTCTTACTGGTTTCCCTTCTCGCAGGAATGCCACTCTTGTGCTGCTGGTGCACGATAACAGAGACCAGTTGTTTCACATTATTTGCAGTTTTCTTATTTATAATGAGAGGTAATGTCCAATCCTTGTCACTCCATCATAGCCATTAATAAAAATCCATAATGGCATTTTTATTCATTTACAATTTATTTTGATACAAAAAATAGAATTTATTTTGGTGCAAGGTTAAGATGAACTTATAGATGAATTTTGGATTATTAACAACCCTCATCCATTTAACTTGGTGCCTTTCTTATTTATTCAAAATTTATTTTTGTTCGCTTATTTTAGTTTCTTATATTGTACATATTTATTCTTAAAAAAGTGTGTAGATATGTCATATTTGATGGATATTTCAATCTTTTTGATTAATGATAATGCTTACTCAATTTTGTTTTCCCACCTAATAAGTTATCATATAAGAAATCATTGTTAAATTATTTTAAATTACTTATATTTTTGAGATGTTTTATGCATTTGACTTTTTTCCTCAACTGATCAGTGTGTTATGGTATAAAGACAGTTTTTCAATATTGAACCATATTTTTGTTTCTGGAATAAATTGTCTTTGTTAAGGGTAATGTTATCTATTACACTTAAGATATAAGGTTTCTTAAATATTATGTAGTATTTATTCATTTGGGTTCTTAAATAATATTGTTCTATACTCTGAGCTACTTCATTAAGCTTTAGAGTTCAGATTTTGATAACATCATAAAATGGCCTGGCACTTGTTAAAATCCAATTTCTTCAAGAATACAGTAGTCAGAGTGGCTAGTTTTAGCACCTATACTACCTAAATTTTCCAGAATATCCTTCACTGTACATTCTTGAGATAGTTTGGAAATTTCTTTTTATGTGATTATCTGATAGAAAACGAAAAAAAAAAAAAAAAAAACCTCAAAAAAGCAAAGAAAAGAAAAAAAGGAAACCACATTGGCTTCATACCTTTAGGGACTGATATTCATAGATATCCTTTGTAACCTATTCTAATGATACAGTTCTTTCAATATTTCTTTTTTTCAAGACTATTTTGCTATATTATCTCAGTATATTGTTTTTCTGATGATCATTTTTTTCTTTTTATGTCATATATTTTTTCTTGCTTGAATTTGATAGTAGTTTATACAACATTTTTGTTCTCAAAAACTCTTCATTGTGTTCCCCCCCTCCAATTCATATATTTGGAATTATCTTTCCCAATTCTTTCTGGGAAGTTATTAAGAACTTATTAAGACTACCAAAAGAGACTAACACTGATTCAAGGAGGAAATACTGGAAGGTCTCTCCAGGTTTCATGTAATATTGCACAAATCCAATAAGTTACACCACATACTTTCTAAATTTAGCAGTGTGTAACATGAACAAACAAAAGACAAAAACAGAAAAAAAAAAAAAGAACATGAAAACCGGAGGTCTTAATTGAAGAGTGCTGTGGATACTGTAGATGTTATTATCTACATTTGTCATTATGCTCCAGGAGTATGATGAGAGTTATCAAATGGAACTGCATCAAACTAAAAAATTCTGCACAGCAAAGGAAATCATCAACATTGCCTTTAGTACAGGCAGCCTACTGAATGGGAGAAAGATTTGCAAACTACATATCTGATAAGTGGCTAATGCCTAAAGTATATAAAAAACTCATACAACTGAATAACAAACAAAACAAACAAAACAAAACAAAACAAAAAGCTATTAAAAATGGGCAGAGGAAGGGGCGCCTGGGTAGCTCAGTTGGATGAGTTCTGACTCTCGGCCATCACCTCAGGTTGTGATCTCAGGGTCCTGAGATCAAGTCCTAGGTAGAGCTCCAGGCTCAGCACAGAGTCTGCACGTCTCTCTTCCTTCTGCTTTGCCCTTCCCCCCACTCTAGTGTTCCTTCTTACTCTCTCAAATAAATAAATAAAAGATTAAAAAATGGGCAGATGAAGTGAATAGACATTTTTCCAAAGACACACACATAGCCAACAGGTACATGAAAAGTTGTGTAACATTATTGATCATCAGAGAAATTCAAATTAAAACCACAATGAGATGTCTTCTCACCTGTTAAAATGGCTATCATTGAGAAGAAAAGAAATAACAAGTGTTGGCAAAAATGTGGAAGAAAGGGAACCTTCTTACACTCTTGCTGGAAATGTAAATTTGTGCAGCCACTATAAAAAACAGTATGGAAGTTCCTCAAAGAATGAAAAATAGAACTACCATAAGATCCAGAAATTTCTCTTCTGCACATGTATCCAAAGGAAATAGAAAAAGGATGTAAAAGAACTATCTGTATCCCCATGTTTACTATAGCATTTTTCACTATAGCCAATATAGGGAAGCAATCTGAGTTTTGGTCAATGGATGAATGGATAAAGATGGAACTTGAGGGCATTATACTAAGTGAAATAGATCAGACATAGAAAGAAAAATGATATCACTTATATATGGAAGCTGAAAAAAAATTTAAAATGTCAAACTCATAGAAATGGTAGAAAAGTGGTTGCCAGGGGCTGGGAGTGGAGGAAAATAGGGAACGGTTGATAAAAGGGTATAAATTTTCAACTATAAGAACAAGATCTGAGGATCTAATATAAGACATGATGACTATAGTTGGTAAGATCATATTGTATAATTACAATTTGCTGAGAGGAGAACTTAAATTTTCTTTTCAAAGTAAGTGGATAGGTAGACAGATAAAAAGTGAGGTGATAGGCGAGTTAATCAACTATGTGGTGGTGATCCTTTCACAACGTATATGTACATTAAATCACCATGATGTACATTTTACATACCTTTTAATTTTATGTCAATTATACTTCAATAAAGCTAAAATTTAAAAAGAAACTAAATATATAACAAAATTTTAAAGATAAAAATAGTTATTCTTTTTTAAAGGATTTTATTTATTAGAGAGAGAGCACATGGGCAAGTAAGTTGGGGGTGGGGAGAGAGGCAGAGGGTGAAGAAGAGAATCCCAAGTAGATTCCCTACTGAGCATGAAGGCTCAATCTCACATCCCTGAGATCATGACCTGGGCTGAAATCAGGAGTCAGATGCTTAACTGACTGAGCCACCTAGGCATCCTAAGTTATTCTTTACACTTGTCATTATGCTTCAGTGTTAAGAGAAGAATCATCATCTATTACAAGTATAAATAATGATAACCTGAGTGTTTTTTTTGTCGTATCAAAAGAAGGGTACTTTCTATCAGCATGACTTGTCCTGGTTCATGTTGACCTTGATTACCTCATCTGGATAGTATTTGTCAAATTTCTCCACTGTATTTACTCTTTTTCCCCATACTTTCTATACCGTACTCTTTGGAAAGTAGTAACTACATGAAGCCCACACTTACAGATGAGTGTTATGTTCCTCCATCTTGAAGATGAAGTATCTACATAAATTATTTAGAATTCTTCTTCTGTAGAGGAGATGTGTCTTCTTCACTTCTCTATCACTTCATTGATATAAACTTGATTTATATCAGTATGGAATCACTGATCTTTATTTTATGCTTTGGAGTATAACCCAATACTACTTTGTTAATTTTGTTGCTCAAATTTTGTTAATTTTTGTTGATTTAGCCATTGGGAGCTTTTGCAGTTGAAAAAAGTGATTCAGTGTCCCAGTAATATATTGCTCCCTCATCAATGAAAGTATCTATTTTTTGAGCACTTATTACTTTCTGATACTATAAAATATTCCAAGCTTATCTTGTACCAATTCTAGAATCTACTATTTCTCCCAGGAGCCCTGATATATCAAAAAGTGGTATTGGAAACTGAGATCTGGTTACTGAGACCATTGGTACTGTGTGGGTTGTCATTACTTCTAGGACTTCAGAGTTGACAGAATGAGGAAATATATGTGTATTTACTAAGCACTATGTATACAAATATCTATAATTATTTCTATACATAACCATCTATAATTAGTTAAAATAAATATGATTTTGTACTGATGTCTTCACCTTTACTGCATTATCATGTGAATCATTCTAGTCTCTTCCTTTTTCTTGTAAGTTCCCACTCTGCTAGTAAGAAATCTGGCTTCTACCACATGCCATATCATTCATCTATTTAATTGTTCAATTCATACTCACACACACACACACACACACACACACAGGTTTCTCATGGGGAAAAATTATCAATTAGAGGAAAATTCTTGCATACACTTTCTTTTTTTTAAAGATTTTATTTATTTATTCATGAGAGACACACAATGAGAGAGAGAGAGAGAGAGAGAGAGAGAGAGAGAGAGCATGAGAGGCAGAGACAGAGGCAGAGGGAGAAGCAGAGTCTATGCAAGGAGCCTGACATGGGACTCGATCCCAGGTCTCCAGGATCATGGCCTGGGCTGAAGGCGGCGCCAAACCGCTGAGCCACCCGGGCTGCCCCTGCATACACTTTCTTTAGTTTGCAGACTCTTGTTACTTAGGTCAGCCACTATTCCTTCCAAGCCCTTTATCATGTTGTTCCATATATTTGTAATACAGAGACTTCTCAGTTTTCAGAACCAGCATTCTTTCTTGAAACCACCAACTTCCAAAATATTTTTTAAAAATTTATTTATTTATTTATTTATTTGGCGGAAGAGAGAGAGAGTGAGTGTGTACTAGACATGTAGAGGGGGGAATCTTTAAGCAGACTCCCCACTGAGCATGGAGCCAGATACAGGACTCTATCTCAGGAGCCATGAGATCATGACCTGAGCCAAAACCAAAAGTCAGTCGCTCAAATGACTGAGCCACCATGTGCTCCCCAATTTTTTTTTAAGATGCATACATTAACTCTTTGCGCTATTAAACTTCTATTGGTTTTGGAAAATGCAAAATGTCATTAATTCATGATTACAGTATCATACAGAATAATTTTACACCCTTAAAAAACAAAACAAAACTGTTTTGACTATTGATTTCCCCCACTGTCAAACTCAGGTGATCATAAGTTTACTACCTATATACTGTTTTGCCTTTTCCAGGATATCATATAACTGGAGTCTTATAGTATGTAGTCTTTCCAGACTGACTTATTTTATTTAGAAATACTCATTTAAGGTTTATTCATATATTTTTTCCAACGTGATAACTCTTAATTATATTGCTGAATAATATTTCTCTGTATGAATATACCACAGTTTGTATATCCATCGGCTTATTGAAGAGCATCTTCTAGGTTTTGGTGATTATGAATAAAGCTGCTATAAACATTTGTGTATAAATTTTTATTGGACATAAGTTTCAAAATCAATTGGGTAAATCAATTGGGTAGATACTTGGAGCAGTTATTGGTCATATAGTGTTTGTTTAGTTTGGTAGGAAACTATCAAACAACGTTTCAAAGTGGCTGTACCATTTTGCATTCCCAACAGCAATGAATAAGAGTTCCTGTTAGTATTTTGGCGAGTAGTTCTTGGGTATTATATTCTTTTTCTTTTTAAAATTATTTCTATGTATTTCAGTTTGGGAAAGTTCTATTGGCATAATCTTCACACCACTAATTTTTTTCAGCTGTTTTCATTTTATAAATTTGTCTGTTGAATCATTTATTTTTGCTATCTGCAAAGAAAAAAAAAAGAGAGAGAGAGAAAGAGAGACCTGTAACCTGTCCTCCAAAGGCTGCATACAGGGCTGGGTGTGTGGACTGAGGAGACTTCTCAAAAAGCTGGCCAACAGCCTGCCTCTGGGACCTGGGGCCCACCTGAACATGGTGTGCAGACTGACAGTCCACTCAGGCCAAAGACACTGAATGACAATGGCAGTGACCAAGGTTTTGTAAACTTTCTGGTATATTTTTCTCCATGTACAAATGTATATGTTATGTTTCAGTTTTTGCGCTTTAAATTAAAAACAAGACATCTTCAGACAAATAAAAGTGTTTTTGATTTCAAGTATGTCAAGTATTTTGATCCTTTTTAGAATTTCCATCTTTTTTTGCTTATGTCACTCATCTACTATTGCATGTTATTTATGTTTTCCATTAGAGTTCTCAATAATTAATCAGTTACTTTAAATTGCCCACGATAATTTTAATATTTGTTAATTATCTGATTCTGCTTCTTGCTTTGTCTCTTCAGACTGTTTACCTGACTTGTACCATAGTTATGGTGTTTTTTGAAACTCAGGAGTGATATATCAATAAATTGGAACTGAGATATGTAGGTTTTTATGTGAAGTTACATGTAAATCAGGTTGTATTTAGTATTTGGTGTAGCCATATCCATGGGTGCCAAGGATTTCAAATCCCTCTGATAGTCTTGTTTTCCTCTCTCTTATTGTCTTTGTGGTTCCCTAAGAATTTCTTCTTTAATAAAATTTGAGCCTTGCAGCTCTTTCTTCTGTAATCCACTATTATTTTACCTGAGCTTTATTGCTGTGGCAGTAAAGAGTGGGAGAAAGGAAATATTCTATAACAAAAAAATATTCTATAACAAAAATCTCAGTCTTTTAAGTGATCTTGTCTTTCTGCTCATGTTCCTAACAAATATTTCTTACCTGTTTTTTTCTTTCCTTATCTCCCATCCCTATTTAGGTAAGCAGGAAAGCTAGAAGGGGTTAGAATTGCATAATTGTTCTTCTGCCTATGCGAGATAAATCTCAGTAAATTATTTTTCAGTGGAGAGTAGACTTTTGTTGTGCAGAATACATTGGTATATTTCAAAATGATTCTTTTCTCCTTGCCCCCACCCTCACCAGAGGCATGAATTGAGTTTTCTTGGCTCTTCACCATGAGAACCTGATAGATTCCTGGTGGTTTCAAACCCTCAAAAGTGAGAGTTCTAAGACTGTAGCCCCCATTCGTTTCTTGCTCCACACTCAGCCTCCAGGAATCCATCTGTGACTGTTTAAGTGTCTCTACCAGTTTATAGCTCCGTCACTATCTGCTCCAGGTAAAGTAATCTCAGGCTCATTTCTCCATGTTTACCTGTCTCTCCAGATTCAGAGCACTGCAATGCTCAGATGAGTGCAAGAAAAGTCATTGCTTTTTAATTTGTTCAGCTTGTAAGGATGGCTGTGACAACTCCCAAACTTTTTTCATGTTGGAGCTGAAACCAGAAGTCCAGATCGTTTTTTACATGTTCAAATTCTTAGTCTTGGAGGAAAAAGCCATCAGAACTTCATGACAGTTTATAGAGAGTGTACATAGGAACCTCCTAAATACATATTTACAACCTCCTAAATGCAGAAGTCATGAAACCTCATTTTCTTGTTTCTATTCAGAAGAGTTACCTTTTTCCTCTAATGCAGTAATATATTTTCTTATAAGTTTTGCAAATTTACTCCATATATACACACAGGTAAAAGAAGCATAAAGACTAAATGGCCTTGGATAAAGAGAACTGCCTTTATACAAACGTCTAACAGATGTATGAGCGTTCCAAACATTCAGTTGCACAAGAATTACATTTCTGCCCAGCGGTCTTCAGCTTTATTTTGTGGCAAGTAGCCTTAAACACATAGCCCAACGATAGCTTTATTTTTCATGATCTGGTATTCTCAATTTAAATGACAACATCAACAATTTGTATTATGCCTCTTTTCCACCTCATTATTGATTTGTAGTAAATAATTTTTCAAGTTTTACCTACATTTGCATTTTGGTATTGACTGATACTATACCAGCATTTTATCTTGAGATGAAATAGAACATTGTTTTTTTCCTTTTTCACTTATGAATGGACAACCACTTTCAGTTATTAATAGGAGAGTGACCACTAAGGTTTCTCCCTCAAACGATGCTATTTTTTCTTTTTGCTATTGTATCACTGTGCCAGTTTATAATCATGTTTAATTTCATATTCAATGAATTACACTATAAGCCTAGAGAATTCTGCTTGATGTATTGAACAAAATTTAAAACAAACAAATAGGCTATTTCATACTGATATACTGATTTAGGATTATTTTGAAACTAGGAAATCCAACCACCTTATATCTACATTTCCATATGACAAAAATTGGCCACACTGGACTAAATGTTACAATCTTTGTATACTTACTACCAAATTTATTATTTCCTCGTGTATGTGTGTGTGTGTATGTGTGTATGCATATACTCAATTTACTGAAAATTAAGGAAATGAGCTTCTTCATTAAATACAATGTTTTTGTTGCATGCTATTCTTCCTTTCAAATTTGCAAGTAAAATTGAGAAAGTATTATCAATAAATCAAAAGAAATAATTTTTGTATACACTAAGGCGATTTTTAGTCTCCATTACAAAAATAAATGATGATTGTGATTTGGCAAGTAAAGTATTGTTTAGATAAGATTTCTGAATTATATCATACAAACTAAATTTACAAATTATTTTATCCTCAGCTCAAGCATTTTTCTTTTAAGGAAATATATTGACACATATTTGTCTAGTTTAAAAATCAGGTTATTTTACTTTCATCTCTCTCAATTTGGTAAAGTCATTCCATGAATGAAGCTAACCATGAAAAATATGCTCCTTCTCAGTATAATTCCATCCTGACTTATATTTGATTCTTAAATGTCTGGCATTATCTCCATATTGCCATTTTATGAAGATTTAAACACATGAGTTCTTCATTGAGAGTTGGTATCATGAACTCATAACAAATAGACACTGGCAAAGAGTAACGATCACACCGAAATGCTGTCGAACTCTATTGGCTCACCTGAAAATAGATGAAGTTGAGTCACAGATTCTCATGAATGATTTTCAAATATAATTAATAATTTTTTTTTGTTTAATGTAGTTACTGTTGTGAATATCAGAATACTTCAACACTTAGTGGCTTAAAAATAACATTTCAAAATCTGTTTGAAAATTCAGAGAAAGTACAGTGCAGATACTTGTCTCTGCTCCACAATAGGTAGAACTGTAGTTGAGAAGCTTGGAGCCTAGGTGAGCTCCACTGCTTGGAGCTGGAATGATCCAAAGGAATATTCACTCACATGTCCAGTGGTTACTGTTGGCTTTTATCCTAGATCTTAGCTAGGGACTGTCAGTCTAAATACTTGCATATGACCTCTCCAAATGACCTGGGCTTCTTCAGCATGGTAGTCTTAGGGCCACCAGACTTCCTCCAGTGAACAACACAGAAGCTGCATTACTTTTATGACCTTGGCCCAAAAGTCACTGAGTGCCACTCATTCTCTGTATTACAAGCAAGTCACAAACATGGATAGTTTAAGAGGAATGGGAATAGCAATATCTATTAGTGGAGTTACTGCCATATTCTAAGTTATCCTATTGAATGGAAAATATTGTTATGATCTTTAGACAATATAATCTCCTTGCCACTCATTGCTTATAGAAAAACTTATAAATCATATCATTTCCATGTATATATGCATATATTCATATATATATATAAAATCCCTATAATCCCTTATCTGCTTTGTTACGTAGATAAGATTTTAATGTGTGAAATTTTTTTATAGTTTAGTTATTTCATATATTTTATATGCTTACTATATAATCCTGTTGCTGTTAATTATTCTAAAATCGGTTGCTGCTTATTTCCCTGAAGATATTGGATTGTAGGATTTCTGGATGACAGTATTTGATCTGCTAAGACATTGGCACCTCAAACACAAGAGGACTTGTAGTAAAGTGTTGAGATTTAGAAATGTGATGTTTGAAGCAACAATTGATATCAGTTATCAGAAATGATGTACATATTTACCTTATTCCCCTGAGCATACACTTTATAGTATAAACCTTTAAAAGCACTTACTTAAAAGTTATGCCAATGAATTCAAAGCCTTTATGATCATTGTATGTTATTAATCACTATGAAATCTATTTCTCAATTGCTGGGATCTGTTATCAAATATGCGTTTAGTGTAGTGTTATATCAAAATCCATATTGATCTCGAATTCCAACAAACAATTCTGATTATGAATCTATTCAAATGGCAAAATGTAAACATTCAAAACTGATAAGCAAGAGTGCATAGGTTGATTAAAATTTGCCTTCCATGTTTAACATACCATTAGCATAATTCTTAAAGATAATGGAATACAAATAAGGCATTGTATATGCTATACACTGAATATTATGCTAGGGGATGACATAGAATGGTTAAACAAGTAAACATTATATTTGCCTGCTATTTGCTCTGTGAAGTCAGGTCTTACTTAACCTTTGCAGATTTTCAGCTACCCTTGAATTGATTATTGTGTTCTAAACTGTTATGCTTTAAGCCTCAGAAACATGTCCCTCTTTTTAAAAAATATTTTATTTATTTATTATTGAGAGGCAGAGAGAGAGAGAGAGAGGCAGAGACACGGGCAGAGGGAGAGGCAGGCTCCATGCAGGGAGCCTGACATGGGACGTGATCCCGGGTCTCCAGGATCACATCCTGGGCTGAAGGCAGGCACTAAACTGCTGAGCCACCCGGGCTGCCCATCTGTCCCTCTTAGACATCAGTCTTTTTTACTTCGTAACTATACTTTCATGGTTTTCATATTTTTATTTGTATTTTGAAAAAGAATGTTATAATGGGCTTTAGCACAACCATATTCACTTTACTTAATAGTCACATATTCAGAACACTGTAAGCCTAAATGCTATGCAAAAAATTAGTAAAAAGTGAAAAAAGCCAAGCTACTCACAAGTAGGTCAGAAATACAATATTGTTAGCATCCCTGAATTTTATTTGTCTTCCTTTTCAATCATCACACCACCCCTATCATACACGTAGCCACTAACATCAGAGGATAGCATTTTACTTCTTTTTGTAATTAATGTAACTGGGCTGATATGTATTCTTTCATATCTGCCTTCTTTGATCAATGTTTTATGACGCAAGATTCATTCATGTTGTTAGTGTTCATTGTCACTGTTTTAGTTTACTAATATGTCAAATACATGAAAATGGATTTACATACCAATACTTACATATAATCCACTCTAGTCTTGATTGGGATAGACAGGGACAGAAAGGCAGAGAGGAATGAGAGATGAGAAAGAGAGAGAAGAAAATTTTGTTGGGTTATGTGGAATGCAAAAGTACAATTTTAATATGTAATAGACATTAGAAAGTTTCTAGAGTGGTTCTAAAATATGCATGCCCAATAACAGTAAACACATTTTCCAGTTATTTTGCAATTTAGCATTTCCAATTATTTCAGCAATTTTGGTGAGCATTTACTGATATTTTACTTTGTTTTTTTAGCTTATAGCTCCATGATTTTAAAAATATTGAGAAAAATTTTATGTCTGTTTATTGTCCATTTGTATACTAGGTTATATGCAATTTCTTTTTAAGGCTCTTGTCTGCTTTTCTATTGGGTTGTATTTTCTTATGATTTTAAAGGAAAATGTATTCTGTGTATCGTCTTTTTTGATTATCTGTGCTACAAAGGTATTCTCTTACATTTTTAGTTTTGCCTTTTCACTGACTTAATAATTATAATTGTTTACAATTGTTCTCTGTTTTAGTGCAGTCAAATTTACCACTATTTTTTAAATTAATAAACCTTCCTTTCTTACCAAAAGTCTATAAAAAAGTATGCACCTATAGTATGGTTTAAGCATTTTACTGGTTTATCTTTTGGTTCTATAAAATATCTGAAATAAAATTTTGCCTCTGGTATGAGGAAAGGGTCGAGATATAGCTTTTCACATTTGAATAACTGTGTATTGATCCATGTATTGAAAACCTTTTCTCTTTTTTTACTTATATTTTTGTCATAAGCCAAATGGTCTTTTGCAAGTCTGTTTGGAGAGACTTCTGATCTGTTACTTCATTTTTAATCATTGCAGAAATACCTTACATTTGTAACTAATTTAGCCCTATTATAAGCCTTGATGTTCAGTAGAGTGATTCCTCCAACTTTGTTAATCTTCTTCAGGATTCCTTTATTCTTGGCAGTTTTCATTTCCATATAAATTTAGAACTAACTTATCAATTTTTCTTAAAGATTTTATTTATTTATTCATGAGAGACACACACACAGAGAGAGAAAGGCAGAGACACAGGCAGAGGGAGAAGCAGGCTCCATGCAGGGAGTCTGACGTGGGACTTGACCCAGGGTCTCCAGGATCGCACCCTGGGCCCAAGGTGGCGCTAAACCCTGAGCCACCCAGGGCTGCTCAGAACTATCAATTACAACCAAAGGCTACTGAGAGTTTGATTGGAATTGAATTGGATTATAGATTTAGAATAATTGACATTACAGAATAGAATCTTCCAGTATATTAACATAATCTACCATCTCAACTAGTGTTTTACAGTTTTGTGTGTGTGTAGTACACACACACACACACATTTTGTTAAATTCATTTCTAAGGATTGGAAGAACGTTAGTGTTTCTTTAAATAGTACATTCCTAAATTTTTATTTTCTATTTTTTATAAATATAGACTTGCATTTGATATTTGTATGTTAACCTGATATATTATTGAATATCATAAAATCTCAGTTTGTTTTATTATTCTAAGCTGTCTGCATATAAATAATGCTATCTACAGATGTTGACAGGAATTCATTCTTGCTTTAAAATTCTTGTGTTGTTTTTCATTTTGTTTTGTTTGTGTTGCTGTTACCTTATTGCCTTCTGTTATTTAATTCACCAGGATATCTGGTACTATATTGAATAAAAATGGTGAGAACAGAAATACTTTCCTAAGAATTCAACATTTACCTTTATGTAGTTTGTTGAAATTTATTTGATGATACACTTGATAGGCACAAGGGAATTTCTATTTCTAGTTTTTAAGTAAATTAAAATGGGTGACATGGACTATCATTTTTGGTAATGTAATAAGTATACAATCATTTTATTTTTATCTTCTCAAACATTTTGTACATATAGATATCTTCTGTGACATGCCTACTAAATTTTTTTTCATTTTTAAAATTAAACAAATCACATGTTCCTTACTGGTTGGTTGCACCTTATTATACAATCTGGATAAGAGTCTGTGGTTGGATATATGACATATACATACCTTCTCAATTCTTGACATTCTTCTTACCCTTGTAGTTATATATGTTGATGAATAGCAATTTTTTCTATTTTTTTGGAAAGAGAGAGAAAGCACACATGCATGGGGGTGGGGGCACAGGGAAAGGGAGAGAGACAATTTAGGCAGTCATCCATGACCAGCACAGAGCCCAATAAGGGCTCAATCTCACAGCCTTGAGATCAAGACCTGAAAGAAATCAAAAGTCAGACGCGTAAGAGACTGAGACACCCAGATGCCCCTGAATAGCAATTCTTTTTCTTTTTAAGATTTTATTTATTTATTTATTTATTTATTTATTTTTAATAATAAATTTATTTTTATTGGTGTTCAATTTGCCAACATACAGAATAACACCCAGTGCTCATCCTGTCAAGTGCCCCCCTCAGTGCCCGTCACCCATTCACCCCCAGCCCCCGCCCTCCTCCCCTTCCACCACCTCTAGTTCATTTCCCAGAGTTAAGAGTCTTCATGTTCTGTCTCCCTTTCTGATATTTCCCACCCATTTCTTCTCCCTTCCCTTCCATTCCCCTTCACTATTATTTATTCCCCAAATTAATGAGACCATATAATGTTTGTCCTTCTCCAATTGACTTATTTCACTCAGCATGAATAGCAATTCTTAATTGAATATATTCAAGTTCATCAAAGTTTCCCTTGTGGCCAGTGGCATTGTGCTTCATTTTTTCTTACTTATTAAATCTTTTCTATCCTATATTTCCTATATTGTAAAGTCTTTATTGCTTGTCTTTTTGAATTGGACAAAATTATCATTCTGGAAATAATTTTTAAATACACAGTAACATAAAATCCAAGATGCCTTTATTCACATATGTATATGTTATTGAACTGCAATCATTACCTAAAAAACAACAACAACAACATTTATTTATAACACTGCTGGGTAACATATGTCAGATAAATGTTAATTTCTAGTTTTATCTATCCTATCTAGTTTTATCTATCTATCCTATCTATCTATCTATCTATCTATTTCTAGTTTTATCTATCTAGTTTTAACTATCTATAGATAGTTCTATCTATCTATCTATAGTTTTATCCTATTTATAAACAAATTTGTATTATATACTTTGCATTTATCATGTCTTGATATTGACAATAAATCCTCCAGCTTTTAATATTTTATTGAACTTACTTAATAATTAAAGAAACATTCATATTTCCTATTACTTTTCTTGTCAATTAAAAATATTTACATAAAGTTCTTTGTGGTATCTTATGTTTTTCAATATCTACACACTCTTAAATTATTTCTGGTATTGGTAATTTGCAATACATTTTTTCTTGATGAGTGTTGCAAATTGTTCACCAATTTTTAAAGTTATATTTGATGAATTTTCTGGCTCATCTCATATCCTATTGACCGTATCTCTATTTCTAAATGAAACTGTAATAAATCTTCAGTTTTCCATCCACTTTGTGCTGTGTCTACCTTGAGCACACACACTTTTCTTATTCTTGCAGTAGATTCTAAGTCACTGACATAGGACATTGAGGTAGGGGACTGTTGACAGATTCAAATATTGGGGCTATACTGTCCTTAAGGAGCTCTCAAATATAATAGAGTGGAAGCTTATAAATATTTATTTTCAATCTTCTTGTTAGCAATATAAAGAATTGTTGATAAGTATAAACACAATTGAGTCTTATTTGGACATAGTGGTGAACAACTTGATAATATATCCTTGATATTGTTTTTCCTAATTTCAATGTCTCTGGAATATCCCTCATTATTGCTTGGATGGATAATCTCCCAAATAAACTGCTGCTCACAAGTTACTGTTCTAAGATCTATTTGCAGTGGAACACATACTAAGATATTAGTGTTTTGAAATCATCAGCTTTTAGATTTTCTTTTAAACTTACTCTGCTGTATTTTTAAAATTTCTTAATTTTTGCTCTTTTCTATACTGGTCATTTCCTTGTTTCCTTTCTATTAAATTGGCTGTTTATTTCTGAGTTTTATGCTTAGATCATTAATCATCAGGTTTTCTTTTTCCTAATATACAGGTTTAGAACTACAAATTTCCTAGCAAACATCAAGGTGTGTTTGACAAGTTGTATTTTATATAATTTTCTCATCATCTAAGTAAAAAATATTTTATAGGTTTAATTATGATATTTTTCTTGATGAAGGGAAATTTAGAAGTGTGTTGTTAACTTCCAAACAACTGGGGACTTCCTAGTTATTATTTGGCTATTTATCTTAGCTTAAAAATACTGTAGTCAGACATCATATGTTGTATTATTTGAGTCATATGAAATATATTTTTACTTTATTACCTTTACTCCTGATTTTTTTGTGGAATATTTGAAATTAGGTAAATGTGCATTCTATTGCTGTTGCTTACATAGTTACATGCACATGCATTAGTAAAATTTTGTTAGGCATTATATTTGAAGTCGTCTATTTCCTTACTGAATTTGTCTGATTTTTCTTTTTTTTTAAGATTTATTTATTTTAGAGAGAGAGAAAGAGGGAGAGAGAGAGAGCATGAGTGAAAGGAAGGGCAGAAGAAGAGAAAGAATCCTAAAGTAGACTCTTCCCTAAGCCTTGGAGTGTGACACATGGTTTAATCCTAGGACCCTGAGATCATGACCTGAGCTGAAACCAAGAGTCTGCCACTTAACTGACCAAGCCACACAGGTACCCTGATTTTCATAATGTATAACTGAGACTATAGATTTGTATATTTCTCCTACTTCTATCAAATTTGATTATCTATTTTGACAACTTTATGAGATATAGTTTATACACAATTAAATGCATATGTATAAAGTATAAATTTGAGTTGCTATTGACAAATGTATATGCCCATGAATCCATGACCACAATCAAGATAAAGAACATATTCATCATTCTCTAAAGATTCCTAGTGCCTGTCTATAATCCATTTCTTTCCTGCCATTTTGTCAGTCCCCATACCATTTCCAGATAAACAATGATCTGCTCTATGAAAAATAGATTTGTTTGAATTTCCTATAATGTTATGCAAATGGAATCATACAAGTACTTTTTTTCTGATTTTTTTGACTCAACATGATTATTTTGATCTTTATCCATATTGACATATGTATCAATAGATAATTCCTTTTTATTATTGAATAGTAATCCACTGTATGAATATTCAAACTTATCTGAACTGTTTCCAATTTCAGATTATTACAAACAAATCTTTTATAAATATCTGTGTGGAAGTCTTTGTCTTGATATATGCTTTCATTTCTTTTGGGTAAATACCAAAGAGTTAAATGGCTAGATCATATTATAGACATATGTTTTACTTTTTAAGATATTGCCAACTATCTTACAAAGTGGCTGTCCCATTTTATACTCCCACCAGTAGTTTGTGAGAGTTTAGTACCTCCATATCCTCATCTCATAGTGAGTGTACAAAAAATATTAGGTTATGCTTACTAAGAAAAAATGTTGTTTATCTTCAAATGTATTTATTCTACTTCTAATCTGGTTTATGGAATTCTCTTTATCTTGAATATCTTCCCTTACTTTGTCCAGTAATTCCTACTTTCACGATCAGTCTCTGACCTACTTCAAAATATCTCACCTTCTACTTTGTACAATGACTCTATTTTTCATGTTCTGAAATCCCCATGCCATAGAGGCCTTCTTAATGCTTGTATTTCAGTCTCTCTTACTAGATTAGGTATTTATTGCAGGAAAAAGTCATGTATTATTTACCTTTTTCACCTGCTTTAGAGCTTGACACATATTAAGAGCTCAATATATCTTGGATTGTTAAATAAAATAGTAAACAGAATTTTATAATTCTATGTCTTGTTGATTATCTGTAAAAGCTTGTAAATGAACATTTCTTAGTAAATGTAGACACATGGAATTGCATCGATTACTTTAAGACTTGAACCATTCAGAGTGCAATTAACAAATAAAATGAGATATCAAGATACTTCTGAGAACATGATTTGATTTAAAATTTAATCATCACTCACTCATGACTGCCACTGGAGTTTAACTTATTAGATACCATCTGCTGCCTAAGCATCTAGGGAATATTTTTAAGGAATATCTTTCTAGAGGAAATGATAATCTTGTGCCAACTTGTTTATCACTTATCTGTTTGCTGGCATTTAAACCTTGTAACAACAAAAATTATAGTTGAGTGCATAAGGCAATAAATGAAAACCAAATATGATGAGAACACAATGAAAATGTAAATGACTTTTTCCACCAGATTCATTACTTCTATATTATGATAAGCTACACAAATATGAAACTAGGTTACATGGCAATAGAATAGTGATTCAGAAGGCAAGCTTCATTCAGAAAAGTGCTAGTTTGAGTGTGGGCTATCCCTTTAAATATAACTGTGGCCTTTGACAATTGAGAAATCATTATAACTTTAGCTTTTTCATCATAAAAATCTTATAAATTAAGGTAGTAAATATATATATTTATATACTCGATTATTTTATTTGTGGTCCACAGAATTTGGTAAGATGGCTATTTATGAAGGGGTCCAGGATATGCCACCTCAGAATACTTTGTCCTAAGGATTCTTATGATCTGAAAGTAGTGGAGAAACAACAGATGTGGGGAGTTCTCTGTCCTCTTTTCTGCCTAAATGTAGGAAATAAACTTCTCTTTGTGAAGGTTTCCCTCTCTACCTTAACAAAAAGGGGACAGTGACTCATCACCAGACACAGAGCTGGAAGCAAGATGAGCCTGTGTAAATACATTACTAAAACAACCTTTATCTTTCATTAGCTTCCCCCATATATATAGTAATCACTTTACCATAGTTTATGGTCCCTTGAAGCCCAAACTCCTTTTCTTTTTTGGAATTTCATGTTTCTGTGAACTCCAGTGGATGTAAATATTAACAAAAGTTGTGTATCTTTTCTCCTATTAATCTGTCTTTTAATTCATACAGCCCCAGATACTGAGCCTAAGGAGAGTAGAGGCAAAGTTTTTCCTTCCTAACAAGATCTTTAAATGTTAGACATTTTTACTTTAAAAATGGGTCTCTCAACTAAGAATGAGATGCTTTTACAAATTTTCCAGAAAATAAAAATTAAAGGCAAAAAATAAGTTTAAAAAATGAATATTTTTACCTAAGTCTGAAATGTTTCTCATTACTAGAAGCTATTCATCTTGCATCCTCTATGAATCTTCAGTTTTGATATATGGCAGGCACACTGTGCTCAATAAATGTACTATATTTGCAATGCCCTTATATTCTTTTTTAACTATTAATCCTTTATTTTTCAAAGCAATCATATTGGTTTCCTAAGGCTGCCATAACAAATCACCACACACCTGATAGTCTAAAATAACAGAAACTTATTCTCCCATAGTTCTGGAGTTTGCACTGCTACTAGAGACTCTAAGGAGGATTTCTTTCCTAGCAACCTCTTCTAGATTCAACTTCCTTGGTTTGTGGCTGCAAAATTCCAATAGTCTCTACCTCCTTCTTCAAATGGCCTCCTCCTGTTTGTGATTCTTTCTCTAAATGTCTCTCTCTTTCTCTTTTTAAACTAAATGTCTCTTTTAAGGACTTCTCAGTAATGGATTACTTGAAATCAAGTACTTTCCCTAAAGTGCTGTGGACATCTTATTTTTTCAAATATGTTTGTGTTCTTGTATTCCATCTTGATCATCTCTGACAGTAGGCATTAAATCTATGTTCATATTCTAATAAAATTGTTTCTGCTATTGGCTGCTATCTATTGAATATACACAGTGTGTCAGGCAATCAACTAAACATTTCACAAACAAAAATTCATTAACTATAAGAAATCAGAGAGATAGCCATTTTACAGATGTTGGGACTTAAAAAGCTGGGATATTTAGAGACATTTCGTGACATATTAGAGGTCTCCCAGTAAGGTACAGAACTAAAATATGGAACCCACCACTGTTTACAAAGTTTTCTTAGCCACTGCTATACTCCTTTATTCCTGTTGTGTACTTCATTTTGCATGATCTTGAAAGAGGGGTTGGTCAGGGTTTTTACACATTCATGTGGGATCTGTACAACATGTTTTTCTCTTGTGCTAGATCAGAAACTGCTGTTTCTTTGTTGCCTCTTCTCTATATTGTTCTGTTCTTTATTTGCAACTGTATCTTGATATGAAACAAATTTCTTATCTACCTGGGGAAACTTGGGCTTTCTGTTTTACCTGTTGGGTCTTCCATTCTGCCATGGACTTTTTCTAGGCTGAAGTCTGTTTCCTAGGCATTATTTATTACCAAACTATGATTGAATTCTCTGCTTCTTTCTTCTACACCTTGCAGATTTTTAGAATTTCCAGACTTCCTGCATTCTGAGGAAACTTCACATGTTCTTTCCAAAACAGGGGTATCTGAACACTTTTGCTCATGTACCATATCTGAAAAACTACTAGCTAATGTCACCATATGTGATTGGGTGTTCATGGGGATGCATTGCTTTGCTATAAACACTAATTAACCATGCACAAAAATAGAAATAATAAAGTTAAAATCAACAGAATAAACAGAGATTTTCCGCTATTTTTTTCCATTTGCCACAGTGGATGGACTAAGTACAACCATTGTAATTTTTGCTTTGATGTCCAATATGTTAACAAACACAATCCTTTACTACATGGGCACAAGTGGCTTTGGTCTCTTTGACCACCTAATCTCATGGCTGTACTGGCCTCAGCCTGACTGTAACACCTCCTATCACTTGAATATCAATTTGTTTGATTTTTGTCTATATACTTCCATAGAAGCAGTTTTACTTCTGTGTCTACCCTATAATACTGAGAGCATAAAACAATTCTCAGAGCTCTGCTACTACAATATTTTCCATTTCCCACACTCACAAGAAACAAAGTCTTCCTTTGAGTTCTTTAGAATTCTGAATAATTTTTTTCAGGAGTTGTCGAACAAGAATTAAGACTAGTGTTTAACATGAATGCTCAATTCATTATCACAGATAGTTGCATAAAAATCTTTAAAAATCATATTAAAATTCTATAACTTTTCTAGTTTCTTTGACAGTAACCCCATAACAGGTGTCTCCTCATGGGGAAATCATGGGGACTTGCACTGAATATATGCTTCTGTTTTAAACTATTGTCTCACTCGAATCTCTACTTCATATGAAAGTATTTTCAGCTTGTTCTTTGACATTGATTTTGTGGAAATTATGACCTTCTGGGAAATTGTTTGTGGCTAATCTTAATACTGGATCAAGTAAGCACAGCCAATTAAAGATAGCCATTGATTCAACCGAATCCTGCCATCTGTATTAAATGTAGAGATTTCTATATCTCTCTGTGTTAACATTTGTATGACTGGGGTGGATATGGAGTGATTATCTCAAGAATTTTGATAATAGTATTTTGGAACCTATCAAAATAATTTATCAGGAGGTAGAATGGTGCCATTTTGTCAGCCATTCCTGTATCATCCACTTACTCATCTTTCAATACAGTAATTTAAAAACTATATACAGAAAATCTTTAAAACAAATTTATTTTTAATTTTTATGTGGTAAAATTTTATGTATTTCAAAATACGTTACCTTAAAAATCTTTGTACTTGCTTATTGTTGGTCCACAGTAGCCATCGTCCCAACTGTAGAAACAATTTGTTTTTCAAAATCCTCCACCCCTGGTCTCTCCTCTTAACAATATGATGTGGACAGTTTGGTGACTTCCATTGAGAACACATGACACATTTGTCAGTTCTAAGCATTATTTTTAAAAAATATTTATTTATTTATTTATTTATTTATTTATTTATTTATTCATTAGACACAGAGAGAGAGGGAGAGACAGACAGAGGAAGAAGCAGGCTCCTTACAGGAAGCCCAATGCAGGACTCTATCCCCAGACTGGGATCACAGCCTGAGCTGAAAGCAGATGCTCAACCACCGAGCCACCCAGGTGTCTCATTTTTTTTTTTTTTTAAGTTTACGTAGTTTGAAGTCATAGTTTGAGATCTAGGTTTTAGTCCTCATTCTGACATTCACTAGCTGCCAAAGAAAAAAGTTACTGCTTTTCTTCTCAGTGTCTCTATTTTCCTTTTAGCAAAACAATGTTTTTTGACTGCTTAATGACCATCAGGCTCCTTTACTTCTGTTCATCAATGTTGAGGTAAGACAATCCTAGGTGTTACATACTTCTTTAGAGATATATACATCTCTTATTACAGATGATTTAAAAAGTGAGCAACTGCACATATCTGGCAAGAAGAAGGTATTATAAAATAGATACAAACCCATCAAACTGTCTTTTTATATTTTATGCTACATGAATTGATCTGTCCATACAATTATTCATAGGGATATGATTTATTTATAGAGAATCAGCTACAGACTTGAACATATTTTTCCCTACTTCTTGAATTTAAGATTACTGTATCAGATACTCTGGTTTGTATATTTTGGCATCACTGAATAAACATCATTTATGCTTATGTCTTGAGTAGTTTATGTCAACATTTTTATATGCCAAGTTTCTTGACATTGTTTCTAACATTTCATAATTCAGTGGCATTATAGTCAGTGGCAGAGCTCAGTATTACATTAAACACAACATGATATTTTCCATGACTGCTTTGTTTTCTCTTTATTTATAACAGATTTAAGTATTTTTATAAAGCTATGGTGTTCCAGACATAAATAAGATTCAAGAATTACAGACTACACATTAACATCACTGGTTACAAAGTTAACTTTACCAAATCCATATATCTGACTGCACAAGTCTGGTGTTCTTGCAAAGATTCTATCATCTATTTATCTATCTATCAATCATCTATCACTTTTTGTGAAAGAACTTGAGGCAACTCCTTTTATGTAGATAGCTTTAATTAATCAGAATATCTTACGAGAGGCTTCATAACATTTAGTTACTTTAGTCTATGCTATTATTTAAGTTTTAATGGGAAACAAATATATAATAATACATCTTTTAAAAGTTATGGTTTTATTGTATTTAGCACTGAGAATTAAAGTTCTCATCTTTTCACTCTCTCTAGAGAGACCAAATGTATTTCCTTTTTCTTGTCTGAAATGGATCTACTAAATCTAGGATTTTTTAGTGTACAATGAACACTAATGTATCTCAAGATACAGCAAAACAAACAGTGTTTTCCTGGAGTGTAATTAAGCCAAATATATTTTATGTTTTATGACAACTAGTCAGGAAGCCTACTTTTTAACATTGGTCCTATCACTAAATTAGTAAAAGATTTTATTTCTTAGCAATACCATTCTAATGGAGAAAAAACATTTTTTGAGTAATACTGTTTCAAAAACCTAGTATCTACTGGGGTTTTATTATGTGGCAGGCACTCATCAAAGCCAAATGATGTATTACTAACTTATTGAATACACACAGAACTGTTAGATAGCTACCTCTTGTGACAGGACTGAGAAAATTGAGGCATGAAGATGTTACATGACCTGCCTCATGCTTTATAACTGGTAAGACTCATGTGCCAGGACATAATGCTACATTGTCTCATAAACCAAAGGCTGTAAAATCTTTAAGTGACTTGCTAGCTTTAAAATTCAAAATAAAAAGTGTACCTTAAAATAAATAAATTAATTAAATAAAATCAAAAGTGTATCTCAAACACATGGACAGATTTATCACTTAGCAAGTTTCAAACTGTTGCAGCAATTTTGATATCTAGCATGAATCATTGAACTATAGAATACAGGGCAAATCTGCCTATTTGTGTATGAGCAAGTAGGGAGGGGAGGAGGGAGAGGGAGAATCTTAAGTATATTCCATGCCCAGCGTGTAACCCAATGTAGGGCTCCATTTCAGGACCCTGAGATAACAGCCTGAACCAAAATCAAGAGTCAGATACTAAACCACCTGAGCCAACCAGGAACTCCTAAAAATATTTTTACATCTTTCAATATCTGGAAAAAAAAACAAACAGAAGAATATTTCTGTTTTTGAAGTGAAAATTATCTGAAATATCTGTGTCCATAAATGAAGTTTTATTGAAACACAGCCATACTATTAGTTTACATTGTCTATGGCTACTTTGAGTGGTTGCAAAGTAGGTATTTGGCCTGCAAAATTGAACATATTTATTGTCTTTTAAGAAAAAAGTTACTGGTCCTCAGTCTATAATGCCCACCAGGAAAGAGTTATTTATATTGAATCAGTCATCCCAAATTAATAATTTTTTTATTTTATTTTTAAAAATTATTTATTTATTTGAGGGTGGGGGAGGGAGGAACAAAGCAGACATGGAAAAGCAGATTCTGAGCTGAGCATGAAGCCGGATGTGGAGCTTAATCTTACAACCCGAGATCATGATCTGAGCCGAAATCAAGAGTCAGACGCTCAACCAATTTAGGCACCCAAGCACCCTAATAATTTTTATTTTAAATATACATAATTTTGTCAAAAGACACTTATAGATATGTAGTATAAAGCAAGTACCTGGACATCAAATTATACCATAATAGCAATATGTGTGAAAAAATTAGAAGAGTCAAAAATCTAAAATTTAAGTATTGATTTTATGTTAAATAACATTTCAAAGAAAGGCTCAGACGATGTTGGAACATTCAGAAAAATATCTTTCATGCAAAGGAAACCGTTGTGATTTTAAGGCTGGGCATTTTTTTAAAATTATTTATTTATTTATGAGAGACACAGAAGGAGAGAGAGGCAGAGGGAGAAGCAGGCTCCATGCAGGGAGCCTGATGTGGGACTCGATCCCAGGACTCCAGGACCACACCCTGGGCTGAAGGCGGCACTAAACCACTGAGCCACCAGGGCTTCCCAAGGCTGGGCATTTTTTAATAGAAGTGGGGAATGGATACTACTTCAGGTTATGTCTTGAAACTCTTTACAAGACAAGGTGGTGATGACTAGCATACAATGAGACACAAATGGAGGGTTGAACTCTGGTGAGACAGTATTGCAAAAGACAGACCTCAAGCCTGTCTTTCCCATGTGGTTGTGGTTCTTCTGCCTCTGCCCTTGTAAAAATCTTTTTAAATCTCTCAACAAATAGTTCAATTCTATTGGAGATAATTATAGCATCATGGATATATTTTTCATTACATATATGAAGATTATGACTTTCCTTGTGCCTTTAACATTGCTGGGTCATCTTCTTGTTTTTGGAAAGTTCTGTATCCTATTAACCTCAGCAACTATTTTACAACGTCTGTATTCTTAAAGTTCATAAGTTCAATTTTGTCTCCTTTATTTGCCAGATTATTCTGGTTTCCTTTTTATAGGCAATGAACTCTATCAAGAAGGAATTCCTTCAGATTTCTATTTCCTACATATTTTTATTTGTACCAGCACTTTGGCATGCCGGTTTCCTATCAGTTTCAAGGGAAGGCATCCAACTCTTCTGAAATACAGTCTACTTACCTGGCGTGGAATTCTGTTTTCTGTCCTCTCCTTGGGAATTTAAATCAATTTCATGTAGCTTCAACATACTTACTGGCATTTTTCCTTCAACATGCAAATACACACATTAAAATATATCCCATAATCACTGGCATCACATAAGACTTGGTCATAGATCTTTCCTTGTTCTTCATATTCTATCTGAGCAATTTTACTTTGTGTCTTAGACTGTCACTTATTGAAGATATTTCCTAAAATTTCTCTCATTCTCTCCCATCCTTGTTTGGGCTTTTAACACCTTAAAGTATATTAGCTTAAAATATAACCTAACAGTTGCAAACTTCTTCCAACTTGTAACTCTTTCCTTTTTCTCTATCTCAAAGAATAAAAGCAACATCTCTCTTGTTTCAAAAAACAAGAAGCCTCAATTTCCTTCCAAATGCCTGCTTTTAAGCTTCCACATTAATATTTCAAGATGTTTTACTGCTAGTATGCCCCATAACTTCTGTTTTCACATTCTGATTTCCATTTTTTTTAGATCCTCCTATTTTCTCTACAGAATTGTTTTACCTTTCTCACAGATTTCTCTGCCATCCTGCTCAACTTCATGTGTTCTATTCCTGTCACGGACATCTTTCAAACCTTAGAATATGATTACAACATTAATATGGGTACCTACCTGCTTATTCCCATAATTTTCCTTAGCATGAGGAATAAAAATCTAAAATCCTATATATGATTTGCAGGCCTGTTATGAACTCTGTGCTGGTGATTCTTCTCTCCTCTTGTCCTTTCTTCACAATTTGTTTTGCTATTCTTCATTCCTGACTATGCTATGTCTTCTTATAGCTCTGTGTAAGACATCTGCATTAGCTGATTTGCCTAAGAGACTCTTGTTTGTCTTCTGTTTTGACTTCAAGCCTGTATTCTCTGTGGAACCTACTTTGATCTCTCCAGCTATACCTAGTATAAATACATCAACATTCCATGTTTACTGAAGATATGCATTGCATATAGCTTTCAAGTTAATTTATAATTTGTTTTACACATGTCTATTTCTCATTAGATAAGAGCTCTTGAAATGAGGACATACAGTGTATTCCTCTGTGTGTTCTGACCACATAGATTTTAATGCCATAATTCAGCTTTTAATTTGGTAAAAACAAAACAAAGTTTAAGTGAAAAGTGTGAGATCCTTGGCTCTCATCTTCATAATTTATTTCAGTGCTTACTATGTCAGACATTACATAAAAAATGTAATGAAAATTCTCTCTTTAATCCATGCACCATCCTTTCAGGGTAGACAGCAATATTATTCTCACTTTATAGATAATGAATCTAGAGATCTACAGAGATTGCCTCCAGGCAACAAAAACTATCGTCCTAATAGTAGACTATATTCTTTGATTCAAGATCAATTCACAAATTAAGTTTAAGTGCAGAGGACACACAAGTTTGTTACTGACTAAATTTTTATAAACAACAAAACTACTTGTTTCTCTTCTTGAATTTCTAAAGCTTATCATAAGGGTTCAAGATGCAAGGAATGTGGGCAGCATATGTAAAAGAGACATATGGATTTCACTGGATAGTATAATGGTCATTACATAGGTTCAATATACTCTTAGTCTGTGATAAAAGTGTGGAGGCCGAGAAAAATTAAGGCTATTCCACCTCAAGTTTAGCATTAGCACAAGTACAGCCATCTTAGGCCCCTGTGAATAAGAGCTGAACTTTACAGGAAAAACTGCAGAATGTCCTCGGCAGGGAATCCCATATCTAGAAAGACAACAGAGCCCACGCGGTGGCAGAAAGCCCCATATTAGAATGAGAACAGAGCTCAATGCTCCTGAAAGCCCCATATCAGAATGTAAACAGAACTTGAGAAATTCCTCCACCCCTTCTGAAAATCCCCTAGACCAGCCCATAAAAAACCCAGCTGTAACCCACCTCGGGTCAAAGTCCCTGCTCCGCTCTGTCGGTATACTTGGACCCAAGCTGGAGCTTGCTAATAAACCCTCGTGGGCTTGCATCGGTGTCGGCTCCGTGGTGGTTTCTCGGATTTGCAATGTTGGGCAGAACAAAAAGAAGCAGCATGACCTTGGTACTATTGGAGGTGATTATTTACCTCTAATTGCAGGAGGTTAGATTCCACATAAAGGACTGCTTTCAGTAATGGATATAATAAGTTTAAAGACATATAGGTTAATTGGGTTATGTTCAGAGAAAAAAAAGCAAGGAAATTTATACCAAACTTGCAATAAATATGAACAACTCTGGAGTATTTAACTAGAGTGCAGGAAGAGCTGCTTTCCAAATATTTAAACAACTCTCATGTGGAAGAAGATACGCATTTTGATTTGCTTTTTATGGCTTTATGTTTAGAAGTAGGTCCAGTGGTTGAAGAAAGGATGTCTTAATGGTTCATTGACTTCTCCCTAGTTGAAAGTGATCAAGCATATCCAAAATGGATATGTAGTAGGCTAGTACAAGTTTTGTTACTAGAAGCATTATTGGATTAGGTGAAATTTAAGAAATACCTCAATCTTATTTTTCTATAATATTGAAGTCATATTGCTATTGACTTACAGAATTTTTAAATTTCTTAAGCATAATGCCTATGCTGCAATTGTAAATAATTTAACACTTTAAAACAAGATTTAAGTTCAGTGCTTTTAAAAAATGAAGTGTGGCTTTCTTTCAATGTAGAGACTTTGATAAGGACAATGAATTGCCATGACATGCAACATCACATCCAAGTTTTAACGTCAAATTTTGATCTATTGCAAAACCAAGTGAATTGTTATTCAGAGAAATGGAAAATGTATTTAAAAATGTCCTCATAAATCTGTTTCCTAGATTGTAGTCTACATCAGCTTTTAAACATCTAAAATGATGGAAAGTAAGCACCATAAAATGGCCTAAAATTATATTGAAATTATAAAAAGTATCTTTCATAGTGTAATGTGTAATAGACACCCTTTCATAGTACTATCAATTTTGTGTTAAGGTTAAACATAAAAAGAAAACTTTCTGGCCTTATTTTACTATTAATAAATATTTTTTTAGGGGGAAGAACACTTATAAAAAGAAAATGACAAAATAATTTTCAAATCAGAAAACAGTTTAAAAAAATGTAAGAAAGCTAGAAGATTAAATGAAAGTAACCATGTAACAAGACAGCTGCCTCAAAAGAGTTTATTTTTAAAGTTTTACCCAGATAAAGATCTTAATTAGAACTAATTTCATTAAAAGTTGTAACTATTAAAATTATTTTAAACACATGCATAGAGCTATTATTAGTAAAGTTGTACAGAATTCTCTTTGCTGTCTGAACTCACTCAGCCTGAGGGAGTTTCAAATTAAAAAAATAAAAAGGTCATACTATAAATAAAAAGAGAGGATTTTGTGCATCATAACAGTAATATATGGGAAGTAGGAAATATTTTTATACTAATCAAGAAAAATAATTGATATATAGGAGAGTAAAGTTTAAAAATATTAATATGTTTTAGACTATTATTCAAATGAACTTAGCAGCAACTTCAAAGCGCATGTCACTCTGTCTGAGAACTGAATGTTATTTTTAAAAACATAAATATGGGTTGATAAATGTTATTCTCTACTGTCTTGGTAGGAAATTTGGTTTCCCTTGAAAAATAGTCATCCTTTACTAGTGATGAATCCGCATGGGTCTCTGACTTTCAAGACATGTACTCTCACACACTTCCTTCCAGTGATGCACTTTTGAATACTGAACTCATAATATTTGATAGACAATAGTATATTTCTGGATGGCAGAACAAATTTATTCAGTTTTTAGAATGTAGCAATAAGCAAATTGAAACACCATTAACCAGGTGCATGATCATCTACCATAAACAGAGCATAAACCAAAGGAACAGCTGAGCATTGGTAGCTCTCCAACAGGGGATGCTAATACACGGACAACCACTTTCTTCACCAGCAGGAAAGCCATTGGGACTGCAGGATTCTTCTCAAGACTCTGCACTAATAATCTCTATTATTTCATTGGAGTTAATCCAAAAGATTAAATATATTGCCTATCATAGCTCTAAGGGTTGAAAGTTCAATACAGGCTAAAAGAATAGATAATAAAATTGGTAATTAAATAAGCAGAGTTGTTAAGTGATAGCACTATAGGTAAACTTTTATATTTTCATATTAATTATCATATTTTTTAACTTGAATAGGTTTATATTAAGACAAATTTTGGGGAGGAGAAATTGAAAAATTCTTACTTTTTAGTGGTAGTGATTTGCCCCTTATAAAAGTTTAGTGATGACCACAAGAAACAGCTCACTTAGAGCTCAGTAAGTAGACTAATAAGGAGTTACGTAGAGTTCTCATAAAGTTCCAGTATTGCATCATAATAGATTTATAAGAAATGTATAAAAAGGAAAGAAAAAATATACAAGGCAGTAAAAGTTCTTCAAAATTGTTAATATTTGATGTCAATAAAATGCTCAATTAGAAAAACAATGTTTTATGTCCTGAGGTAGGTCCACTTTAGATAATAGTTGTAAAATAAACAATATGCTTTTTTTCTTTCAAAAATTCTGTTGAGTTCAATAGAACTTATTGAAATTTGGACTAATCTTTTTTACATATATGTGTGAAAATATAGTTGTGGTAAAATTGGAAAAAAAATCTACTTATGTATATTTTCAAAAACATCAAAGGGACTCAGAATGTGATTTTGTATCTTTTTTTCTTCCTAAGAGCACTGAACATTTAAATATATATGGTCATTATTTTACATCAGTATTTCTGTAAATTTGTAACTGAGAAGCTGGCATTTTTAGTGATAATGTTTGCCAACACATCTTGGTAAAATTCAAATCCTGAAAATACAATAGTTCAGAGAAATTTCCTTTTTCTTAGAATAGAATTATTGAGCTATCCATTATTTTACATTATACACGTGTACTTAAAATTGGTTATATAAAATAAATTATGAAAGTATGTTTTTTTATAAGAAATTGAGTCTACTCAAATTTTACTGTTATTAGATTATTAGAAAAAAACATACTTTCTAAAATGATACAGTTTACTCTTTCCAAACTCAAACAATCATGAATTTTCTAGTTATGTCCAGTATATGGAAATGGCCAATTCCAAATGTCTCCTTGGCATAATAAATTTAATTCATTAGATGGAAATGCTAAACTGAAAAATTCTATGAGATCCCATAGACCCTATAAATGTGCCCCTCACTCACCAGTAAGATATAACTACCTTTGAAATAAAACACTTGTAATATTCTTTGCTGCAATCACTATTCACTAGAGATTTTAGCCAAGGAAATGAAAGTCACTTTTACGTATTTCTACTTGCAGGCTACAGACAATTTTAAAAATTCTGTATAACATGATAAAGTAGTCAATGGATATTCAAGACATCACACACACAAAGCTTATTTGCCTATAGCAAAAATGAATTTTTCTTACAGGATAGCAAATACTTTAACAGTTAATATTTCATTCAAGATCATATGGATGCATCCTGCTTGCTGAGACATCTAGATATCATTCATTACCAGCTTTTTTATTGGCTTGGTGAAATGCGATTGACATACAAATAAATGGCATATGTTTAAAATGTCAATTTGAATATATTCTACATATTTTTACTCTTGTGAAACCACCTGCAATATCTAGAAAATGAATATATAATGCTCAACACCTGTGGAGGTTTCCTTGTGCCTTTAAGCAATCCTTCATTCCTATTTCCATTCCATCCCACCCTTGACCTCAGGCAATCATTGATCAGCTTTCTGTCACTATGGATTAGTTTTAGTTTTCTGTAATTTTATATAAATGGAATAAAAGAATTTGTATTCCTCTCTTTACCTGGCTTCTTTCACTCAGCTTAATTATTTGAGATGCATTCATGTTGTAGCGTGTTATAATAATTCATTTTTACATGAACGTATCACAGTATATTTACTCATTCACCTGTTGATAGAAACTTTAGTTATGTCTGTTTTAGGTTATTATAAGTAAGTGTGCCATGAACATACACAGACAAGGCTTTGTGCAGCATATGCTTCTACTTCTGTTAGATAAATGTTGAGGAGTGGAATGACTGCAATATGTGGCAGATATATCTTTAACTTTTAAAGAACCTGTCAAAATGTTTTCCAAAATGGTTGCACCATTTTCCATTTCCATGCTCAGTGTGAGGAAGTTACAGTTCCTCCACGTCTACATCAACACTTGGTAGGATCAGCAATTTTAATTTTAACCATTCTAATAAGTGCATATTCATATCTCCTTGGGTAAAAATTAGCATTTCCCTTAGAATATGTTGTTTCATGTATTGAGTCCATTTGTTTGTCTTTTCAGGCAGGAAGGTGAAGTTGGTCCAGTTTCCTCCATCTTGGCCAGAAATGGAAGCCCCCACTAGCAGAGGATTTTATAGGTTGGAAAAAGTCAAAAAATAAATAAAGTACAAGCCAAGCAACCAATATGAGATTATAATATTGAACGTTAGGTGATTCTATTCTTGAACTTAAAAAAAAAAGAAATCACAAAGAAATGAAAAACATAAACTCAATAAATAATCACCTCTATAAATTAATTGACTTTGTTTTCCATGACAGGTATTATTCTATGTGTCGATTAGTTTAGAATCAATCTTTGGAATATGGGGATTGTGTGATATAGATGTACTTTGTTCAACTTTGATTATATTTATTCTTTAAAAAGTTTTTTTTAAAGATTTTATTTACTTATTCATGAGAGACACAGAGAGAGGCAGAGACATAGGCAGAGGGAGAAGCACGATCCTGGGAAGTCTGATGTGGCACTAGATCCCAGGACCCTGGGATCATGACCTGAGCCAAAGGTAGATGCTCAACCACTGAGCCACCAAGGCATCCTAGATTATATTTTACTCTTTACCCAACAATGATATTCTTCTTTGGGCCACTCCCAAAAGTCTGATCACACTATAGTGTGGAGGCACTGAAAATTAAAACCTGAGTTTCAAGACAGCGGAGACTATTCTGATCACTGATACATCTCTATTACTTAACATGCTGCCTGATATATATCAGTCAGGATTCTCCAGAGAAACAGAACCAGTAGAATATATACAGATATATAAAAAGTGATTTATTATGACAGATTGGCTTACATGATTATGGATGCTGGGAAGTCCCACAATAGCTCTGCAAGCGTCACTCAGGAAATTCAGTAGTGTAGTCCAATCCAAAACTGAGGGTCTGAGAATCAGAGGTCTCAGTGGTGGTAAGTCTCATTCTGAGTCTGAAAGCCTGAGAACCAGGAACACCAATATACAAGGGCAGAAGAAGATGGACCTCCCAGATCAAGCAGAGAGATCAAATTCGCCTTTACTCCACCTTTCTGTTCTTGAGCCCTCAAAGGATTGGATGAAGCCACCCATATTGTGGCGGACAAGGCACTTTACTCAGTCTACCAATTCATATATTAATATCTTTCAGAAACATCCTCACAGGCATGCCCCAAAATAATGTTTTACCATCTATCTGGGATTCCTTAACCCAGTCAAGTTGACACATAAAGTTGACTATCATACACCATACCTAGTACATGAAGGATTAAATGATACTGAAATAATACATGTTCTAACATAATATATATTCTAACAGTATATATTCTAACAGTAGTTATAAAATAATTCAATGTCACTGATGTTTATTATAATTAGAATATTTTAAAAATTCCAAGACATATAATTTTCTTGGGTAGATTTATTAGTCTATATCCAGTTAGATATGTCTGTATTATTGAAGATGTCTTTTAAGAGAGGATAAGATCACATTGTATATATTATTATAGCGATACTACAGTATACAATACTATGCATATTGACTATGGCTTGATTTCCTTTCTAAATACCTAAAGAGTCTATTGTAACAACAAGCATTAAGAGCATAAAGCGTATGTTGACACTTAATTTTTTAAAAATATTTTATTTATTTATTTTTTGAGAGAGAGAGACATAACAAGAGATAGCGAGAGAGAGAGCACAAGTGGAGGGGCAGGGAGAAGGAGACGCAGACTCCCCACTGAGCAGGGAGCCCAACGTGGGCTTGCTCCCAGGATCTCAGGCTTATGACCAAAGGCAGAAGCTCAACCCACTGAGCCACCCAGGTGCCCCAACTGAGTCATATTTTTTAACAGTGCTTTTCTTTACTCTTTTCATATTTAAAATTATTAATAAAAATTCTTTTAAAATTAAACATCCAATGTTCCATTTTAAATATCCCCATAAGTTTTTAATATAGGAAGTATTTTTGTACCAACACTTTAAAGCAGGATGAAACAAACATAAAGCAAAGCATATACCATTAAACAGTAGTAGCCACATAAGATTAACTATATCTAATCATACCCTGAAAGAGGAAAGATAGTAGTATTCTAATTTGCAATTATTTTCTTTTTTATTTTATTTTATTTTTTAATTTTTTTTAATTTTTATTTATTTATGATAGTCACAGAGAGAGAGAGAGAGAGAGAGGCAGAGACACAGGCAGAGGGAGAAGCAGGCTCCATGCACCGGAAGCCCGACGTGGGATTCGATCCCGGATCTCCAGGATCGCGCCCTGGGCCAAAGGCAGGCGCCAAACCGCTGCGCCACCCAGGGATCCCTGCAATTATTTTCAAATATTAAAGTTGGTATTTTTTAAAATCAAGGATTAGGATAGTTTCTGGTTTTTGTTTTCCAGTTTTTTTTTTTAATGGATTTCTTAACCACTTGGTGTAAAGCATGTTGTAAATGAAGTATGGTATTTTCTGGAAGCCCATCAAGGTATTCAATCTTTTTAATTTAAGTATGTTTTATTTTTGTAAAACAGTATATTAAACCTAGTAGTTTAACAAAAAAGGCAATAACCTCATTGCTGATTTGGATCTTCAGAGTAAATTCTGGAAAATATCCTAACAAGTAAAATACTAAACATTACTGAGGTCATTATTATCTGACAGTGGAATCTCTATTTCACATACATGCTGAAATTGCTTTCTGTTTTCCACAGAGAGGGGAAAAGATCTTTTTCCTGAATTCTTTATTATGCACATTCAACAATGCCAATTAGTATATAGAACAGAATGGAGACCAAGAGCCATGAGGAAATACTGGGAAGTATTCACTAAGTTATCTAAACTTAGTGAGTGAACATGAAGTGAACAAAACATGTACAAGTCACTGGGAATGTGTCTCTATTTGCACGTATAAGGTGTGGGGAAGCCAAAATCATGAGGAAAAAAAAAACTATTTCAGTTTCATATAGTTGAAAACATAGAACAACATGGAGTACACATTCAAGTTCTAATAGGGAACCTGTTTTCACTTAGTTTTGTTAGTGCATTCAAGAAATTTGAGCAGTACACAGGGTTTGCAGTTATAAAACAATGGTAATTTTGGATATTGAGAGAGACAGGCCTGTGAGCCTTTATAAGTATGAATAGAAGCCATTCCTGAAGTTATTGATTAAAAAAAAGCATTATTTGCATATAAAATAAGTAGTATCATTTAGCTGACATCTTCTAAGGCTTGTCAACTCTGCAAAACCTCCTGATGATTGCTATCAGTAAAAATTGTCTTTGAAAAGAGTTTTGTTTGATTAATAAATTAATACGGAAATAGGAAGCCTAAATAAAAGAACATGACATCTTGGCACAGATATAAATGAGGCAAAGTCAGTGTAGGAGTCACAATTTGTAAGATTAAGAACCAGAAAAAAAAAAAAAAAAGAACCAGAATAGACTTGTAGCCATATTTTGCGAAGGCCTCTCATTGTTCTGCAGGAAAAAATGGGGAAATTATTAGCTTGTTTTGAGTGCATAATGATTATATATTTTTTCTGTACTAGAAAGAATAATGGTTTCCTTTCAAGATGCAGGGGTCCTAACGTCTGAAACCTGCTACTATGTTTGTTACCTTACATGGCATCAGGGAATTTACAGGTGTGATATAAGTAGGGGAGATTTTCCTGAGTTATTTGGATGGGTCTGATCTAACTACATGAGTACTTAAAAAGGGAGGACCTTCCCCAACTATAGTAACAGGGAGAGATGAAAAAATGGTCAGGAAGATACCATGTTCCTGGCTCTGAATATAGAGAATAGAGCCCATGACCGAAGGCATACAGGCAGCCACTAGAAGCTGGAAAAAGTAAGGAAGTGGCTTCCCTACTGGAACCTTCAGAAAGAAACACATGTCTGCTAACACCTTGATTTTAGCTCAGTGAGACCCAGGTTGTATTTCTGACCTAAGCAAGTGTAAGATAATCTATTTGTTGTTTGAAGCCACCAAATGTGCTGTAGTATATTACGGCAGTAATAGTAGTACACTAATACAGTTCTTTATACAGTTATGTAAACTAATGGTACAATAAACTACTATAAATGCTTATTATGTATGAATTCAGATTTCCTCAACTAAAATTGACTTTGTCTTTTTAATTACAAGAGCTTAATAAGTATTAGAGAATGATCAAGCTAGGTATCTGTGCTATTTAAGTCCTAAGGGACCATTACCTCTCAAGGGTAGAAGTTAGTACCTCACACACTCTATTTTCTATTGCTGCTAAACAAATAACCACAAATGCATGGATTAAAACAAAATCCATTTATTATCTATAATTTTTATGGGCTGAAGTCCAGTAACAGCATGGCTTCACTGGATCTGTGCTTAGAATCTCAAACAATGGGGAAGTGAAGATGTCTGCAGGGCTGTGTTGCTGGTGCCAGTTTCTTGTTGGCTATCCACCCAAGCTTCTAGAAACCATCCATACTGTGTGGTGCTTACCACCTTCTCCCATCTTCAGAGTCAGATGTGACTGATCAGGCCCCTCTCATGCTTTGAATAAGTCCTGTTTCTTTCATTGTCTCACCTCTGCCTTTCTGCCTCCCTTTTGCACTTTTAAAGGCCCATTATGGTGACACTAGACAAACCCAGGTGATCTAAGGTACTCTTACCAAGGTATGTGACCTTTTTTCCATCCGCAGAGTTCCTTAGCCACATAATATAACATATGCTTATGTTCCAGGGATCAAGGAGTGGGCATCTTTGCAAGGATGGGTGGGGAGATTATCCTGCTTATTAGTATTTCATAAGGTTAGGGAAATGAAATAAAAAAGAGAACAAGTTAAATATTAAAAATCACAGAAATCTCCCTCAAATATCAGGGGTTTACTATGACAGTCTTCAATGTGCTCATCAAGATCAATCATATTGCACAACCCCCAAAGCAATGCCTTGTAAACCATCTTACTTTAGTTTAGGCATCTATAATCACAGAAACAGATGTAAGCAGCAAATTCTGTTATATTGACAGCTTGCTGTATTGGACAAAGGAGAGAATAATGCTGCATGAACAATCATCACCTGGAAACTGAGGTGATAGTGCATGTGTGTCAGCACAGCTGTGCCATTTACAGTCGTTTCAGCCTAGTATTATCCAAACTTTGGTTTCTTGACTCCTTTATCAGTACTGTCTAAAAGCCTCATATACTAGTCCATGACACTACAGGGGTTATGAGACAGGATCCTACCTGGTGCTGCTCTGCTCCGTAGAATGTTAGAAGTAGAGACAAAAAATAGATAATCAATAACACTTGGTGGATATTTGAGGGATAATGATATGCAAGTTTTTTTTTTTTTTTTTTAATGTCAAGGATTACCTAACATTTGAAAAGGAAAATCTATGATAACAATAGATTTGGAAAAGTAGTTGTCACTATTCATTAAAGAAATTCTTTTTTTTTTCTAAAGGTTTTATATATGTATTTGAGAGAGAGCAGAGGGTATGAGAGAGCATGAGCAGCGGGGAGAGGTACAGCTAGAAGCAGAATCCCTGTAGGAAGTCCAAAGTGGGACATGGGGCATGATTTCAGGACCCTGAGATCAGGACCTGAGCCCAAGGCAGATGCTTACCTGACTAAACGACTCAGGCATCCCTAAAGAAATTCTTTAGTAAGTGTACAGATTTAAGGTAACATCTGTTTGCATATGAAATAGCTTAACATTGAAGCTGTCTTGTTTATCATCTTATAATAAGGATAGAAAAACACAGTGATCCTTGTAAGAAAAGGAACCCAATTCAAAAATATTTCCACCTAATACTCTGGCTGTTTTCTGTTTTTGGTTTCTATAATTGTAGAAAGTTTCATTTTGAATATTGGTGATTTTTAAGATTACTCTGATGACACAACAATAAATAGTTTGTCTTTCCCAAGAATCAAAGTTTCTAAAAAGCAGGGGGCACATGTTTGTACATATGCGCGATGTTTACTTGCTCATTTTGTACAAAATGGGGTTTGGGTCATATTGAATTCCAAATTTTCTTCCTCTTGAATACATCTCAGAATGACCTTACCCTGTTCCCAAAGCAGTCTGCACCCAATGTGATTGTTCAAAGTGAGCATTTGCGTCTCTGCTTCCATTTGACTTTAGTGTTAAGTACTGGTCTGACATCCTTATACTAATTCAGTTTTAAATAGGCAAAATGTTGTGTTGGCTGATGACATATCTAGGGTTACTATGCATTGCAAAATAACTGGCATAGATTCTGAATTGCCATTTTTTGGCTCAAATATGCAGAGAAATTTGCACTTAGAGAATATATATATTTGAGCGAGACTGAAACTGTAATAAGTCATTAAGACCATGTTCACCATGTTTAACCCTGAATAGTTGTGGCAGATGGTAAGGCACTTCTGCAAAAATGCATCAGTTTGTTTGTGCTTCCAGAGGAAAATGGTAAGATTGAGACTGGATTTCCCAGAATTTTTTTTTTTTTTTTTTTTTTTTTACAGAGCAATAGATACATTTTTTGAACTTCTATAATGGAAGATATGTGGACATTAAAATTTGGACATCAATTTGGGTCTATGATTTTGAGAGATCAGATGTTTCAGAAATTAAGTAAAATGAAAAAAAAAGTCAAGGGCTATAATTCTTACAGATTAATTCTTACAGATTTTACAGATCTTACAGATCTGTAAAAATAAGTAAAAGTGGTCTCTCTGGTCATTGAAAGTATTACCAGGCTCTTATCCAGTGTGAATCAGGTAGATCTCATTCTGAATGATTTCCTTATAGAGATGGTGCTCCATAATATATGTACAGTTTAGGGGACATTCAGTAATTATTTCTTAAATGAAAATAAGTCAAGCCAGCTACTGTGTACACTAGCTCCTAGCAATACAAATTGAACAAGGTGGTCATGGAAGTTGTAAAAAGACACTGACCATCATAAAGAAAGAGATTGTATCTGTGGAAAACAGTAAGGGAAAAGTTTGCTTATAAGGCTGGGCATGTGGTTGGGTCTGTGGTGTCAGAGAAGGTTTCTAAAGTTCACTTGAGTTTTCAAGAAAATTATTAAACATGAAAAATTAAAGCTAGAGGAAACAATTGACAATATGGGCTAATGCCCTATTTAGCTACAAAATCAATTACTTATTCATTATCAGGCAATGACTTACTGATATGTTAAAGAGCTCTTGAATCATACTATTAATATCTCTTCTGTATCGTTTATGATTGGCCATCCTCCTCCAAGGGAATTATTTCATTTTATAGTGTTCTAACAAGTGGTTTCAATCTTTAAATCTGTGGGTCAAGTCATATCTCTGTGGGGATAGAAGTCAGGTAATTTGAGATGCTATTTGAAATATTTTGGATCATTTTCCCTCGATTGGTACCTGCAACAACTGTGCCAGAAATGTTGAGATTTTCCCATAGGGCAAATGTGACACTGTGACCCCAAAGAGGTAAGACTTAGGTCTATTATGCTCTGATCTCATTTGTCAACTGTGGCACTCTTCACATTTGATTGTTTTCTCTATTCATGGGATAGCATTTCCCATTCATAGGTCAATCAGTATTGTAAAATATTGTATGCTTTTCCAGTCAGTAAACTAGAAATAAGTATGGTTGGCATGACTGCTATTTCATAGCAGAAATGAAATCCTGGAATTTATTTTAAATGACAGGAGTCTAAGATTAGTTGCCAAGCTTTAACTAAGATTCTAGAAATGGCACCATGAATAGGCATTGCTTTTGATAATACATATTTCCCTCCAGAGTAACTGAAACTACTTAGAGTAATGCAGGAAAAATGTCCTAGAAAAAGCCAAATTGAAAGCATTGAAGATAACGAGGGGTCTCAGGCATGAGCAGGGGATTGAGCAAAGAACATTTTGTAAAAAATCTACGGAAAGTTCTGCTTACTGTTCAGTTCAACTTTTGATAGAGCAGCCTCTTGTACTTTTGTTTCAAGGCATCCTAAAAGCATAAAGGATTCTCTAATACCTTCACAAATTTTGTTTCCAAAACATATACAACTGTGATGTTTTGGAAAAAAATGATTTACCTTACTTAATACTGGGCGTTTCTTTGCCATTTTATTTAAAACAATGCAAAGTTCTTTCAACTGCAACTGCTAATTTTATTCAATGTTGTTACTCCCAGGTGTATCGTATTCCAAATGGGTTTTTCCTCTTGTTGATAAATGTCTTAGCTTTTAGTTTGACTGTGGAAATAATGGAGAAAGTAGTCAATCAAAATGTACTTCTGTGCATTCAAATGAACCTTTTGGAAAAATGAATAAGATCAAAATCTTTAAAAGGCCCTAGTATGTTCACTGACTGCAGAAGTGATTAATCTTTTTACCTTTATGTTGGCAGCAGCCATAAAGTGCATGCAATTAAAGTCTATAATGACATATTTCTAAAGCATGTACTGTGAAGCTGTCCAAGAGATGATAGGATAGGAAAAAATAGGATATGTGCACAATGCTCTGCAAATAAGATTTCCTAATGATTGTGTTCAGCACCATACAATTTGGACACATTCAATGGTTTTCAAATATTTGCTTGTAATAACTGTTTTTCTGCCCCCGAACTGTATTAATTTGTAGAATAATGAAAGGCAATACTTTTTTTTGATTGTTTAACTGATTTCTAGTTTAAGTGAATAAACACCTGAAGCAGAATTTTAAGTGTGATGATTAAGACACTATTAGTAAGTGGCAATATTTTTACTGTTTTGTACAAAAGGGAAAGGCTATTACATAACATTTTGTAATAAATTATTCGAAAGTTATGCATAAAAGGATTCTTACTTGGATCATTTACAGATCTTTTTATCTTTCTATTATTTTGTACCTTTTGCAAAGACTGCTAGCTGTCCTCAAGTATATACAATAAATATATAGTAGATATAATAGCATTTAAGCTAAGAGAAACTTAAAACTAATTCAGTAAGGAAAACCTTGAAATAAGGTGGTTGACATTACTTTTGAAAAGGCATTCTGTACTTAGCACGTACCTTTCGTGACAGAGACTATACATGTTTAAAATGCTAATGTCATGGAGTGAAATTATCACACTTAATGCTTGAAAACTACCTTTTGATTTGCTCTGTTTTAACTAACATAATTTCCTAGAATTTAGAGGAGGATAAAATACAGATTTCTATATTCCTATATAGAAAATTGATTCTTTTGCACTGATAATAAACTTCATAAATCAGACAAAAGTGTGATAACTGTCAGCTCTGGAACTATGGCTTTATAATTCCAGATTGCAACTTATCACAAAAGATAGGAGGTATAAGAGTGTATACAGTGCTAATAATGATATAGAAAGGTAAGCATCATAGAGAATGAGCTGGAGGTGGAAGTGTCCCAGGGCATTAGCAATATTGTCAATAGAACTGGTTCTTCCAGAAACATGATCCAAGAAAAATTCAATGCCCTGGGATATTTTCTCCTTTTGTAGCTTCATTTTGTATTGGAATATTTTGCTTTTTATTTATTTTTTATTTTGAATTTCCATTTTGAAATAACTTTTGATGCACACAAAAGAATATATACAAAGTAGAAACTATACAAAGGATTTTCAAATACACTTCAGACTGCTTCTCTAAATGTTAGCAATGTTCATAACCACAGTGCAGTGATTGAAACTGGGATAGTAACACTGATGTAATAATATTCTCCATTCTATAGACCTTATTCAAGGGCAACATTTATCCTAATAAAGACCTTTCTATAGGCCACTATTTAACGCAGGGTAACACATTCCATTTAGTCATCATTTCTTCTTAGTCTCCTTCAATCTAGAACAATTACTTGTCTTGTTTTTGTGATATTGCAGTGTTTGAAGAATATTGGCCCATTATTTAATAGAATATCCCTCATGTCTGGTATTTGTTCAAAATTAAAATCAAGTAATACATTTTGACAGGGATACCACAGAAGTGATTCTGTGTCTTTCTTGGTAACTTATATCGGGAGGTACATGATATTGATACATTATATTACTGATGATATTAATTTTGATCTCTTGGTTAAGGCAAGGTATTCTCTACACTACTGGAACCTTAAGTTGTAATTTTCATTCCAAAATGTGTTTAAACCGGTTGATTTCTCTATTTTTTCCCACAAATCATTTAAAATAAGATGGTTGACTCTTACAAGTCAAGGTAAATAACAGAGATGGGATTTTCCTGTCAATATTAACAAACAGACAACTGGACCAAACATACGAAGCATTATTTTTTTTATAAGTGGGCAATAGATAGTGCAACATTATAGTTACATAGGGGATGGAAACAATGGATGGAAGCCTGGTGATTGTACCAGCTCAGTTCCTGAAAAACTTTTCAGGTTACTTCAAAAACAATGGAAAAAACGATTGGCCAGCAATTCTTAAGTAATGTAATCAAGAAATAAATATTTACTATTAGACACCGAAATTTGGGGATTTATTTGTTAACCTGCAAAGGTGACTAGCACATCAGGATATGTTTGGAGATAGGGATATCTTTTTAGTGGTCTATAAATAGATTTTCACGTCTTATTTTAAAACCCCAAAGCACTATTTTATCTGGAAAAATGGACACTGAGAAGAGTAATAACAGAATACAAAGAATCCTAAAAGGTGTGTAACAAGAAATGTATGCTAAGGGATGGCATGCTTGTCATTCCTCCTAGAAGGTTATTCCTGAATGGTTTAATAGCCAGGTTATAATGTGACTAATTGGAAATCTTGAGAACAACAGATTCTATGGTTTAGAAAACAATTCTGTCTAAACTTTTCTACATAGTTTTCCTTCACTATTTTCAACTGGCCAAAGATTTCCCACAACAGCCATGCTATAGATTTTAAAACATGGCAGAGGTGTGTAAAGTATGACAAAACAACAACACACACACTACTGCTGTATCAGCAATTGTCACTAATTAGCAGTGGGATTTAGGTATATTTTTCAACTTGATAATCTGTCAGTTTCCTTCAAAATATGTTAAAATAGTAATACATTCAACAAGTGAATTTTAATACCCCACTTTACTTTTAAATAAAATTTATTTTTCTTTTTATGAACTGGTTTTGATGGATAAATTGCAGTATTAAAGAGAGGAGTTGACACATTAAAAGGAAATATTGCACAATTCATTACAGAAGTAAATTTCTAGGCTTTTTTCTGTCAATTCAAATATAACTGTCAGAAGTCATCTTCTCAGCCTACACTGTCTTAAAGGAAGTTAGGAAAACTCAGATCATGATAAGTAATACTCAAATTACCACTGAAAATGATTTCTAAATAGCACAATCTATGCCCAATTATAAAGACACACAAAATTGTAACCAAAAGGGTTAAAAAATGAACTGTAAGCAATTCAAAATGAAGTATTTCAATTACTGGAGACAATATAAAGTGCCTTAGAGAAAATTCTATGATTGGTTTATTTCATTAAATTTTAGATAAAATCGGGGCAGCCCGGGTGGCTCAGCGGTTTAGTGCCACCTGCAGCCTAGGGCCTGATCCTGGAGACTGGGGATCCAGTCCCACGTCGGGATCCCTGCATGGAGCCTGCTTCTCCCTCTGCCTGTGTCTCTGCCTCTCTCTCTCATGAATACATAAATAAATAAAGTTAAAAAAAGAAAATTCAGAAAAAAATTTAGATAAAATAAAACCATGAGTGTATTACAATTTTTTTAAAGATGTAGGGCAGTAATTTCCAGAGATTGTAATAAAGTACATACTCATAGAGACCTTAAGATTAAGTGTATTCAAGCTAACCTTTCTTCCCTCCCAATATTTAGGAAGAATGTAAGCTTTTATCCATTCTTCATTAAGGGTAAAGAATGAAACCTTCCCTGCATTTAAATAAAACAAAAAAAAATTCTGGGGCTATGTATATAAAGGTACCTGAGTGACAGTAGTTCAGGGGAACTTGTCAGACATATTTTAATCAGATAAATCAACATGAAGGGAGAGACAAGGGATTGAATAAGAATTTCAAGGTATACATCCTCTCCAGCCAATTTAAATTTAACTTCCTCTACTGATTTTTTAATTAGCTAATTTACATATCAGTGGCTTTTTTTCTGTTGGCATTTTCTGGATATTTGGTATTGTACCTTTATTAAATCACTTGCAGTAGCCTCTCACTGAATATAGTATATGAATCTTCTATGCTATCTTTTCAACTTAATTTATTGTTTTTTTCCCTTCTCTAGTTTAATTTAAATATCCTCAAAATTCAGCTAAAGCATCTCAATTTTCAGGAATTCCTTCCAGTACAATTAATTTTATTTAAAATTTCTCTCTCATATTCTGACAGTAACCTGTACCTAGCATATGTACCTAGGTGACAACCAATGTACTATTCGTGGATCTTCTTTATCAAGCTTTAATTTACTCAGAATAAGAATTCCTAGACCCTCCAATTGTTATTTTCAGGGGAAAAAGTGAAGTTTTATATTCTAAAATATTTATAAAATGAATATTATAGTCATAACGCAAAGCTTAGCAAAGGGATAATGACATTATGTTTCTAGGTAAGATAGAGTAACAGAAGTGGATTTATACTCCTGCCCTGAACCAATTATAAAACAAATGATAAAGTAGTTTTCAAGACATTGGATCTCAGTAAGCTTATCATAGTGATCCTGAGAGACAGGAAACCAATCTGTGGAACCTAATGATTATGGTATTCCTGCCTCAATAGAGTTTCCAGAACTTTGTGAAGAGAATTTAGAAGATATCCTGAATTGTTTTGGACACAGAACTGGGGCACAGGGAAATCATCCTGGGTGGAGTTCATAGAGCTGAGAGCTGGAGAGGAGTATTCAGTGGAGAGAGAGAGGAAGATACACAGAGACAAATAGGTTGAGAGACAGAGGAAGAGAAAAAGTGGGGAGAGAGAAAACACTGGAGATGTGTAGGGAGTCACTTGTACACCAATATTATTCAGGATAGTGCTGATCATGATGTGCATGAGAGCAAGCTCCTCAAGTCTGGGAAGAAGGAGAGAGAGAAACACCTGAAAGGATTAGAGAATAGTACCCAGGACTACTGCAGAATAAGGGAAAGTATCTGTCTCTAGCATTTACGCTGAGAAATGCATAATTCATGGATCATTGGTAAATTATTCAGCATTCATTAAGTGAAGAAACTGGTGACCATGGAATAAAGTTAAAGGTTTAGTTAACTTTATTACATCAATATTAATTTCTTAATTTTGATAAATATACCATGGTTATATAAGATGTTAATATTAGGGAGAATTGTGGGAAAGGTATAAAGAAACTCTTTGTTCTTTAGTTGTTTTGAAATTGTTTTGTAAATTTAAAATTATTTCCAAATAAATATAAGGAAACAAACAGCCAAGTCCAAATGAAAATGAGCTTTTAAAAAAGATTTAACAGCCCATAAAAAAATATGATATCCAAATGGCTAATTAACAGGCAAATGTACTCAATTCTATTAGTAATTATAGAAATGCAATTTAATACCACTACATCTCTATTGAAACAGCTAAAATAGAAATAAGTAACAATAATAGTAATGCAAATAAAGAAAAATTAATAATATGCAGTAGGGGGCAGGATATGGAAACTGGAACTCTTGTATACTCTTTTGGGGAATGTAAATTGGCACAATTGCTTTGGAAAATTGCCTGCAAATATCTACCAAATTTGAACTTGAGCTCTCACTATATAGTATTAGGTCAAGTCTTAGGTGTACACAAAACACAAATAAATATGTAGCCTGTATGTTCTTTACAAGAATTTTCATATGTGCATCAAAATTGCACATATTTAAGAATGTACCTGCATTCGAGAACGTTGTTTGCATTCACATGCCAATAATACACAGTGCTGTATTTAACTTTGATGAAGTTCAAACAGGTAAAACAATTCCATGATGCTAAGTCAGGAGACTGGCTACTATGAGCAGAAGGGTAAGAAGTAAGGAAGGGTTCAGGAAGGGGGCTTTTAGGGGTCAGTAATGCTCTGACTTTTGAACTATGTTATGGTTACATGGATGTGCCAGCTTTGTGATCTATTAACAAGCCATATATTTTTTTATGTCTGTCCTTCTTTCTATGTATTCTATAATGAACAAGTTTAAATATACTCAGTACAAATAAGTTTCTAAATTATTTAATCTCATCTTCAGGTCTTTTGGGGGGAGGGGAGCTTTTTTTTTTTTTTTAAATTCCCAAGAGTGCCAATGTAATGCTTTAAAAGGTATGAATATCTTTGAATAACTATTGGAGGGAACATTAGTAACCGCTAGGAAATCATTTCTACAATGTACTGGGTTGAAAGATTCTATTTGGCTTTATGTAGATCTCTCGTTCCCTCCTATAGCTTAAAAATATACAAATATCTATCTGTTTTAGATACATTGCCTATCAGACTGTATCCACAAAAACTAATTTTAAATGAAAGTCAGATAAAAGTGGAAAGGGAATGCATCCATCCCAGACCCATTAAAATGGTACTTTCATATACAAACTTAATTCTTAATTTCCATGAGACTATATTTCTGACTTGCTATTGACAAAAAGGTCAGGGCTAACCTTTTTATATCTGCAAAAAGAAATAATATGTCTTGTAGGCAAATGATACCTTTATTTTATTTTTCTTCAAATTCTTCCAGGAAAACATCATGTCATTAATTTGTCAGATTTATCAAAGACTGTCTCCTGGGAGATTAAGAAAAAAAGCTGCCATTAGAAATTTTTCCTCTATTCTGCTTGGTGACTATGATTAGAATTTCATTTTTTTACAGCCAGTGCTGGATCCAGGTTTTGTGAGGACTGAAGCTTATATAATTTTCCAGGGACCTTGTCAAAAAGAGAAAATACCTTATTTTTGCAGATTTTAAGAAACATAAGGTTTTGTGATCACATTCCTAGAGCCCCTTCTGGGGAACTGGTACAATTTAAAGGAAACTTCTGTTTAATAGTGAATGCTTTTTCACTCATTCTAGAGCCTTGAGATGATCAGGTGTCAAAGGGAGGACAGCTACAGGGGAGAAACAAGCCGTGTTAATAAATGAAATGATCTATGTGTTAAAAAATAATAATGTAAGTGTAACTACAAATTGCAGCTTGCAGCCTCATTGTCATTGAAGTGATAATAAGAGAAATGTGACTTTGACACTTTGCCTAGGACAATGAAGAATGGCCAGCATTCAAATCCATAGAAATTCTCATGCAGTTCATTTTCCTATATTGAACAAATCAAAAGAGTGTAGATTTTTATTATGTAAGTTTCCATTTTTGAAAAAATATTTTTGAAAAAATTTTGCGACAAATTCAAATTAATTTTCCAAGAAAAATGTTTCCTTTTGAATGTAGAACATTGGACTTTTACCAAGTCTAACACACATGAAAGTAACTAGAATTCGCCAAACATGATCCTATGACTAGTTCCAGCCAAGGGTTGAGGCCAAAGTGGTGATTGGTTCTGACGATTTTACTTTTTGTAATGATTTAAGTGAGAAGATAGCCATTTTTTTTTAAACTGTAGGAGACTTCTTGAGATCTAAAATAACAAATTTAGGGAATTGTGATAAGCTGGAGAAAATCTGTGGATTGCCAAGAAACTTGAGGTGTGTACTGTTGTTATTTGGTCTAAACTCTCTTCCCCCTTGTTAACCTTAAAAAAAAAAATGAATCCAAGATACTGAGTTATGAATCCTACTGTCTCAGAAGATCAACTTTACTAACCAAGAATGCATGGAGAGACTAAAAATCCTAGTGCCATGTCCTGAGTTAGATGTGTCAAACTCAATCAGCATAGGGACTTGAAATGGAGAAGTACAACATAAGAAAATGGAGCAGCAACAGTATTTACAACATACTTCACAGGTGATGGTTATTCAGGGGTAAAAAATAGGGTAAGCGTAGGCAGATGGATTCCAAAGAAATCTAAAGCTTGTTTAAATGCAAATGTTTCCAGGAAGAAAAAGCGTTCAGAGAAGAAATGATATATAAATAAATTTCCTCTCAGCAGAATGTTTTCTTCTTCAGGTTTACAAGAGGCAGTCTCAGGTGTCTAATGGAGATACACTGAAGAACTAAAAGTGGATACCTTTGCAAAAGGAGTTTTAGTGCCTCTAAAAGCCTGCCGTCTGAGGCACTTTATCTACTGAATTGAACCTACAACCAAATTACAGTCTTACGTCTCCGCATTTTGTATACCAATCTTGACTTCAAGATGAGTTGGCACTTCAAGGCATAAAAGTGTAATTTAGTCTCTTTTAATCCCCACTTAACTTCTGTGATAACAAGCAACCGCTTAGCGAGGTAATTAATGGGAAATTATGCTTTTCTATTGGCAACTTGGGATGTATTTCCTAGGACCAAAGCAGTAAGCCCCGAATCATAATTTGATATCAGTTATTTTCTATCTCAGCTATCTGGTCATGCACCGATATTAATCAGTAACCTGAAAGGCAGGAAAGAGAATACCTCTTGCTTATCAAGAGGTTTTTTTGAAGGGAGGGGATAAGTGAAATGTATCCTTCTTATGAAGGTATATGTTCAGTTAAATTTCTGATGTTTTGCATATGGTCTTATTATTGCATGTACTATGCATTTGTTAGATCATCTGTTTTTATGCAGTGCGGGGAAAAATTGCTTAAGGAAAAAAATGATGAAATCTTCATACCTCACTCACACTTTTCTGCAGTGGATAAAATGAATATTTAGCAAAGCGAGCTAGCAGTTTGCAAATGTGCAATTAAAATCCTGGCTCTTCTCTAATTATGTAACACTTAAGTTAAATGGTCTTAATAGACATATAATGATAGCTTTATAAACCTACAGTTACTTATAATCAAATGTAATTTCTATTTCAGTTTTAAAGCACCCATTAAATGTCTATTATGATTTTTAAGTAATTTGGCAGACATTTAATGAATACTTTACAAACCTAAATAGTAATTATTTCAAGAGACAACTGTTAACATATAGGAGTAACAGAACTATTCATTCGAATACACAGCTTAAAACTAATTAGTGAAGTATATGTGCAATACCCAATGGATTTATTAAGGAAGAAAATCACAATTTTTTTTAAAGATCTTATTTATTTATTCATGAGAGACACAGAAAGAGAGGCAGAGACACAGGCAGAGGGAGAAGCAGGCTCCATGCAGGGAGCCTGATGTGGGACTTGATCCCAGAACTCTGGGGTCACGCCCTGAGCTGGAGGCAGGCGCTCAACCACTGAGCCACCAAAGTGTCCTGAAAATCAGAATTTTAAGGCAATTTCTCTCTTAAAATAGAAACCATGTTTTCTAATTTTGTTCTATGTCCTGTGATATAACCTGTCACATTATAAAAGTGTAACACTAGAAAGCCACATCTTCTCATAATTCTGTGTATATTCTAGAAAAAAATTATTTTTGTGCCAGGCAGAGTAAAAATGTATTTTATACATTAATTCACTGTTAAAATTTAGTGATGTTGCTAGGAAACTAAAAACTAATATAGACAGTTTTTCATTGCATGTTGTAGGTGAGGAGGCAGCTTCCAATTTTTCAGAATATTCCTGTTAATTTTAACAGAATACCACTATTTCTCACTACATATAACAACTATAAGTTGGCCACATCTTTTCACAACTAAGATGTCTTAGATTCTTTGAAATGACAGAGGAAAACTGTGGGTTCTAGTAGTTACTGAAATCTCCTCATAAAAGAAATCAGTATTTTTGGCCAGTGAAGTTTCATTCATAAGCTTTAAAGGAGGATTCTAAGGCCTATTTCATGGGTGATGCACTTTATGAAAATTGAAATTGCTTTATTGTTTCTATGAGATATCATCATTTCAATAGTCTAAATTTCAAACTCTGAGTGATGTAATTATACAAATACAGATAATTATTGAAAGTGAGACAAAAGTTTAGTGTTAATGCTTACCAGTAAGTACTATATTTTAATTATGATTATAGTATTACAAGTTAATTTCATAATCCAATTGTTTTTATAGACATGCTGCCTGAGTATTGGGGTCATTTGTGACTTTTCCTGTCCTAATCCTCCTTATCTTATATGACAAGAAAAAAATAATTAAAACATTTCTCCCTCTGTACTGGCACTCATCCTGTAAAATCAAACATTTAGTTATTAGAAAGTACCACAATATGAAATAGCACACACACACACATACATATATATGCATACACTTATACATGAATGTATATAATATTCAAGTATATATACTTATATATGAATATATAATACATATAAGAATATATCCATCACACAGGGAATATATACATATTATAGATAGATATTATATATACTATATAGACGATAACATATATATTTGCATACTTCTATTACAAATTCAGGAAAATCTATCAAATTTATCCTGAAATATATGTAAAATAATGGTTAAACATTTTATTATTTTGTGTTAATCCTTATATAAAGAACATCATATGAAGTAGTACAGTGTGGCATTTAGACACAGAGCTAAACATTAAACTATTATCTTATACTTTTTATTCATTACAATGTTACAGATTAATAGACATCACATTTATGATAAACCCAGTAGTTAGGTGGATTAATATGACTGCAGTTCAGCAGAGATCTGCACAGATTTTTGGATATGTCAATTTGTCAGATATTTGGCATATAGATCATGATTAAAGCCATGTAATTATGTGAGATCAAATAGAAGTTGTATAACTAGAGAAAGGAAGAGTATCAAAGACAGTTCTGTGGTATCCAACACTAAAAGGTCAGGGAGTAAGGATAAACCAGCATAGAATACTAAAGACATGCCAGAGGGATAGAAGAACATCAAACAGAAGTAGGTCACTGGGAGTCAAATTAAGCCACTCTTTCAAGACACAGGGGTTACATTATATGTTATTGATATATAAATAGTAATAATGTGTTGATATGTGTCATATGCTATCATGTTATAAAAGCACAAAAATGTGCTTAGATGCTACTTATAGGTCAAGTTAAGGATTGCATCTTAATCATTAGCTTCAATAGTGGGAAATTAATTTGTAGCTTGATAAAAGGAGTGTGGAGAGATGAACATGAACAATTGATGAAGAAAGCTCAGGAGATAAAGGGAGATTAAGAAACTTTGGCATAAATGGTTCTTCCAAAGTGTGTTTTTATAAAAGAAAGTTAAAAAATGAGACAGGAGCTGAAGGTAGAATAGGAATTGAAAGACTGTTCTTAAGAATATAGATACAATGATATATTTATATGCTGATGGTAAAGATCCCCTAGAGTGGGAAAATTAAAAAGCATGTAGTCAAAGAAGTAAAATATTGGAGTAAAATTTTTGCATAAGTAAAGGAGAGGGGATAGCATGCACAGATGGAAGTGAAGCCTTTAGCTAAGAGTTTCATGGTTTATCCATATGAACCAGAGAGCAAGAAGAAAATTTAGACATAATTACTGAGAGTTGGATTGATGTAGTGGTGAGATCCTGTAGAAGTTTTCTTGTGATCAATTCAATTTTCTCAGTGAAATTGGAAGCAAGATGATGATTAGCTGAGAATGAAGATGATTGAGGTGGCTTTGGATATTTTGGGGAAAAGGAGGAAGTATGAAATAGCTTTCTAGTAAAATGAGATGAAAAATGAACTGAAAAGTGTAGTTTGATTTCTGAGGAACAATAATGCCCAACTGCTCTGAAGTTAGCAGTCACATACTTAAATTGAGAGCAATCAACACAATGTGTGTTTTTTTCCAGTAGCATTCAGCTGCACAGGCACATGCAAGAAAGTAGACAGGGGATTCGATAGGATACTCACCCAGTATAGAAGATAATGCAAAAACTCTGTGTGTGAGTGTGTGTGTTCTCATTGTTCTACAGGCTCCATAATACTTTATGTTGTCAAATTTTTAATATATTTTGGAATAAGATGTTCTGGAAGAAAAAATTATGGTAGTTAAACTTAGAATTTTCCAGTTTCTCCAGTACAACATATAGAACATATTCATTTACTAGTAATGTCAAAATAAACCACCACACTCTGGGCGACTTAAACAATAGAACTTCCTCTCATAGTTCTGGAGGTTAGAAGTTGAGCAGCAGAGCAGCCCTGGTGGCTCAGTAGTTTAGCACTGCCTTCAACCCAGGGCATGATCCTGGAGACCCGGGATCGAGTCCCACATCAGGCTCCCTGCATAGAGCCTTCTTCTCCCTCTGCCTATGTCTCTGCCTCTCTCTCTCTCTCTCTCTCTCTCTCTCTCTCTCTCTCTGTGTCTCTCATAAATAAATAAATAAAATCTTAAAAAAAAAGAAGTTGAGTAGCAATGTATCAGCACATTGGTTGGTTCCTTCTGAGGACTGTGAGGAAGGATCTCACAGAGTCTGTTCCAGGACTCTGCTGGGCCTATCTTGATCCTGTGTCTCTTCACATGACATTATTCCTGGGTGTGTTTGCCTTCAGATATCCCCTATTTCTAAGAATACCAGTCTTATTTTATTAAGGCCCACCCCTATGACCTCATTTTATCTCGATTACTTCTGTAGTGAACCTGCATCCAAATAAGGTCACATTACCAGTTACTATGGGTTAGGACTTCGATTCAGGAAAATTGAGAGAAGGAGAATGGATATACTGTTCCTTGGTTGGTTGCATTTTTTAGAAAGTCTTTGCCTTCTTTCTTGCCTTCAAGGCAACTTCTGGTTTGAATGGAAAGCATGGTCTCTCAGAATAATCAACCTCTCCTTACTCATTCATAGATCTTGTGTAGCTTCTACTTGCTTGAGTCTTTGCCGAACTGTCATGCATTGTGTATCTACTGGAATTCTGTGCTCATGGGACATTGCAAACACTGTATGTAAATGGAACAACAAGGAACAGTGGACAAGCATATCCTACACATCTCCTCCACTCACCGTCATGCTCCAGTGACCCAATAAAACTTCACTTACAGACCACAGATAAATGATAAAATTATTAAGAATTTTTAAAGAAGGGGCAGCTGGGTGGCACAGTTCTTTAAGCATTTGCTTTTGGCTCAGGTTTTGATCTTGGGATCCTGGGATCGAGCCCCACATCTGGCTCTCTGCTCAGCAGGAAGTTTGCTTCTTCCTATCCTTCTGTCCTGTTTCCTTCTCTCACTCTCTCTTAAATAAATAAATAAATAAATAAATAAATAAATAAATAAATAAATAAAATCTTTTAAAAAATGAATATTAGTGACAGAAGAGAACTAAACCAAAAATAGGGTCCTTCTAAGTATGGAATCCTGTGTGACTGGATCACAAGAGCATGAAGTTGGCTCCAGATGAAAGACAGAATTATTTCCCCTTAAGTTCTGGAACTAAACAGAGACATCTACTCCCACAACTGCAATTCAATATTGTGTGGAAGTTCTAGCCAGTACATATGAAAAGAAAATAAGTTTATTCAGGTTACTACCCATACCATTAATAATACCATAAAAAACATGAATACTTGAGAATAAATTGAGCTATTTGATAGCATTTGTATCTTCTATACCTGTTCACTGAAATCTTCACCACTTTGCTGAGAGAAAGGTCTATATGAATTAAGACATATAGCATGCTCCAATTGGGAGACTTATGTTACTATGATATTAACTATTCCCAAATAGATCTGTAGATTCAATGCAAAGTTAATCAAAATCTTAGTAGGTTTCCTTGTAGAAATTATTAAGCTAACTCTGGATTTTGTATAGCGATTAAAAAAACCTACTACATCCAAAATGATTACAAAGAAGAGCAAAGCCGGAGGAGTAATATTTTTTTGTATACAGTCTTTTTAGGCACTAGTCATTAAAGCAGCGTGGTATAGATGGACATATACATTTGTGGACAAGTGGACATATTGACAATGGAAAATAAAGAGAATCCAGAAATAGGTCCAGACTTACATGCTTAATTTTTTCAGGTTTTCTTTGACAGTGATGTCATGGTCATTCAGTAATGAAATAATAGTTTTCGACAATTTGTTCTGGAACAAATGTAAACATTTTTAGGGATGGAGAAAGAAGAATGCTTACCTTATAGCATCCATACATGTGCACACACAGAGATACAAAGAATAAATGGAGGATTAGGATGATGAAATGATCAGCTATGGCCTACAGAACAGCTACAGCAGTGGGGGTTATACTTCTTGCCACTGATTCTTTCCTTATAAGATATTTTCTGCCTGGACATTGTAACTAGCTGTAGTTTGAAGAATAGACAAACTTATGGTGAGTCTCCCTTAAATGAGAACCTTAGCCTGTTGTTAGTGCTCCACTTACATTTTGTCATATCCTTCTACCATATTTTCATGAAGCCTCCATTCATGTTGCCATTCCCAGGAGCCAGAACCTGCAACTCTATCAGGTAAGTATGCAAAGGTGGCCAGAACTAGATATGTCTGCACAGCAGAGACAATCGGCTCAGAAGTTTTGTCCTTTAAATAGCTCTTAAACAATGACTATGTGCACAGCGGTACCACACTTTATACAGATCATCTTTGAAGGATCGAGGTAAAGGCATTCTTTGTGGCCTTTTTCAAATATCTTGCTCTTTCTGGACACCTCTCATTTCCTGTCTCATTTCCCCATATATCTGTGAATTTTTCCTGAAACCATGTATACATAAATCACATTTGTGTTGGGATAAAACCCCACCAATCCTAATTCATGTAGGACAGTCAGATTTTAGGCCTAAGATCCATTATATTTTCCCATTTAACTCTTAGAATGTTAAGTTTGTATGGTAACTTATATATGGTCACCATATTATAATGGAAAGTTTTCACAGCCACAATCACATGCCACTCAGAAGAGAGAGTATAGAAAAATCAGTAAGATACTCTAGGAAAGAAAGTGTGAGGCAATGCAGGTTGACCTTGAAGTTTAAAATCAAAAAGACATTTTCAACACACAAGAAAATGTAGTAAACACTCCTTGCAAGAGCCTTCTTGAGAATATTAAGAAAGGATGAACTCCAGATAGAAAGGGTAGTTGTCAAACAAATAAATAAGAGGAAAAATAGAGTTGATTGATAGATTGGACTGTGAATTGCATGTGTGCTCCAACAATGTGGAAATCATCCATCAAACACAAAATGGGAACAGATGGGTTGGGTACATAGCTAGAAAGTAAAATTAGTTTGCAGATGGCCTCATTATAATTCATAGGTGTCAAAGAGTATTATTTAAAGGTAGCAAATCAAATAGTGAAAGATGAAACATATATATAAAAATAAAGAAATTAAAGAGATGAATGTTTATTCAATGTGGGTATGGTATAATTGTAGGGGGGAAGAAAAGGATACAATTTCATTTTAATGGGGTTTAAAATAGGGATTCAAAAAAGAAAGAACATATTTCATTAATATAGAATCATTAAAATAACTTCTAGGGCAAAATTGCAAACTTCCTAAGCATTAGAAACATAGTAAAAGAAGACAGGAAGCACATGCATATTGAATGCTTTATATATTATGACTGTTAATTTTATGTGTCACCTTGACTAGCTATGATGTCCAGCTCTTTGGTCAAACACTAATTTGGTCAAACACTAATCTTCTAATGAGATAAACTCTGGTAATCAGTAAACTTTAGGTAAAGCAGCTCACCCTCCATAACATGGGTGGGCGTCTGTTGAAGGCCTTATGAGCAAAGACTAGAGTTTCCTAGAGAAGAAATTCTGCCTCAAGACTGTGACAGAAATTCTGCCTGAGTTCCAGCTCGCTGACCTGCCCTGCACATTTCAGAACTGTCACCTCCAACAATCACGAGCCAATTCTTTGACATAACTCATTCTCTTTCATTCTAGCTCATATTCTGTCTCTCTCTTCTGTCTCCTGAATTTACATCTCCTACAAATCCATATGTTGAAGCACCAATCCTTCATGTGATGGTATGTAGAGGTGGGGCTTTAGAAGGTAATTTAGGTTTAAATGGGGTCATAAAGGTAGAGGAAGAAAGACAGGAGTGCACTCTCGCTCTGCCATGTAAGGATACAGTTAGAAGCCTGTTGTCTGCAAGGCAGCAAGAGGGCTCTTACCAGGACCCAAATCTGTTAGCACCTTGATTTTGGACTTTCCAACCTCCAGAACTATGATAAACAAATGTTTGTTGTTTAAGCCACTCAGTCTATATTTTTGTTAGTTTGTTTTTTATAGTGGTCCAAACTAAGACATAAGCTTTCATTTTTATTGGTGATATTAATATTGTGGTTAACAGCATTTCTTACTGAATACTGTAGAATTTAGGCACTTAACTTTAATGTTCCCAAGGAAAGAGAAATGTGGGGATATATGCTGTACACTACAACCACTTTTTGCTGGGACACTTCAAAACAGAGCATATAGATGTAAGTACTGTGAAAAGTAAAACAGCCTGAAGCTTTGAGATCTAGAAAAGAGAAACAAACAGCTAATAGGGATCCAGCCAGGAACTGGGAAACAGTTCAGCAGTTTCCCAGTCAGTCTAGATTTTTCAAACAAGAAGGAACAGATAAAAACACCTTTGTGTCGAGGAAATCATAAAGTTTTCCACTGATATTCCACGTTATTGAATACAGCATTTATAATATTTTCCCCATAGTTTATGTGTGCACATGCCAATGTTTTTATTCAGCTTCTTGATTTCTCAAAAACTTTGTCTCAGTTTTTCCAACAAGTGTTTATCTTTAATTAACCCTGTTCCTTTTTCTTTTGAAGCTGCACGTGCCCACTGAAGAAATTCTGGGAAAGCCCATGCTTCTCTTCACATTTAGTTCATCACTTTCATCTAGTAAAAAAAAGTAAGACTTGTATTCTCCATTTTTCTTAGTTGATCTAGATTAATAACTAGAAAGTGAGCATTCTGCTCCCCTTCACACATGATATGCATTTAATGGAATAATTAGATCATCATCACTCATATTCTCTATTGTCATTGTGATTGCAATTGGTAAAAGTAAATGTGCCATAATTAAACCATATTTTAGTAGATAAATGCATATTTTTATTTACATGTTAGTTACAAAGCTATGAAACATATGCTGTTAAGTATATGCTGATGAACATGAGTTATTCCTGACTTGATGTTCACTCAGATGCATGTAATCACTTATTGTCATTTTAAATATTTTCCTTATAATGATTGTTGATTATAGTCTTTCTATAAAAGTTATATTTTATTGGGTTTATTTTGTAGATTACCTTCCACATGTATTAATATCGCTCACTTTGAAAATACTTATGTATTAAGATATATGTATATAAGAATAATAAATATTTCATTACATATCCACCCCATTTAAATAAATAAAACATAAACAATGTGACTGAAGTCCCTTGACTACTTATTCCCAAATTTAAGAATTCCTATATTTTGTTTCATGCATTTCATTAGACTTTTAATATGTTTGTTGCTAACTGATATAATATGGTTTTATATTTTATATGTTGTACTAATTTCATCATACTGTGTGTGAATTCCCTGGCAACTTTATTTCCCTCAAAATATGATTATAATATTCATAATTAGAGCCCTACTTCATTCCTTTATACACCTGTTTAATATTGTACATCTGTTTTATATTGTACATGTGAAAATGCCATAATTTATGTGGACATTTTTCAGTTCATAGAATTTTAAGTTATTTCCAGTGTTTGGCTATCACAAAAAATGCTGGTTTAGACATTATAATATATGTATCCTAGTGTTCTAAAATTGGCATTTCTCTAAGATTATCTGAGATTCTGAGATTGCTGAGTCTAAGGGCTGGAATATCTTTTGCTTTCACAGATTTTGTAGCATTGTTCTTCAGAGTGTTCGGACCAATTTTCACTCTACCGGCAGTTATACACAAAATTCTATTATATGATATACTTGACATTTAAGTAGTTTTTGTAATAATTTAAGCCTTTTATTTTAAAATAATTTTTATTTATGATAGTATGTTGAGAGGTAAATGCAGAAAATTTGATAGCTCAAATGTATATGCATATATAAAAATACGTATATCTATTTCTGTATGATTGTGTGTATCTTTTAAGTACCACCCAGATTAAGGTATTGCACAATTCCAACATCACCAAAAAATTTGCTCATTCTCTCCAATCCTGAGTCTTTAAAAACAATTTCAAGGTGAAGCAACCATCATTCAGACTTGTACCATTGGTATAAGGTTGCCAATTCTTTAGTTTCTTAGAATCATATAGCTGGTGATAATAATCTATTCTATTGCATGTGGAAGTAGTTTATTTGTGATGCTATGCAGTTATGTCATATCCTGTCACATGAAGATTCTAAACATTTTTAATTCAGTATATTGCTGATAGATATTTACGCTATTTTCACTTATGAATATTATAAATAATGCTGCTATGAACTTTTTTGCACGTGTTTTGGTATAAATGGAAATATACACTCATTTCTTTGTAGTTTTTATCTAGAAACACTAGTTTGTGGGTTAGATTTATTCTGATGCTTTTAGCTTCAGGGTTTTAGCAGATATCCTATTTCAGATTTAAGGATAGCTTTTCTATATTCATGTTTTTTAAAGATTTTATTTTTTTAGAGCAGTTTTAAGTTTACAACAAAATTGAAAGGAGAGTATAGAGGGTTCCCATGTGATCTCTGCCTTATACATGCATAACTTCCTCCATTATTGACATCACTAATCAGAATGGTGCATTTTATGCCAAGGATTAACATATATTGACATACTATGATCATATATTTATATTATATATATCATATAATCATATAATTATAATCACCAGAAATCTCCACAGTTTATCTTAGGGTTCGCTTTCACTCCTGGTGTTTGCATCCTATGAGAGTGCATTAAAGTGTAATAACATTATCATATAGATTACTTTATTGGCCTAAAAATCCTCTGTACTCTGCCCATTCATCTCTCCCCACCAAACCCTGGTGACCACTGGTGTTTTTACTGTTTTTATAGTTTTGCCTATTCCAGAAAGTCATACAGTTGATATCACACACTATGGAGCCTTTGCAGATTGACTACTTTCACTTACATGCATTAAAGTACCCTCCATCTCTTTTCATGACTTGATTGCTCATTTCTTTTATAGCACTGAATAATGGTCTCTTGTCTGAATATACCTTAATTTATTTATCTATTCATATATTGGAGGATATCTTGGTTGCTTCCAAGTTTTGGTGATTAAGAATAAAGTTGCTATAAACGTCTGTGTGAAGGCTTTTACACAAACATGTTTTCAACCTCTGTGGGTAAATACCAAGGAAGATTATAGGATTATATAGTGAGAAAGTTCAATATTGTAAGAAACCACCCAACTGTATTCTAAAGTGGCTGTCCATTCTGCATTCTGGGCAGCGACGAATGAATCTCTTTGCTCCATATCTTTGTTTACATTTGGTATTGTCAGTGCTCCAGATTTTGACTACTAATATTTTAGTGCAAAATTTTCTTTTTTATTTTAATTCTTTTTAATCTTTAATTTCTTTAAAGTAAGCTCTATGCCCAATATAGGGTTTGAACCTAGGACCCTAAGATCAAGAGTTGCATGCTGCGCAGACTGAGCCAACCAGCTGCCCCTTTAGTGTAAAATGCTCATATTATTTCATGTTTTTTCTTTATGTATATTTTAACATGAAAAATTTTACTGTTCAAACTATTTTAAAACATTTTTAGAATAATATTCACTAATACCTTCTCATTCTATTAATGATTTCACAATACATTTTCCTTTAAACATTTTTTAAGATATTATTTCCATGTAATAACATTTCATCAATTAAAAAATAGCCAACACTTTCACAAATTTGGTAGAAAAATCAACCTATAAATATAAGCAGCTCAGCTGAACCAAGCAGCAGTAACCAAGGAAAATAAAATAAGTCATGTCATTGTCAAAATTCTGAAAGCCCAGAAAAAGAAAACACACACACACACACACACACACACACACATACACACACACACACAAAACCAAACAAAACATAAAACAACCAAAAAAAAAAAAAAAAAAACATAAAACAACCAGAGAAAATGTTTATATTTGGGGAAAATGTGGTGAATGAAATTCAATGAAAACAAAACAAAAAAGTGATGAATGACATTTTTTCATAAAAAATAAAGACAAGAAGATAATGGTATAATATCATTAATGAATTAAAAGAAAGATATACAATTCTAAGTCTATAAAAATTCCTTCAAAAGTAAAGGTTTATTAAAGTCATTTGGAGATCAATGAAACCACAAAAATTTGTGATCAATAGCATTGAACTATATGATTTAGTCTCAAGAGAAATGGCATGACATAAAAACTGGGATCTATAATAAGGAATGGAAGAGCATCAGAAATTACAAAAATAGATATGGGTATATGTGCATGTATACTCCCATGTGTGTCTATTTCTTCTCAATTTCTTTAAAAGTATGAATGTTTGTAAAGCATTGGTAATAACAACTGGAGATATCAACTTTAGTAACATCATTAATGAAAAAAATACTAAGAGGAAGAGGACTATAAACAGAACTTTTTTGCTTTGAGATTTCATATTTGTTTGTTGCTTTTTAAGTGAAGGGGTGAAGCACTCCAATATTATGTTTAGGTAGACTTTGATAAGTTTAAGATACATAAGATATGTGGCGATCCCAACTGTAACTTTTAAAACTAAAAAGAGATATAACCACAAAACCAACAGAAAAAGTAAATGGCAGAAAAACAGAAATAAAGTAACAAAATGAAGATGTTGCAAATAGAAAAATGGTCAACTTAAATTAAAATATATTACTAAAATATATATTGCTATTTTTAATTAGCAATTTTAAATACATATAGATTAAGCATGTATATTAAAAGCAATAATTGTCAGAATAAGTATTAACACTCAAAAAACATATTGTCTACAAAGAACACACATTAAATACAAATATCCAGATAAACTGAAAAGCAAACCTTACTAAAAGATATATCTTGTAAAAATAGGGTAAGAAAGCTGGATTGGCTATATAATGATCATAAAAAATATTCTTTAAATATAATAATAGTCTATCATCTGCTATACAGAACTTTATTGCATTATGATAAAATATTAATTCTATAGAATTAAATATATCATAAGTCTAGCAACTGAACTTCAATATATACAGCAAAAACTGACAACATTGAAAAAACTTAATTAAAAAAATCACAATTTAGAGTTAGAGACTTTAACACAGTTTGTCAAAAATTGATAAATCACCTAGAGAAAAATTCAGTAACAATACAGAAGATTTGAACAATGAGTAACATAATGTGATTGAATTTTAAAGGACACTAAACCCTCAGATGGAAGAATATACATCCTTTTCTAGTATGTTTGGAATACTTAGAAATACAGACCATATGCTAAGCCATAAAATAATTATCAATAAATTTCAATGGTATGACTTCACGTTGAGTATATTTTCTGGCTGCACCAGCATTAAATTAGACATCAACAAGAGAAAGATACCTAGAATACATCAAAATTATAAACAATATTTCAAAAAATCTATGAGTAAAAAATAGATCACATGGGTTTTTAAAATATATTTCAAACTGATTAATAATGAAAAGATAGTATCTTAATTATTGTGAATTTCAGCTAAAGTAGCAATTATAAGTTTCTGGAGAGAATTAACTTAACTTTTTATTTATTTTTTTATTTATTTATTTTTTAATTTTTTTATTTATTTATGATAGTCACAGAGAGAGAGAGAGGCAGAGACACAGGCGGAGGGAGAAGCAGGCTCCATGCACCGGGAGCCTGATGTGGGATTCGATCCCGGGTCTCCAGGATCGCGCCCTGGGCCAAAGGCAGGCGCCAAACCGCAGCGCCACCCAGGGATCCCGAGAATTAACTTAACTTAAACAAGAAAAATACAAACTTAAAAAAGAAAAATAAAAACTTAAAAATGTGAAAAACAAACTATGAAGGAGTAAAATAATATATATGAGAACAGAATTAGGGAAAAAGAAAACAATAGAGAAGAATTAAAACAGCACTTTTTTTGTTTTTAAGCAATTAATAAAAGTTACTTCTATATAGAAAGATAAAAAAAGAGAAAACTCAAATTATTAATATCAGAATGTAATGGGGTCAATGTCACAAAGAATACTTAAAAAAATAAAGGAATAATAAAAGTATTATGACAACTTAAATGTAATTAAAACTGTTAAAATATGGAAGGTATAATATAGAAAGTTTTCTATCTGTTAAAAAAAAAGATTTTATAATTAAATACTTCCTCACAGGGAAATATACATACCCTGATGAATTTACTGAGGAATTTTATCAAAATTGTAAGAAAAAATAATTCCAATTCCATGAAATTCCTTCAGAAGGTATAAGAGGAGGTATGACTTTCCAGTTACTTTTATGAGACATTTTTTTTCTGATTCTTAAACTATATAAAGAATTTGAAAAAAAGAAAACAAAACAAGAAAATCAATGGAATCCAATAGTATATAGAAATAATATTACATATGTCATGGTGTGGATATTGTAGGAGTAAAATGTTATGAGAATAAAGAAGGATAATAAACAATTGTCTTTAGTAATTGTCTTTATAAACAAAACAATTGTCTTTTTTAATAAAGACAATAAAAACACTTGACAAACTTCAATAGTTATTCATGCGAAAAACTCTGAGAAAACTAGGAAAATAAAAGCATCTATGAAAAAACTTACAGATAATATTATAGTTAATGATGAAACCCCAAATGCTAGTCCCCAAGATTGGGAACAAGAAAAAGATGTCTCCAAGTACCATTTCTATTAACTAATAAATAGTACTGATCCTATATGGTGCAATAAGAAAAGAGAAAGAAATAAAAGACGTGACTATTGAAAAGAAAGAAGCAAAACTGCCTTTATTTATAGACATGATTATATGTGTAATTTTTTTATAAAGTACATAAAATAAAATTAGAACTAGTAATTGTATTTAGCAAGATTCAGAGAAACAAAGTAAACATTATTTTTTAGAATCATCTATATTTCTAGGGGTGCCTGGGTGGCTCAGTTGGTTAAGCACCTGACTGGATTTTGGCTCCAGTCATGATCTCATGGGTCCTGGGATCTAGCTTCATGTGAGCACCATGCTTAGTGGTGAGTCTACTTGATCTGCTCCTCCTCCTACTCACATGCATATGTGCTCTTTCTCTGTCTCTCAAATAAATAAATAAATCTTCAAAAATCATCTATATTTCTAGACATTGGCAATGTGTAATTAAAAAGTAAAATTAAGGAAGCATTGAAAAATAGAATGCCTGAAATAACTTTAATAAAAAGATATGACAAATCTCTGGGCTGGAAATTATAAAATTATTATAAAGTGTTCTGGGGTAAATAAAAAATAAATGGATATAATCATATTTTTATATATTCTATCACCTATCTGGAATAAGAAAGATGATATATAAGTGGAAAATAAAAGCACACAAGAAGGTCCAGAAATAGCTCATAACTTACGTGATCAAATTATTCTTTAACAAATTCAATGTAATAAGAAGTGGAAAATTTTTAAACAAATGTTATTGAAACAATTAAATATATGTAATAATAATTCCATAAATAGATATGTACGTATTTAATGTATATCATCCATCTATCATCTGTCTAGTAATGATATAGACCGCTACCATACATGACAAACAAATCAAGAGAAATCTTAGAATTAAATAAAAAAGTTAAATCCACAAGCCTTCTTAATAAATTTAGCAAGATATCTTCAATATCTTGATGTTATAAAGTTTTCCTAGAGGTATACAGAGAGCAATAATCATAAAAGGACAATTGCTAAACTGTTTTGCCCCACCTCAATTTCTATTCATTAAAAAAAATGAATTGGCAAGCCACAGACTAGGAGAAAACATTCACAAAATACATATCTGAAAAAAGGACTTATATGTAGAATCCATAAAGAATTTTATAACTCAATAATCAAATTATAAAGAATCCAATAAAGTATGGGTAAAATAACTGAACACTTTCCAAAGAAGGTGATTATGTGGCAAACAATAACAACAAAATCAAAACAGATGAAAGTATTCAGAGCATCATTAGTTATCAAAGAAATGCAGATTCAGACCACAAGGACATACCACTATACCACTACACACCTACTAGAAGGGCTAAAATTTAAGTCAAACAATATTGACTTTTGGCAATGATATGGAACAATCAAACACACAGTTGCTTGTAGAAATATTAAATGGTACAGCCCCTTTGAAAAAATGTATTGCAATTTTTAAAAGTGAAACATAAAGCTACTTTATGACCCAGTAATCACATTCTAAAAAAATTAAATCAGGTATCCACAAATGATTGTATAAGCATGTTAATCACACTTTTATTAGTTATAGACAAAACTGGAAACAATTCAAATGCCCATCAGCAGGAGGATTGTTAAACAAATTATAGTATATTTATACAATTGAAAACAACTCAGCAATAAAAAAATCAATTGTTGCTACGTATAGCAGTTATGGATTGATTGCACATTGTGTTGAATGAAATAAACAAGAAAAAAAGAGTGCGTACTGATTGTTTGGATAAGATTCTAAAACCAGGGGTAGGTATAGATTAGAGGGAGCCATGAGGGAAACTTCTAGGATGATGAAATTTATACCTTAATTTAGGTACTTGTTTACATTAATGGACATTTTTGCCAAGAGCCATCATATTCTACAATTAAGATCTGTGCATTTTTCTGTATGTAAACATTTCAATTTAATAGATACTAAACTAAGCAACCAAATTTCTTAAAAAAGAAAAGAAAATGAGATACTGAGGATATACAGTTAGAAATTTGTGGAATTGGGTTCCATAGCCCAGACCTCTACTCTATAAATTTAATCAGTTCCTCCTAATTTACCAAACTGAGAATTTAGCCAATGATTCAATTATTCTAAAACTTCAGGAATTCTTAAAAAGATGGGCAATAAAGACCTGATCTTGAAAAAATGTATTTGGAATTAATGCAAACTTTGCCTGCTGGGGAACATTACACATTGGTATAAGTGGAAATAAAGCTCATTATCTTTGCATATTAATTTCATTTAAAATGTGAATGCCTTTGCTAAAATTTATCACTTTTGTCTATACTCATCCTATTTTTAAATGACTTTAGCAGTAATTGTAGGAAAGATATAAACTTTACCAATTTTCTTTAATTGGAGGCTTTATAGGATTAGGAAGGCCACTTGAGTTCTTTGCAATTAATATGATAATAGAAGAAAAGCTACCTTCCTAGGTATCTTATTTTCTGTCAGCATTCTAAATGTTTTTCTGAAATATATTTATCATGCCAAGTTTAAAAACTATATTATGAACTCCTTGTGAAAAAAAAGTTAAGATAATATCTAAGTAATGAATATACAATTCATGATGTGTTTTATCCTAAAATTAAAAATTCAGTTTTAGGTTAACAACGAAGTTGTTGTTTTTTATGTTTGTTTGGTTTTGTTTTTTGTTTTTTGTTTTTACTTTTACTTTTTCTTTTTCTTTCTTTTTTTTTTTTTGCCTTATGGTATGTGAAAGGTAAAAAAAAAAAAAGAGAAAGAAATGTGTTCAGGACTCTGAAAACAATTTTGTATCGGGAGGAAACTGTTGTTTATCTTCTTCTAGACATTTATGTGTAGTCAATAAATCATTTAGTCTACTTTAAATTATTTTGCACAATAATGCCTAACTAATGTGGGGATAAGGTTAAGCCTTCTATTGATAAGTAGTAAGTCTGCTCATTAAACTTAATCCATTGTACTGTAAATGTCACTCCCTGAAGCTCTTTTCCCAATCAATAGCCTCTCCTATCTTTCCCTGTTAGATGAGGTAAAGTCCACCTATGTAAGTATTGACTCCATTCCAACTATAAGATGGTTACATGCATTCTGAGCATTTTGTAGTCTCTTTTAACTCTGACAGATGACTATATCTTATAATTGTTCTTTAATTAAAAAAATCTACAACTTTTAAGAATACAATGGATTCTTTTCGGCCATTTTAGCATATTAACACTTTTTTTTAGAAGCATTGTATTGTGTATGAGAGAGAGATTGCTTTTAAAAGATTTTCATTTTATTTAAAAGATATTTAAAAGATACTTAAATTATATTTATATTGTCAGTATACAGTCGATTAGGATGCTATTCTAAATTATAGCTTTCACATATTTAAGAATATAAGCATTGTGAGTTTGACTTTTGGCACATGGAGAGGATTGAATTTAATATAAACATGCTGATATTAGTTGTCATGTTGAAAAAATAAAAGGATCTCTAGGCCCCCTGCTTTTCACATTAAGAAGTAGTTTGAGAAATTTGCTTGTTCTACCAAGAGGAGTGTATTTTCCAAAGCCCTCTTCAGGAATGGCCAGACAATGAGAGAAATGGAATTATATACCAGGGATGGATCTGAGAACCCAGAAGATCAATTGATAGGGGGTCACTCTCAGAAAAGAGAACATAGGCTTAGTAAAGAATCAGCCCCGCTCAGAATAGGGCAGAGAGTTTCTCACTCTTGGCTCTAATGATATTCTATGATTGGTAACTTTTTGTTGAGGGCAACTGTTCTATTCACTATAGGATGTTTATCAGCATCCCTGTCTTCTACACACTATATATCTGTAGCTCACACCCCTCATTATTGACAACTAACAATACCTCTATCCACTGGCATAAATCCCCTGAGAGCAAATCATCCCCAGCTAAGAACCTCTCAAATAGGCGGGTGAATGAGCGATATTTTCCCAGAAATCTTTGAAATAGGGATATTTTCAGTCACTGTGGACCAGAGACTGCTATATGCCTTCTATTCTTCTTCTTTTTATTTTATTTTTAAAAAATTATTTATTTATTTATTTATTTATTTATTTATTTATTTATTTATTTATTTGTGAGACACAGAGAAAGAGAGAGGCAGAGACATAGGCAGGAAGGAGAAGCAGGCTCCATGCAGGAAGCCGGATACGGGACTCGATTCAGGGACTCTGGGATCATGCCCTGAGCCAAAGGCAGACGCTCAACCGCTGAGCCAGCCAGGTGTTCCAGTTCTTCCTCTTTTTAAGTAGGATTATTTATTGCACTTCTGGGTTTGTTGCTCCACTGTATGTTGGGAATAAAGGGACCATGTAATGTCTTCATTTCACATATTTCTGGATCAGGAAATGATTCAACTAAAATTTTGGGATCCTAGGATGGGGTGGTCATATTTTGCACATAGGAAGACACCATGGTCAATAGGGGCCACTCTAGTACATTCCATTATTGGCTCAAATATACTGCTGATATTCTTTGCCACACGACAGCAATATTTCCCAGTATAGATGCAATATATATTTCTCATTTCTTCAGATTTTCAGCTTTGGCCTGTTTTGACCAGTAAAACAAGGCAGAGAAGACCACGTACCAGTTTTGACTCATGTATTTAACAGGGAGTATATGTTTCATCTTCTGCCTTCTTGTGACTTATACAGGAGAAGGAGAAGACTAGGCAATCCCAGTAACTCTAGAAGGGAGATGAGACACATTTGAAACTGCAACTGAATTACCTCAGTAAAGACGGCATTGACTGGCTAAATTGCAGATGTATTACTAATGCCAGCCATGATCTACAAAACTACCTCAGAGAAAGGAGTCAGGTTCTAACAGTCTATGCTGTTGATTCCAATTTAAGTTTAAAGGAAAACAAAATTATTTTATGGTGCTATAAATCTGAACAGTGGTTGCTTATGGATGGAAGAATTGGCTGAAAGAGAATGCAAGGAAAGTCAGGGGTGATTGGAATGTTCTATATCTAAATCCTAATTTTGGTAACATATATCTTTTTTTAAAAGATTTTATTTGTTTGTTTATTTATTTATTTGAGAGAGAGAGAGAGAGAGAGAGAGAGAGACAGAGAACATGAGTTAGAAGGAGGGGCAGAGGAAGAGGGAGAAGCAGGCTCTCTACTGAACAGGGAGCGCAATGTGGGGTTGACCCCAGGACCCTGAGATTATGACCCTCTGAGCTGAAGGCAGGTGCTTAACAGACTGAGCCACCCAGGTGCCCCAAGTAACATGGAATATCTATTTATTAGACTCCTTAGATTATAATCTTAAAATCTATTTGTTTCACTGTGGAGTTTATCTCAATTACTTTTCTTAATTATAATAGTAAAATATTACATACGAGTTTTCCAATTTATAGAACTTTGGGAAAAAGAACAAATTGATTAGTAAAACATACAGATAGTAGATGGCAAAATAATAGTAAGTTAAAAGAAAGTAAAATGACATAATAGAAATAATTCCAGATATAGCTATAATTCCAATATATGTAAATATGTTCAGTAAAGATTAAAGCAAGAGAGACACTAATTTGTATAAAAATGCAATCCAGGTCTTCTCTTTTCCTTTTATTTTCCTGATCAATTCAGTTCTATAGTATTTAGGTATAGCATAACATGGGAATTATCTTTAAGGAAAGGTGTCCTGCATAGAGCATTGGAGAAGGAGCAGAGACAGGAAGAATTTGTCTGGTATGGGCTATCAGATCCTGAGTGGTATGGAAAGGGCATCAGATTATGACAGGCATCTGTCATGGAATGTCACAGATAAAATAAGGTAAAAAGGGAAAGTGGGGGAAAGCTCTTTGTGGGTTATCAAAATCCTGCAGGGTGAAGAAGACATTAAGTTCAATAGTCTAGTATGAATTTAGAGCCTAAGCAGGGTGAGGATGGGAGGTACTGGGAGCCTGAATAGGGTGTGTAAGCCCAAGCAGAGATTACAGGAGTATTCATGGCTGAAAGTCCCCAAATGTTTTTTCAAAATCTGAACGAAATGAGGGATGCAGCATAGAAGGGATAATAGAATCTAATCAGGAAGCAGCCTAACAGACATCAGCTTCATCAACTATCACACTGAACAACATTGGCAATGGGGAAAAACATAATGACATGTAATATGACAGAAAACAAAGAGAAAAATACAGCATCACTATATTTCTGCTGAAGATACATAACCTGAATCTAGCTATATGGAAACGTGAGACAATTCAAATTAAAGCATATTCTTCAACATATTTAGCTGTAAATTTCAAAGGATTAAGGCTATGAAAATTAAATTAGGACTGAGCTATTGTTCCAGACTGTTCAAGGCATGATTTACAACTGGATCCTTTTGCTTATAAAAGACGTTATGTGGACAATTGTCAAAACTTGAATGGGGTTCGAGAATCAGATGGTGGTAATGTATCTATATAAATTTCCTGGTTTTGATCATTGTTTTATGGTTATGTAGGAGAATATAGCACTGTAGTATTCATGAGTAATGGAACATCAGAATAGAATAGAATTAAGTAAGTAAAAGGTTGAAGAGAGTTAAAACCTCAGGAAAAGTTTTCAGTATAAATGAGAAGAAAGGAAATTTAATACATTACAATAGGAGTATTTGTATTCTGTTTAGAAAGGACTTTTATTTAAGAAAATTGTGGTGCATAATTAACTAAATATGCAGCAAAAAATAAATCTGAGCCACTAAATTGCATCATAATCACAAATAAATTCCTATGCATTACAGATTTGGTACTACCAGGGTATCATCAATTCAGGCCTCACAAACATGGGCAACTCATAGAGGTGTTTTCTCATTCTTGGAGGCATCTTTTTTTCTTACTTTACCACTTTGGAGACTTTATAATAAATTCACTTGCTGTTTTCCTAAACTTGTCAGAAGAGACTTTTCCTAGTCCCTAGTGAATTCAAGTACTATAGAATAAGCTCTTCTCTATAGACTTTGCTCTGCATACTCCAGGTTTTAATCATAAACTTGTACAAATGTCTGTGCCTCCCTTATGATTCTGTAGACTTCAGTCCTTCTTGATTTTTATAATTTTGAATTCATCCTTTGTTTCTTGCATCGGGGTATTCCCTTTGTTTTTTGTAAGCTTAACTTTGTATTAAAAGCTATGCTCATGTGTGTGTGCATGCACCCATGTGTGTACCTGAAGCAGGTGGAAGAGTCCTGTAACAGCTCAATCCATATTAATAAGAAATCATTTATGTGTTGAACTGTTTCCTGTATTGTTTCTGTAATTTCTATTTATTCGAAACTGGAGGGGGAGTTTGCAGTATGTTCTGTCATTTTCAAAGCATCCTATTAATTTTTGGTCATTTATTTGCATTGTGTATAGGTGGTAATTGCCAACTGTGTGAGAAAAAATGACTTAAAAAGCTGAAAATGGAGAGCATTATATTGATTGATTATTTCCGAGAATTGGGGAAATATTACCCTGAGGCTATTTTAGTGGGGTAGCAATTCACCTTGGCTCACAGGATATCTGTATTTTCTGGAAAGAGTGGTTGAGAATCACTGCACAGCAATTTATGCTTTATAATATAATATATATATATATATATATATATATATATATATTTGTTCTTTACAACAATCTGTTGACATAAGTATTATTTCTACAAATTCCCACTATCACAGAATGCGGCACAAAACAAAATGGCTTATCTGAAATTGTTTTCCCAATGAACAGTAGAGAAAACATTCAGAGCTGAGAGAAAGATCCCAAGATCTTTCTACTCAACTGCATGACTTCCAAGCATAAACCGTAGTCAGGTTTCCTTCTTTCTTTCTTTCCTTCTTCTTTTTCCTTGTCATTTCTTTTTTTTCCCCCCTTAATTTAGGCAACTCTCCTTTTAAGGAAGTTAAGTGACTTCTAATACAAACAGAAGAGGCATTTAGTAGTTTACTAAGCTGACTGTAAATTAAAAGCAAGTTGTACTGCCCTGAGACTTAACTAGTAATTAATGAGTACAAAGTAGATCCATTCAATAGAGTATTGAAAAGCGACCACATTTTCATTCTTCTTCAATCAATATATAACACAAAAATATTATCTGCCATTAAGAATGGCCTTAGAGTATTTATTTTCTGTTTAATAACCATCCTTTAAGCATTGTACATGGCAAAAGCTACATCTTTCTTCTTGATTTCTATTCTCTACGGTGGAACATGTTTTAATTTCTAAGAGAGAAAATGCCTGTACAGATGAAAACTAATCACTACACATCATTTTCAAGGGAGAAAAGAATAGTAAATGCTTAAAAGACTAAACAGACTTCTTGTTCCTTTCTGAATAAATATCTCTGATTATTCTTTTCTGTGGGTGACTAATTATATAAAACATGACTACGTCTAATGGTCTATTGATGTACTGCAGTCTTAGGTAGAGTTAATGGTATACTTAGCTTGGGCCTGCTTTTCTTTCTTTTCTCATTTTCCAAACTGCATTGTGGCATAGCCCTTAGTCAATACAGCAGCTTCCTCCTGAGCAAGCATTAAATTGAACAGATGAATGGCAGCATTTTAAAGTAGATCTGATAACCCAAACAGGCTTGTGGGTTTTAAAGAGGCCAGATCAGATAAAAAGAACTACTAGACACTAGAGAGCTGACATATTCCTTCTAAAAAAGAAAAGATCTTGAGAAATCAATTGGGCCATAGAGAATATTCTCCAAAAGATCAAATAGGGCAAATGTATATTTCTATGTCTCTAAAGAAGCATGTAATATTTAGTGGGAATTTGTTTTCAAATAATCAAACAGAGTGGTCATAGTGTAATTTATATAAAAAGAGTTGATCCTGATATTTCTAAAAATGAGTTATATTTTGCCAGCATTCTTAGACTTTAATCTTGAAATATTTTCCATCATAGTAGGTGCCCAAAGAAGAAATACAGTCCTCAAAAGTGAGTTCATAAATCATTTACCTTCTCAGTACTCAGAGGATGGAGTAGAATTTCCTTAAGGCTATAGGAGAGGTATATGTGTGTGTGTGTGCGTGCGCGCGCGCGTGTGTGTGTTTGATTTAGAATGTATTGTGTGTGTGTGCATCCTTGTGTGTGAGTGAGAGAATAGAGAGTTTCAGCAGAGTGTTGTATATTTGAAAGCTCAACATAATATTAACAGTCATCAATTTTCTTTCTTTTTAAAGATTTTATTTATCCATGAGAGACACAGAGAGTGAGGCAGAGAGATAGACAGAGGGAGAAGCAGGCTCCTCACAAGGAGCCTGACTCAGGACTCCATTCCTGTACCGGGATCACTCTGAGCTGAAGGCAGAGCCACCCAGGCATCCCAACAGTTATAAGTTTTCAAAAGGAAATTAAAAAAAAAACAACCTTTTTTAAATGATACTGATCTTCTAAGTTTAACGTTTTGTGCGAAAACTATTCTAAATTAGAACCATATTTGTCATTACCTAAATAAACTGTCAATCAAAGGACTGTGTCTATTTATTAACCTAAACCATTTCTGTGATTCCTTTAATGATTACAAATCTACATGAAAATATGAACTAATTAAATAGAATAAGACTTTAAAAAAATTGAAAGAAGAAGGAAGGAAGGAAGGAAGGAAGGACTTTCAAATGTTTAGTTCATTGTAAAGCTAAAGAAACCCCACACTTTCCAGGAAATAATCCTAAATAGAGTTGATGTTAGAACCAATATGTTGGGTGAGAACAGTCAAGTACCATGTCGAAGGTATATAAAAATTGTCACATTAGTACCATGAGACATGGCTTAATTTGGTACAACTCTGTATTTTTTCAATGGCTACAAGCAAACAAATGTTGCAAGACATTAAACCAATTGCATAGGGAAGTGGAAATGAGTAATGACTCAAGGGAAATGAGTAATTAACAACTTAGCATATATGCTGATTGAGTCTAAGTTAATAAAATACATGCTCCTAGAGGACAAGAACTATTTCAAAATTATTTTTATACCCCAGAACATCAAGATCAGTGGAGTGTGGAAAATTAATAATAGATGGCCAATAAACATGATTTAAATGAATTAATGGATATTTTTAAAAAGGATTACAAGAAAACTACAGTAATGATAGAGAAAATATTATCTCATTTTTTAAAGTATCGTCTATTCTTTATTCTCCTATGCATTTACTAATAATATAAGATGAAATTGTTAGCTCTACTATAGTTTCTGTCACCAGCCAGTCCTACTAATACTCTGCCTTTCTTTCCTTGCTTTTGTCTTTCTCCTATCTTTCACATACTTCAAAAATGTGATTTATAATAAGAAATATGTATTTGGTCTTAGTCCTGGTGTCTGACAGAGTTCCCCAAATCCTTGTAATTTCCTAAGCAATAAGAAAGATAAGGTTGCATCTTTTGTTAATTCTTAAGGTCTTTTCAACACTCTTGAGTCTATGTTAATGAGGCGGCCATTGTAAAATCGCTAAGGATGAGGAGGCTTTGTGCCAGAGGAACCACCTCATGATTACAGGGTTAGAACTGTCAGCCTCACTTGCATCCTTTTAACTCCAGGCAGGAAGAATAAACTGCAGATTGACTTAATCAGTAGTGGACAATATTTGATCAAACATGCCTATATAATGAAGCCTCCAAAAAAAAATTCCTGGGTGTTCAGAGACCTTTCAGGTTGGTCAGTCCTTGGAGGTCCTGGGATAGTGATTTGCCTGGAGAGGGCATGGAAACTCTGAACCTGTGCCCATATACCTTGCCTTCTGCATCTCTTTGATCTGGCTCTGAGTTATATCCTTTTATAATAACTGGTCATCTAGTAAGTAAACTGTTCTTCTGTGTTTGATAAGAAATTCTAGGAAATTAATCAAACCCAATGAAGAGGTCCTGGGGACCTCTAATTTATAGCTGAGTGTCAGAGGCACAGGTGAAAAAAAAAACCTGGATAATTGCAAACACAAGATTGACATCTGAAGTGTTTGTGTGTGTCTGTGCCTGTGTGTGTTGGGCAGGGGGTAGTCTTGTGGGGCTTTATACTTAATCCATGGAATCTAATGGTAACTCGGTGTAGATAGTATCAGAACTGAATTGAATTGTAGCATACCCAAGTGTGCGGAGTGAGAAAAAACAAAAAACAGACATCATACAAAATATCAAAAGTAAGACATTCTATGAGTAGAATGAGAGTAGAGAAGAAAAATAGGATTTTTTTCTTTTCGTATCTTTCAGTAAAAGTCATCTATTCTACTCCAGTTTCTTTAACCACCTAGTACTATATAGCATACCACCCCTACTCCCCAAAATAAACTATAGGAATTTAATATAAAGAGAATTCTGTAACTCAATTACTAGCTTAAAAATAGCTCACAGAATATTGCCATCTTATCTTTTGCTTATTCTATGATGGGTAAATTATTTGGAATTGATTTTTCATCTAGAAGGACCACTCATATTTGCTATTGTGGCTTCTGGACTGAATTACTGTCTCTTTAATATGTTGTATGTTGTTCTAGACTTCCGGAGTATACTTTCTTAATTTAAAAGACCTAGATTTACATGACAGCCATGATTAAGAGGTGTTAATTCTTGCTTCCTTTGAGTTCAATTAGGGTACCCTATATTCCCCCAAATAGGTAGGGACTTGATAACTTATTTTACTTGTTATAAATTAATTAGTATCATGATTTTGTTCAATAGTGAAAGATCATAATTTATCTTTCATATAAAGATAAGAACAGTATATAGGAAATACTTATTGAAATGTTCCCTGATTAAGTAGGTAAGAAGCAAGGGTTATGTCATATTGTTATGTTCAAATATTTTGTTTGCAATTTCCTATACTTAAGAAACAACAGATTAATGGATAGAATCAGAAGGATATGTATAATGTTAGTAGAATAAATATGATACTAATTAATGATGTTATTAGTTTTTTAATTTCTTTTTGATTATTCCAAAATTTAGCAAAAACAACCAACAAATATAATTGTTATTTATTTTAATTATTATTATGATAAAAAACTAATAGGGAAGGAATGAACCAAAGAAAAATATTGAAAATTTGGGGCACATCAAAATACTGCTCTGGGTATATAGACCTAACTCATTCTTCTAGATTTGACAGAGAACATTCAATAACCAGAATTATCTATCCATCATTTTGACATTGCCCTTTGGAGAGTAATTAACAGTACTAATTTATGTAATTTATTTAGCGCATCAGGAGGTTTCAGAACTCACATATGCTGTTGAACATCTGTGTATTTAAACTTTACATCTATGGATGCATTTTATTTACATTTTAGGCAATGTGCTATGACTGGCATAATATTTTAAGAAGTTATTTTTTTCAAAATGGAAATTAATTTCATCCCCAGTTATACTTTTTTTTGAATAAGCTTAAGAAAGGACTTTCAGATTTTAGTGAAGTGAGTGGTTTTTATTCTTTCTTTCTGTTACAGCAAGTGCTAGACTATCTTTGTAAGAAGTGGAACCAGAGAATTTAATACGAAAAGATACACTGAAAAAAATATTTAGAAAGTCTAGAATAGTGTTATCCAACAGAAATATGATGTGTATGTGTAAATACGTGTGCATAAACAGAAATATGAGCTACACATATAATTTTTTTTAAGTTTGCAATCTAGGTTGTCAGGAAACATTTGAAATTTCAAAGAGCTTATTTTTTTTTTTTAATTATTTTTTTTTTTTTTTAATTTTTATTTATTTATGGTAGTCACAGAGAGAGAGAGAGAGAGAGGCAGAGACACAGGCAGAGGGAGAAGCAGGCTCCATGCACCGGGAGCCCGATGTGGGATTCGATCCTGGGTCTCCAGGACCGCGCCCTGGGCCAAAGGCAGGCGCCAAACTGCTGCGCCACCCAGGGATCCCTCAAAGAGCTTATTTTTATTTGAATTCCTATGTCACTTATTATATTGCTTCTTAGAAATAATTTTGCTACTTCTTAAAAAAGATCATTCATTCATTCATTCATTCATTCATGACAGACATAGCAAGGCAGAGACATAGGCAGAGGGAGAAGCAGGTTCCCTGCTGGGAGCCTGATGTGAGACTCAATCCCAGGACCCTGGAATCATGACCTGAGTTGAGCCAAAGGCAGATACTCAACTACTGAGCCAACCAGGTGCTCAATTATGCTACTTTTTTTGGATAAGATTGCTTTCCTTAGAAAATTAAATATGGGGATCCCTGGGTGGCGCAGCGGTTTGGCGCCTGCCTTTGGCCTAGGGCGCGATCCTGGAGACCCGGGATCGAATCCCACGTCGGGCTCCCGGTGCATGGAGCCTGCTTCTCCCTCTGCCTGTGTCTCTGCCTCTCTCTCTCTCTCTCTCTGTGTGACTATCATGAATGAATAAATAAATAAAATCTTTAAAAAAAAATTGTTTAAAAAAAAAAAGAAAATTAAATATGTTGAACAAATAAATTTGGCCTTAAACATTATGTGTTTTTTACCCCTTTTAAAATCTTGTTTATACCCTTTTATTCCTCCAGTCCCACCTCTGAAATTCTTCCCTTCCTTTTATGGCACTTTTTAACCTCACATGACAAAATTTCAAATAGTATAGGTGTAGCCACCCTTTTTTAGTCTGTAGCTATGGCTAGTTGTAGATGTTCCCCCTAGAAAAATTCCTTCAAGTTTATCCAAGCAGAGTCCCAAATTCTAAAAAAAGGAGTGAGTTAAATTCATTCCAGATAGGACAGATGGCTCACAAAAATAAAGGGTAACAAACATGCTTATGAGCAGATTTTTTTTTCAGTGATTTGTTTCTCAAAAAGTTATACTCCTCAGGCTGGCAAAGTAGAAGGTATTCCACAAGCATACCTGAAAGTCAATATATGGTTCAATACTCTTTCCACTTTGAGGTTTGAAGTAGTCAAAAATAATCAACATAATTATGAAGATTTAGGTGATGAAATTTTTAAATTACTTAATATATAGTTATTATTGTTCTCATAACATATGACTGGTATCTTAAAGGAAGTTGGTCATTGTGCAGACTTTTCCTTTCTACCTCTCCATCTTATGACCTAAGTAAAATGTATGCTTTCTGCCTTAATCTGTTTGGAAGCTATAACAATACTATAGACTTGATGGTCTATAAAAATCAGAAATTTATTTCTCATAGTTCTGAGGGCTAAAAGTCCGAGATCAGGGTGCCAACATGGTTGGGTTCTGATGAGAGCCCTCTCCTATGTTACAAACAGCCTTCTTGCCATTGTGTCCTCAGAGAGCAGAAAGAGGGGGTGATAGCTCACCGGCCTGTTTGATAAGGGCATTAATTTTATTTATGAGAACTCCACCCTCCTGACTAAATTATCTCCTGAGGCCCACACTTCCAAATGCCATCATATTAGGGATTTGATTTCAACATATGAATTTGGGACTGGCACAAACATGCAGTCCATAGTAGTCCTCAAAGATTAATTTGGTTGTTATTGTTCGGGTGATATACTAACACCAATCACCTTCACCAATTTTTATGATTCTTGTTTTCACAATCAGCTGCAGCAAGTACTAGTCTATGTCAAAACTCAGTTTATACTCCTCTGGCTGGAGTATAAACCACAAAAAAACACAAAAAACAAAAATGAAACCTACCACCACCTCCACAACATAAAACAAGTGTGAACCCAGGTAACGGCTTATTTTAGGGAAAGTTTCACTTAGCAAAGAAATATCTGTCCAACCACCTTGAAAAATATATCTGAAAGGAAAATAAAAATTTTATAGTAGATTTACTACATAAAAAATGTAGCTAGATAATTGTTTAGATATCCATGGGTACATTTTTATGTGTTTTCCAATTTCTCATTGTAGGGATTTCACATATGTTACTTACATGTCACCCTAGACTGGGCAAAGTGGGAGAGTCCTCTTGGTCATATTTTTACAGTAGTACTACTGCCTGGAAACCCCAAAGAAAGATGACAAGTGCTCTGAAAAAGAGAGGTGTGTGATCTAATTGGAAGCAAAATCCTAGCCAGAATCTAGAAATTTTCAGATTTCTGAGCATGACCCAGAAGCAGAATAAAGGTAGCAGCATTAAAAATATTGTACAAAGGAGGAAAATCAGTTGTCACTCTGTAATTGAATGACAGATGTCAAGAAAGCCATCTTGTCTAATGCCTTGGAGCCTTGTAAATGACACCACTGCTTACAATCATAGATTGGGGAGGGAGTTCCCCCAAGTTTTCTGTGATTCCAGCAGGATAGGGCTGCCAAGTTTTAGAAGATAAAGACAGATGATATTTCTTGCACACCTGGTTTTGAGGCCTGGGAGTTATACTTATTAAAAATAAATACTGGACAGAAGAGAGAATTCTATTGCAAGACAGAAATATGGTGAAATTTCTTTTCCATGGAGTCACATCATTTTTCTTGTGAATTCTGGCTCTTTGCAGTTCTGTAGGAGTCAGTCCATTCTAGCTCAGCATGAAAGGCCTCTTGAGTCTTGGTATAAATAAAAGCCCAGGGCAGAACCAGCTCTTGAAAAGAAGTTCAAAGTTTTAAAAATTATTTAGTACTTACTTCCCACATTGCTCAGCAAGTCAGAACACATAAAAAATATGTTTTACCTAAATTGAGGGTTTAACTCCCAAATTTCTAGGTATTTACTCCTGAATTTTCAAACTGTCAGCAGAACTCCGTACATGGTCACCCACTCCTCATTTCCTATGTGGTTCTGGTGAGTGCATCAGGATTAGTGAACTCAAAGGGGAGGTGTTCATGGATAACAAACTGAAACAGAATATAATTAAGGGAGAGATTCAATATCATCTATAGACATCCAAGAAGTGCTGTTTCAAACTTAAGCACAATTGAGAAGGCAATCCTGAATTGGCTTGTGTTCACAGGTTCACAACATAATTTAGTTGAGAAATGCACATGAATCTCTGTAACTTTAAATATAGATCTGCTGTGTATTCTAAATTCCAATTAGTTAATGTACGGTGTTATGTTAGTTTCAGGTGTACAACATAGTGATTCAACGTTTCCATACATCACCCAGTGCTCATCACAGCAAGTGCCCTCCTTAATCCCCATCACCTATTTAACCCGTTCCCCGCCCACCTCCTCTCTGGTAACCATCAATTTGTTTTTTAGAGTTAAGAATCTCTTGGTTTGTCTCCCTCTCTCTTTTTATCCCTGCTTTGTTTTTTTTTTTTTTTTTGTTTCCTAAGTTCCACGTATAAGTGAAATCATAAGGTATTTGTATTTCTTTGACTGACTTATTTTGCTTAGCATAATACTCTCTAGATCCATCCATGTCATTGTAAATGGCAAGATTTCATTCTTTTTTTTATGGCTGAGTGATATTCTAGTGTGTGTGTGTGTCCACGTGTGCATGTACCTCTGTGTAAATACATACATACACACACACACATAGAGACACATCACATCTATATACATTTATCAGTAAGTGGACACTTGGTGGCTGATTCTATAACTTGGCTATTGTAGATAATACTGTTACAAACATTGAGGTACATGTATCCCTTTGAAAATTTTTTTTTTTTTTTTTTTTTGGTATTCTTTGGGTAGATACCTACTAATGCAATTGCTGGATTATAGGATAGCTCAATTTTTAACGTTTTGAGGAACCTCCATACTGTCTTCCACAATGGCTGCCCCAGTTTGCATTCCCACCAACAGTGTAAGAGGGTTCCTATTTTTCCTCATCCTCACCAACACCTGTTGTTTCTTGTGTTTTTGATTTTAGCCATTCTGACGGCTGTGAGGTAGTATCTCATTATGGTTTTGATTTGTGTTTTCCTGATGATAAGTGATGCTGAGAACCTTTTCATGTGTCTATTGGCTATTGATAAGTCTTCTTTGAAGAAATGTCTGTTCTTGTCTTCTGCCCATTTTTAATTGGATTATTTTGTGCGTGTGTTGCATTGTGTAAGTTCTTTATATATTTTGGATACTAATCCTTTATTGGATGTCACTTGCAAATATCTTCTCCCATTCAGTAGATTGTCTTTTAGTTTTGTTGGTTGTTTCCTTTGATGTGCTAAAGCTTTTTATTTAGAAGTAGTCCCAATGTTTATTTTTGCTTTTATTTCCCTTGCCATAGGAGACATATCTAGAAAGAAGTTGCTGGGCAGCCTGGGTGGCTCGCGGTTTAGCGCTGCCTTCAGCCCAGGGCGTGATCCTGGAGTCCGGGATCAAGTCCCATGTCAGGCTCCCTGCATGGAGCCTGCTCCTCCTTCTGCCTGTCTCTCTCTCTCTCTCTCTCTCTCTCTCTCTGTGTCTCTCATGAATAAATAAATAAAATCTTAAAAAAAAAAAAGTAGTTGCTACAGCCAATGAAAAAGAAGTTACTGCCTATATTCTCTCCTAGGATTTTTATAGTTTCAGGTCTCACTCACATTTAGATCCATAATGCATTTTGAATTTATTTTTATGCATGGTGTAAGAAAGTGGGCCAGTTTCACTCTTTTGCATGTTGCTGGGTGGGACTTTAGATGTCAGTCATTTCCCTGTCATTTTTACAATAGGGAATTATTTAATTTGCCTGGTCTTCAGGGAAAATAGACTAATACCTCCCTTACATGATTGCTTTCAATTAAATACACACATGCACATGCACACACAGATTATGTATTTTTAATAACGCACTACATCGTTTAAGGTATAATTCATAGCAGCTGCATTTTTTAAGTCTCATTAATTACAAAGGTTGTGAGTTCTATCATTAAACTCAAATCTTTCTTTGTTAAATAAGATTTGAAGAAATAGATATGAGAAAACTTGCCTACTGATAAGTATACCCAGTATATCTTCTGATGGTTCATGATAAAGTAATTATTAACTTGACTCTATCAAATGAATTTATTCTTCATTTAATATGAGTATCTTTTTCTTCTTTAAACTGTTACTAAGACATACATTGTTTTCTATTTAGGACTTTTTCTTTTTTAAAAAAATATTTATTTATTTATTCATGAGAGATAGAGAGAGAAGCAGAGACACAAGCAGAGGGAGAAGCAGGCTCCATGCAGGGAGCCCAACGTGGACTTGATCCTGGGACTCCAGGACCATGCCCTGGGCCAAAGGCAGCACTAAACCTCTGAGCCACCCAGGGATCCCCGCCTGGACTTTTTTTTTAAGTACCCAAGTTTGAGAAAAATAGTCAATAATTAGATAAATTGATCTTTACTAGAAATAATTTAAAAGACTGCCTTTATCTCAGCATCAGTATAAGAAATAAATTTAAATTGTTTTGATAATGTATATGGAAAAATGTAGTAATATATATTTTATATCATAGTTTCAACCCAATTCTGTATTTTAGTCTGATAATATGCTAGTTAGTATGAAAATGGACATTGCCATAACTTTTTATTTAGGTAAGTAAAAGTAAGTTATATTAGTAATGAACTAATATTCACATAAATTTAATAGTGTGAAGAAAGAAAGCTAGCATGTATTCTCTACATAAAATTGCAACTCTTTTTAATGGAAAAAGTTTCTTCGTTTCAATAAATATGTACATTTGCCTTTGTAAACATATTTTAAATCTCCTGTTTTTAATTAGTGCTTGTAAATATATGCAAAGAATTGAAATGTTCATAATTACAAGACTAAAATCTTTATGCCAGTGGTTTTCTTTAAATTAGAGTGAGGTGTAGTCATGTGGGTGGAAAGGGTACTTTGAGTCAATTGTGTCTGAAGGTGGTCCAAGCATATTAAACTTTTTAATATATAAATGAGAGAACTAACATTGAACTAATTAAGAGTACAGAGCATCTCTGAATCTGTCCCTGGTAAGATATCTTGAATCAAATAGCTTGCTCTCCCAACTGAAGGGTCTCCAGTGTCCCTTGCTCTTTATAGCAATGCCTTGTTTTATTTTTTATTTTATGTATTTTTTGGGGGGGAGAGTGGATAGGGGCAGAGGAAGAGAGAGAATCCTAAGGAGACTTCACGCCCAGCACAGAGCCCAAATGTAGAGCTCAATCCCACAACCCTGATATCGTGACCTGATCTGAAATCAGGAGTCAGCCAGCCACTTAGCCAGCCGACTGAGCCACACATGTGTCCCATAAAAGCCTCTTTTTAATTATAATAAAGGAAAGTATATTTCAGTTGTGTCTGTGGTCTGTGGCCACTAGACCATTAAAAACATTGCTATTCTGTTTTGACAACACATACTTAAATTTGATACTAAAGACACATTTTCTTTCTTTTTTTTTTTAATTAATTTTTATTGGTGTTCAATTTACCAACATACAGAAAAACACCCAGTGCTCATCCCGTCAAGTGTCCACCTCAGTGCCCGTCACCCATTCCCCTCCAACACCCGCCCTCCTCCCCTTCCACCACCCCTAGTTCGTTTCCCCGAGTTAGGAGTCTTTATGTTCTGTCTCCCTTCCTGATATTTCCCAACATTTCTTCTCCCTTCCTTTATATTCCCTTTCACTATTATTCATATTCCCCAAATGAATGAGAACATACACTGTTTGTCCTTCTCCGATTGACTTATTTCACTCAGCATAATACCCTCCAGTTCCATCCACGTTGAAGCAAATGGTGGGTATTTGTCGTTTCTAATTGCTGAGTAATATTCCATTGTATACATAGACCACATCTTCTTTATCCATTCATCTTTCGATGGACACCGAGGCTCCTTCCACAGTTTGGCTATTGTGGACATTGCTGATAGAAACATCGGGGTGCAGGTGTCCCGACGTTTCATTGCATCTGAATCTTTGGGGTAAATCCCCAACAGTGCAATTGCTGGGTCCTAGGGCAGGTCTATTTTTAACTCTTTGAGGAACCTCCACACAGTTTTCCAGAGTGGCTGCACCAGTTCACATTCCCACCAACAGTGTAAGAGGGTTCCCTTTTCTCCGCATCCTCTCCAACATTTGTTGTTTCCTGCCTTGTTAATTTTCCCCATTCTCACTGGTGTGAGGTGGTATCTCATTGTGGTTTTGATTTGTATTTCCCTGATGGCAAGTGATGCAGAGCATTTTCTCATGTGCATGTTGGCCATGTTTATGTCGTCCTCTGTGAGATTTCTCTTCATGTCTTTTGCCCATTTCATGATTGGATTGTTTGTTTCTTTGGTGTTGAGTTTAATAAGACACATTTTCTTATAATTCTGGATTTAAAATATCAAAGTTTTCTCAGTGCCTCTGTTTTCTTGAGGAAATCATAATAGTATTTAGTTTGTGGGGCTGGTGCAAACAGTAAGTGAGCAAATAAAGTCCCAGTAAGTGGAATTGTGATGAGCACATTGTAAGGCCCCCATGGTTGTTTTTATTACTATCAGTATTACTGTTACAAAATGAACCAGCTACAAATTATTAGAAAGGAAACACTAAGATAGTAAAGTTAAATGCAAACTACATAAAATGACTTTATAATAATAAGAGTTTCAAACTTGAATTGATTGGATAGATTAAGAAAATGAAATTATAAATATTTTCCATTTTCTTCTCTCAATCATTTATTTCTATGGAAAATTTATAATTAAAAACACCAACAAGATTTGTGATTGTTTATATGCAAATGTCTTGATTTAAAACAATAACTCACTTTAATGCACTAATATACATCCCCATATTCTTCCTTGGAAAACATATTTCTGAGTCCTTCAAATATATACTGATATAAATATGTTATTTTCACTTATTGCTAAGCAATCCTGTTTTCTATCCTCAAATTAAGAAAAAAATAATAGAATGTTTCTCATCAAGTAGCTCCTATTAGGATAAGAAGCTTTATCAAAATCACCTGAAATTCAGTAAAAAGCACTCTATTTTCTATAACCCATGTTCATAGTCAACTGGTAGGCACAATTGCCAAACAAATGCAGGCAAAAAATTTTGGCTTTTTATCTGGATGAAGATTATGCTTACAAACATATCACGTCATAACTAGATACATTTCTAGACCATCACTGGCACAGCTGGATAATCACAGGCTTACTGTACAACTTTAGAGATTTAATGATGTCAGGAAGAAAGTCCATACTTGCTGGTAGGAAGATCACCAAAAATGGAGAGAGAAGGGGGCTGATCTGCCCAAGTTCACATTATGTCTCCTGAGCATGAATGACAGAGAACAGCAAAAGGGCAGAAATATGGCTCTTTAAAGGACTCTGGGCAGAACACAGGAAGCAGAAGAGAACTACACAATCCAATAAAAATATATCCAACATGGGCACCTCGGTGGCTCAGTTACTTAAGTGTCCGATTCCATCTCAACTCAGGTCTTAATCTCAAGACTATGAATCCAAGCCCTGTGTTTGGTTCCACACTGAATGTGAATCCTATTTAAAAACAAACAGGGATTCCTGTGTGGATCAATTAAGGGTCTGCCTTCTGCTCAGGTCGTGTTCCAGGGTCCTGGGATAAAGCCCCACATTGGGCTTCCTGCCCAGTGGGGAGTCTGCTTCTTCCTCTCCCTCCCACTGCTCGTACTCTCACTTGTTTGCTCACTCATTCTCTCTCTCAAATAAATAAAATCTTTAAAACATATATATATATATATATGTGTGTGTGTGTGTATATATATATCTGTTTATATATGTTCCATTATATGTATATAATGAATACAATCAAATAGTTTCATTAAAATAGTTACATCTTTATTTACTTGTTTTGATTTATATTTTGCAAAATTGCTAATAATTTATTACTTCCTTAAAAAGGTATTTCACATCACAGTTTAAAAAAAAAATTAGCACTGATCATCACTAATTTTCACTCTGAAACACAATCTTGCCTCAAATTTTCAGAACATTATTTTTTATGAAGTGTATCACTTCATAGCTAGCCACAACTCTCAAATATGTACACTCAGGAAAGTAGGATTTAAAAATCAATAATTCCTTTGAACTTTCATAAGTTTTTTTTTTTTTTTTTTTTTGGCAATGCCAGGAAATAAGACATACTGGCTTTTACTTTCAGTAATCAGAATATAATAGCATGAATTATGTAAGTAACCTCTGATTTATTTTATTTTTTTAAGATCTTATTTATTTGAAAGAGAAAGTGACAGAGAGAGAGAGAGAGAGAGAGAGAGAGAGAGAGAGAGAGAATGAATAGGTGGGAAGGGGAAGGAGAAGGAGAAGCAGTCTCTCCACTAAGCAGGGAGCCCAAAGAGGGACTCCATCCTAGGACACTGGGATCATTTACCTAAGCCAAAGGCAGACACTTAACCAATTGAGACACCCAGGTGCTCCAGTAACCTCTGATTTAACAGAGTTATGTCATGCTTCTCATTCCAAGATCCTTGTTTAGTAAGGTAAAACTCTATTTTTCATATTAATGGTTCTCAAAGGGTGTGATTTTCACCCAAAAGACATTAGGCAATGTCTGAAAACAGTTTTGGTTTTCATAAAGGGTTAGGGGACTTGCTACTGGCAGCTAGAAGGCAAAGGCCATGTATATTGTCATACGTTCCCCATTCACACAGCAGCTCCCATACTAAATAATTACCTGCCAAAAATGTCAGTAGTGCTAAGTTTGAGAAACCCTGTTCTAGATGTTACTTGACTTATCAAAGTTTGTGTTAGGAGAGATTTGCAGCTTTTAAAAAATGTTTATTTAATTTAATATAATTTAATTTAATTTAATTTAATTTTATCTTATTTTTGTTTTTTCTGTGGAGTCCTCTAGTTATTTTCTCTCTCTCTTTTTTAAAGTAATCTCTACAGTCAGGGTGGGGCTTGAATTTATGACCCTGACATCAAGAGTCACATAGTCTACTGACTGAGCCAGCCAGGTACCCCTTAATGTTTATTTTTGATCCTAGTTGATCATTTACTGATTTGTATTTTCATTTTTTCTTTCTCGAGTGAAAAAATATTCAAAGATTATTACCAGCTAGTAATACAATGTGCTACATGCAGTTAATTTGAGTGCAACAGAGGCATGATAGCCTAGAAAAGTTAAATAATATATCCAGGATGGCCAAACTAGTAACTGGAAGGTTCGTGTTTAAAACCTACATTTATCTGACTACAAAATCCACATTCTTTTCATGATGTTACACTTTTTTTTTTTTGAAAGTTCCTATGTGCTCAAATTTACTGCTTTTCATTAGTGTGTTCGTTATATACCATCAATATTTTACATTCCATCAAATAAAACTCCAGAGAAAATAATAAAGTTTTCAAATATAAAAATGAATAAAAACAAACAGACCTTAGCACTCATTTAAGATAAGTTTGTCCTTAAGATTTTTTCATCGAGTTAGGAAATACCTGAGGCTATTTTAAAATGGAAAATATTTTTCTCAAGTTTTTTTATAGTTATTTTCATTAGGTGACAGTAAAACAATTTTCTGATCTATGGCATCATTTAGATGAATCACTATGATTCTTTTTCCAGAGAGAGCTTCTTTCCCCCTTGTAAATATTTTAACTTAAAAAGTTATTGAAATGAAACTTGTAAGTCGTATACTTCAAAATTAATTTGTGTTAATGAAAGATCAAGATATTAAAAAATTCCTTGTCAGTTTTATTTTCAAATTCTATAAATCATCTTGTTTCTGAAATAAATCAATTGTTTCTGAAATAATCATCAATTAATTAGACATGAATGAAAATATAAGATATATTCACTGCTTTCAGGCAATATATGTCAACTGGAGATACTAAATGTAATCACTAAGATAACTTAGAAATATAGGCCTTCATAAGAAGTTGACTGGATTTATATTCAGAGTTAGACTGAAAACCAAATTCTAACATTCATTAACTGAAGGATCATGGACACATATTTCAAATTTTTTGAAACTTTGCTCTGTTACCTGGAAAATAAGCATAATTACATTTGTCAAATAGATTGGCTTTTGAATAGATAAAACAAAATGTAACAAATTTCCTTAAAGAGTAGCATACTCTACAGAGTATATCAGTTATGTTTGGATGCTAAAAATAAATTAAAAAAATAAATCAAGTTTTATATTTATCATTACAATCTTGAGGTTGAAAAAGCTGGGGGGATGATATTAATACATAAATAATAATAATAATAAATAAAAACCTAATAACAATAGAAGCATCTCCAAAAATTCAAGTGTATCAACTAAAATACATCAATTCAGATATACATGTTCATTCCCCTTGAAATGTACATATTTTATATTCCACCTAAAATATTAAGGTGATTATAGTTTTTAATTATTTGCATTAATAAGAAAATCCAGAAAATAGCTTACTATATGATAAAGTACAGGGGCACCTGGGTGGCTCGATTTGATAAGCATCTGCCTTCATCTCAGGTCATGATCCCAGGGTCCTGGAATCCAGCCCCACATTGGGCTCCCTGCTCAACAGAAAGCCTGCTACTTCCTCTCCCTCTGTTGCTCCACCTGCTTGTGATCTCTCTGTAAAAAAAATAAATAAAATTTTTAAGTATGAAAGCCTATTGAAGTGCCTATTCTGAATATTAGTAGAGAGTGACATCAGCAAAATGGCAGGATAGCTCTCATCCCCTCACAGAGACACTGATTTTGGGAATCATCTATAAATGGAAGTACTTTGTGACAATCCATGAGTCCAGTGGAGAGATCCCGGCAGTGCATTGAAGAAAAAAAATAAAGCACAACGAAACAAGGATGGACACTTTGAAAAGGGTAAGAACATCAGTTTTACTTTATTTTTGTCACTTCTCTCTTATGGCTGCACAGCCCAGTTTGAAATGGATTCCCTTGGCCTGTGACTTCTCCCACTCCCATTGTGCTCAGATGAATGGATACAGATTTGGTACGTACACATGAAATAGAAGGAAACCCTGCCATTTGGGGCAACATGGGTAAAACTAAAGAACATTATGGTAATGAAGCAAGTCAGACAAATACTGCATGATCTCATTTCTATGTGGAAACTAAAAAAGTTGAACTCACAAAATCAGAGACTAGAGTGATGGTTGTCAGGGGTTGGGGAAAAATGAGGAGGCGTTAGTCAAAGGGTACAAAGATTCAGTTACACAGGATGAATAATGTGAATGGGTTCAAACTTTTGAAAAGCATTTAGAAAAAATATTAAAATTAGAAAAGCATATATAAATTTTTGCCCATCAATTATATTCTATGACTTGATCCTTTGAAAGTAAATTCACTTTTATTTGAGACTCTATGTGTAAGGATATTAATTGCTGAGTTTTTCATAATAACCAAAAAGGAAAAAAAAAACAAATACAGTATATATATCCAAAAATAAAAAGGAATGGCCTAATAAATTGTTTCATCTATATCATGGAGTAATATGCAAATGTATAAATGATCATCAATGCATTTTGTTTTCTTCTTTTTGACCTTAAATTTTTTGTTGTTTTCCCTGTACTTTTATCTAAAAAAAAAATATGAACTAACCTTCATTTTCCCAGCTCCATTTCTTAAGATCCTTTGCCAGAACCCTGTTTCATCATTGTTATCATTTGCTGCTTTTTTTTTTCCAAAAAATGCTCTTCTGCTGTTGCTTCTTATCATCTACAAACTTCTGTTTCCCTCATCCAAAAAAAGTTACAACCACAAATAAAACAATAAAATTTCTCTCTAACATTCTGTCACATCAAACTGAGCTTGTCCCTCTCTCCACTATTTACAGCCATGCTGGTTCTCTTCAACTCCTCATTACCCACTTGTTAATAAACTTCCAGCGATTGGTCCCATGTTTGTTAAAAGCAATCTCATATCTATAGAGTTCTCTATGGTGTCAAATACAGTGACTTTGCCAATCCTCATCTTTGGCCACTATGCATGTGACACATTTGAACATATAAGCCTTCTGGAAATGAGGATATATGGGCCAGGGCCTTGGCAGTAGAAATAGAAAAGAGGAAACACAGTTTAGAAATATTTAAGTGGTAAGCCATTATTGACTGATTGCTTGGATAAAGGAACTAGATGACTGCCTGAAAATCAAATATTAAGGAGAAGAGTTATATTTATATCTACTCTTATGGCAACAACAGAATTATACCTTATAAAAGAAGGATAATATTTATACGGAAATGATGAGGCATTTAAAGCCAAGTCTGGGATAATTATGGCATGTTTTAGTCAGTAGGATATGAGTCCAAAGACCATTGCAAAATACGGTAACACCTATGAAATGTCTAATAGAGTGAGGTGAAAATCGCAAGGGATAGTCTCTGGAAATAACAAAGTTTTAGAAATATATAGATGAAAAGAGACCCTTGGGAAGAGGGGAGATGAATAGAGAAGTTGAATATTTTTTATTTCCTTCTCTCTAGTCACTTGTCACTCAAATCTGTATCACTTTATGCCCAGTTCAAAATCTGAAGACTAGTTTATGTCCTTGCTCTCTGGCCTCTGGCTTTGGCAGATGGAAATTATATAGAGGGAGAAGACTGAGGTCCAGACTGTTTTTGTGGCATCGTTTCTGACTCGTCATGGTGTGTTGGTTGTTACTAACTTCACTCTCCACAGCTGGTAGCAGTCAATTTTGGGAGCTTGTGGCTACATGCTGTTTTGCCTTTCCTTTTTAATGGAAGCTTTATTAAATTATTCTCACTTGTACCATTGGAATGTGCCATGTATTTTTGTCAAGACCCAGACTGGTGGTGCAAGGATATGGGAAAAGCAAAGGCCATGCTATCATGAGAGGAACCAAACGATTTTAAAAATAGTTTGTGTGATATTGTTTCAAAACAGTATAAGTGGGGAAGGGAGTGGTGGAGAAAATGCACCAGAGTGATCCATCAAGATTTGGAAAAGATAGTAAAAATGATGAGAAGAATGCAGTATGAAATTATGCTGGGTAGGGGCAAAAATAAACATATGTTGGCAAAAAAAGGTAAAAAAAGGTGCCCATTTTTCTATTTGATTTAGTTTAGTAATCATTAATAAGCTCTTCTTTTTATTCTAGGTAACAGAAACATCATCTGAAGTATACTTGGGAGAGAAATTATAGAAAAAAGAGACTGGGGATATCGTAATATGTTAGTAGTATAGTTTACTTGAGCTTGGATGTGTCTGTACTTAATTACGTTTGAGAAAAATAGAAGCATTGGACAGAGGACTTTTATTGGCATATTATTTTGACCAAACATACTTGTTTAGCTTATGAAGCCTTCAGTTTCATTAAAGCCATAAAAATACTTTAGCATAGACAGACTATCCGCAAACATAGTTGGTAAGAAACTCTTTGGCTACTTTTAAATCCTACCCTTGGTGTGTCATTGACTCATAAACTGGTTGCAAATATCCAAAGTGAAATGGACTTTGTATGGTTATTAGAAAAAAAATACTAATAAATCCTAGAAAGCTAAGACAAGAAAAAAATACCTAAAAACATGGCAAATTTCCAGTGGCTGATGATTGTAAAGTTAAATAAGCAGAGTATAATAAACTTGATATTCTCAGGAATATAGAAGCCAGAGTAATTAGCCAGTCAGAGAAAGAGTCAGTTCCTGCCACCTCTCCCTAAGTTCCCACCATTTTTCAAGGGCTTGGTACATCTGGGGATTCTGATAACTGAGCCCTGTATCCAATTTAGAAAGAGCATCCCTAATGTTAGCTGAAGGCAGTGGAGTAGAAATTTATCACTAAGGAATGGAATACATGCCTTTTGGCTGAAACCTGCTTAGAGGAATACAATTTGTGCAGTATAAAAGTGCATGGAAATCCTAGTTGTATTTTTCTTTAAAATTGTGAAAAACTTTCTATGCCTTTAGGGACAGAAACCCTAAGCCATTTTAGAAAAATAGGAGCCATCTTAAAGAAGAGCAAACATTTCACAGGAACATTTACAAAATTGCTCACTGTTCTTCCTTTTATTTTATAGGCGAGACCACCTGGAATTTTGTAACTCAACAAAACTTCAGGCTCCCTGTATTTCCATCCAAGTTTCCATGGGCAGCATGTTCTTGCTAGAGTTCAAATCCAGGAGTATCTGGTGTGCAGAAGCTATTATGCTTAGTAAATAAGCAGAATCAAGGACTATAAATAGATATTGTGCTAATCAAAATACATTTAGCATGTTTTTAAAGAGACGCCTACACAACTCTTTTGGGTTTGGATTAGAGTACATGGCCCATGAATGAAGAGAGCAAGAGTGGAGAGGGAACAATGTCTGGCATTGGAAGTCCCTGCAAGTATCAGAGTGTTTTCTTTCCAAATAAAAAGAATTATGCTTCAAATTAGCAAAATAGTTTGAAACATACAATTTCACTGTACCAAAATGAAAACTTTATCCCTTGACTAGCAAACATTGTTAGTGGCAACTCTTCTATATTCTTGAGAGAAGAATATATGTTGGCAATGATTAAATATGTAGTGGGGTAATGGTGAAACTTCACCTAAAATGCTCTGTGTTTTAGAGGAACAGGGAGCCTTCTAGATACCCCTAAAGTTTACAGATGTGCACAGTAAACTTTTTTTTTCTGTATCTTGGAGGAATTGAGCATGCCATTGTGGTCCACTCTTCAGGAGGAAAAGCTATGGGAAAAACATTTCCATCTTCTGTTCACAAGTCACTCCTTGCCTTTCACTCTTTTTTAGAGAACTTTTCCTTTTATCTGGGAGAGAGGACGGAGCATGTGCAGATTATCCTCTGCAGAGAGCTTTGCTCAGGTCTCAACCTAAACTGCAAAGCAAAGGTCTTTCAGGCCTCCAGACTTTCCTGTTACTTAGAGAATGAGTAAAATTTGGGGAGAGGAGCAGGGAAGGTCATTTTAAAGTCCAATAGCCTCAAATTTAAGATATGATCTATATTATTTCATTAGCAATGGATCTGATAGTCAATCTCTATCCTTTTGATTCCCAAATTTTATATCTCAATTTCTTTGGAAGTTGCCATAGATTTGAGGGTCTGAACAATTGTCACTCCTAAATTCAAGCACTTCCTACCTAGTGTCAATCATGTTTTATTTTTTCCCCTATAATTTCCAAAAAACAAAGATTCATGCCACTTGCTTGGGGTGCCTGGTGGGCTCAGCCAGCTAAACATCTGCCTTTGGCTCAGGTCTTGATCCCAAGACCCACATGGGGCTTCCTGCTCAGTGGGGAGTCTTATTCTCCCTCTACCCCTTCCCCACTGCTCCCACTCTCCTCTCTCTCACAAATAAATAAAATCTTAAAAGAACCAAAAGCTTATGTCACTTATCTAACTTAATAACTATTAAGGATAGAAATGTCAATTTCATAAAATTCCATCACTGGAGATCAGGATATTTCATAGAGTTGATCTCTTTGTTTATTTCATTTTCCTCATGTTGGATAGCCCTTTCTTGATTATGTAGAGTGTTCCACTGCAAATAAAAGCTCAGTAAGTTTTGCTGATTTATTTTAACAAGTGCAGGATATTTTTCTTTTGCCAGCAAAGTTATTTATTTAGATAAAATATTGACACAAGGAGGAAGTCAGCACTTATGATTCAAGCATTTCCAATGTTAATGTGCCTAAGAGAATACAAAATGCAAACAACTAAACTATACAATGATTTTGTCTTTGCCTGATCAGGAAAAATACCATCAATGTAGTATAAACAAACATGTAGACCAAGTAAGTATATAGTCTATTGTCATTCTATATTTCTGCTTTTTTATGTAAGTCAAAATCTGATTCACATAGGAATTGTGTAATACTGTATTAGGAAAAGAATAATGTATCAATATTTACAAAAGAACATATGATAATGCTGCAAAAAATGCCCTTCTGTGTACATCATCATGTTGAGATCTTAACTCATTACTTGCCATTTTTCTACTTCACTCTTTCTTCATAATTCTTATTACATTAACCAAGACCACACTACAGTCACAGAAACTTCTACTTGAGTCCATCTATGCAGACATGTTTGCCTTTTTACCTATCTTTCCTCAATTCCTAATTTACATGCTTCATTTCACTTTAAATGATGTATTTGAGAAGCTATTTCTTGAAGTCTACCATTCCGTAGGTATAGAGTCAACAGAAAAATACAAGAGTTAAATTTCAATTTTAGATAAAGAATGAGTACTTTTTAGTATAAATATATCCCAAATGTTGCTCAGGTATATCCTTTATGGATAAACATCTAGGGAGAGGATGGATGGAGGGACAAAGAATCCCACAATGAATGTGAGCTTGGGAGCAGAGGCGCTAGGAGCTTAGGAGGATTATTAAATTGGTTTAATGGGAAGTAATTCTTATTTTTACTTACGTATCTTATTTTTTTTTTAAAGATTTTATTTATTCATGAGAGACACAGAGGCAGAGAGAGAGAGACAGAGGGAGAAGCAGGTTCCATGCCAGGAGCCTGATGTGGGACTCAATCGTGGGACTCTGGGATCACGCCTTAAGCAGAAGGCAGAAACTCAACCACTGCGTCACCCAGGCACCCAGGAAGTAATTTTTAAATGCATCTACAAATAAAACTTTGGTCTACAAAGTGACTTAGTTTTCCCTGATCTTAAAAAATTAGGTGCTTAAGTGATTATTTTGAGAAAAATCCATCTATTCCCCTGCCTTCTGTGAAATCTGTTTTGAATTATATTTGTGAATGATCTAACCCAGTTATACTGTATTCTGGTACAAAAGAGTAGATTCTAATAGGTTGATGAGTAACTGAACAGAGGATTTTAAAAGGCATTACTATTAAGCATCTAGATGAAATTTCACTCCTGTTATGTATATACAGAATGAGAACAGAATTATTTAATCAGAGTAAGGTGATAGCCACTCAGAGGCTGATAAAATCTCAACATTATTTGAGGGAAAACGATATTTCATTCAAATTGTCATGTGTAACTGAACATCACAGCTCATAATATATATATATATATATATTTTTTTTTTTAATTTAACTGTGGTGTTTGCTATTCACCAATATAATAGTACATGATTCCCTATCAGTTTTATTAGGTCCAGGTCAGGTAAAACCTAATATGAGCTGCAGTTTATTTTCCATAATAAGTATTTTAAATATTTTCTTTAAAATGGTAAATATAGTGATAAATCACAGAAGTTTTCATTCTTCATGAAATTTTTAGATTTTTTTTTTTTTTATTTGAGAGAGAGAGAGAATGATCAGAGAGTAGGGGAAGAGGAAGAGGGAGAAGCGGACTCTCTGCTGAGCAGGGAATCTGATGCAGAGCTTGATTCCAGGACCCTGAGATCATGACCTGAACCAAAGTCAGGCACCTAATTGACCGAGCCACCCAAGCACCCCTTCATGGTGTTTTTATAAGGCATACATATATTTTATGCCTACATATATATCATACATGCACATACATAGGACAAATGTTAAAATAATGATGTTGAAATAATTGGATACATATCCAACAAAATTTCATCAGTTGTTTTGATGGTTATCTCTGGTTGGGAGCATGGAACACAATAACTTAATTGTGTTCCTTGCTGAGTAACATGTGCTAAATATTCTTTAACAAACATTTTCATCAGGTAAACAGAAAATCACTTTTTAAAATAGTTATACTTTTAAAGATCTTTTAACTTTTATTACTCACATAATTTTCTATAGGTCAAAGAATATAGGCTCTATTGAGCTATATATTGCTTAGAAAATCTAAAATGTAAGACCAGCTGGATGATGAAACAGCATTAAAGGCAATAATTTGTTTCCTAATAAGCTACATACAAGTCACTTCTTGAGTGAAGAATTGGTCAAATGTACTTTGCTTGCTATTGTTATTTATATCTTCAAGTGAATATGTTTAACATTTTCCCCAGGGTCATTCTCTGTAGTTATTGATGATTTCAGCCATTCATTGGCATATGCACACATGCTGAACTAAAATATACCTGGGGACAAATCTCTCACTTTTAAAAAGGCTTAGATTTGTTCAAGAAAACACTGCCCTACAGCCTGTGTGCTGAGAAATTAATCTTTATGAACATGGAGAAATCCCCACTGTGCAAACGAGTACTCAGGGCATAAAACATGGAAAATAACCTGAACTCCATCACCACCACTCAAATATTTCCCCATGTTTATCTACTGAAAATTACATGGCATGTCTAATAGAGCACTTTCTAAATCTATAAAATACAACACAGTTTTAAGTGAAGTCACTTTTACTGAGATGAACTATCACGTAGCAAAGCAAGAACATAAAAATCCATCCAAAATGCCTTTGTGAAATAAATCTGTTAGTAATGTATTACCAAAAATTGTAATACTAAAAGACAAGCCAGGCATACATAAAGTTTAAGATATAAACAAAATTATTATTGTGTAGCCCTATTAAATTGTAAAATACTCAACAAACACAATATTCATATATATAAGTATTTTGAATAACTCTTACATGTACTCACATTTTAATACTCTCACATGTTATAGTGTGATAATGAACAGAACTTTCTCAAGTATATTTGTTTCTTCCAAACCAATTGTTTAAGTTAAAATGAGATACAAAATAAATTATTGGTATAAAAACACCGAAGTCCAGGGGTACCTGGGTGACTCAGTCGGTTAAGTGACTGACTCCTGATTTCAGCTCAGTTCATGGGATCGAGCCCCACATTGGGCTCTATGCTCAGCACAGAGTTGGCTTGAGATGGGAGTCTGCCTCTGCTTATGCTCATTTTTGCTCTCAAAATAAATAAATAAAATCTTAAAAAGATTAAAACAAATCAAAACAAAAAAGCATTGAAGTCCACTTTTATTAATCATTACAAATTGTCTTTGTTGTTCTCACCCAAAGATTCACAAATATTGAAGATTGGAAAAATTTTATTAGAATTCTGGCCTCTGGAAAAGAATCCTCTAACTTCAGTTACATATAATCCAAGGTAAAATGAAATTCCTTGTTTTCTTGAAGACCCTCATTCTGAATGAAAGTTCTATATCCTTGTCATCATCTGCTTATTTGCCACTCACTTTTGGCTCATTTCAATCACTCAGGTCCCATTCTTCCATTGAGACCCCTTCTTCTAAGACGGTAGATTAATTCCACATTGGAAAAGTTAATGGAACTATCAGAACCATACTTCAGTGATGGAAACAAGGCAGTCCTGGTGGCCCAGTGGTTTAGCGCCGCCTTCAGCCCAGGGCATGATCCTGGAGACCTGGGATCGAGTCCCACATCAGGCTCCTTGCATGGCGCCTGCTCTTCCCTCTGCCTGTGTCTCTGCCTCTCTTTCTCTCTGTGTATCTCATGAATGAATGAATGAATGAATGAATGAATAAATAAATAAATAAATAAATAAATAAATAAATAAAAAAAATCTTAAAAAAAAGTGCTGGAAGCATCTGAAACTGCCTCCCCTTTGATACATTCTAAACTTTTTAAATTACCATGAGAACAGTCTGGACTTTCTCATTCCTCCTTTCAGGCTGCTTTTATCCTATCTTCAGTGCTGATCTCCAGGCTCTGTATCATCCTCTTTTCTTTCCACTCTACACACTTTTCCATTTCAATGGCTTCACTATTCACGGTTGATGAAGTCCATATTTGTTTGTCTGCTTTGAATCATTCTCCTCTCCATTTCTGGATGTTTATTTCCTGGGTGGTTTCTAAGAAGAGGTTTCATTTGGCACCTCATACTCCACATATTAAAAATGAGGTGTCTCCTCTCTTCGTTCACAATCTGACTCAGTCTATGAGTCATCAACCTAGATGCAAAAACCAGCATTCTGAGTGTAATCTCTGAGTCTTCATTTTCTCATTCTAGAGATAGTCAATTTACCAAGTCCTTTAAAGTTTATTTCCTCAGTTTGTACACTTCTGTAGCCTACTGCCACCATCTAACTCCAGGTCAACATAATTTCTTACCTGGAATATGGCTAGCGAATCTCCCTTCAATTCACCCTACATAGAGCTGTGAAATGCATAGTTACCCAAGGTATTCCATGCCTCAGACTTTTAGAGAAGTTTCTCCTTGCCCTTGAAAAAGGTGTACTTGGTATTATTTGAAAGCTGTCTATGACTTGGTCCATGCTGATCTCCAAGTGTCTCCTCATATAACATGACTTGCAACAAATCAATATATTTTTAAAAATCTAAGGTAGCAAATATTTTCCAGTTCTCTGATATATTTTAAGTACCACTATCTTATGAAAGTTACTAGAGCATATAAATCTATTATTATTATTATTATTATTATTGCTATTATTATTATTAATCCTGTGATCAGTAGTAAACCATGTAGCGTTCTTTGGGCCTGAAAGCTTATAGTTGTTATTGGTTATTTTTGTGCTCACCACTTTTAAAATATTTGTATTCATCTTTCTTGGTATGTCCTCTTTTTACAAAGTGTTTTTAAGATTTTCTGTCTCAGTTTAAGCAGGAACCCTTATGAGAGACTGTTTCCCACTTAACTACATTGATGAACATAACATTTCACCAACACTTCCAGTAGTTTTTTGTTTTGCTTTGTTTTTCAAATAAGTCTCAATTTTAATGAAATCCTCTACACATTTGCTACTGAAAATTGAAATAGCCCATCAAAAAATTACAATTCAAGTTTTGAAAACCAGAAAAATCTAGCTTTTGCACCCTGCCCTAATTACGCTCCAACCAAATCACCCAAAGTTTTCTGCGTATTCCTTTTGCATAAATTACTTGGCTTCCAATTTTTGATGTTCGGTTTTTATCTTAATGACTTCAGGCTTCTCAAACACACAGGCAACACTCAAAACCTATTAGTGCTACTTTAGGTCAAATAAAAAAAGCAGAAGTATGCTTAAGTCATTGAAATGCAAACTGCAGGATTCCTCACAAACTACTGATATCATGGTAGAAAAGATACAAGACAGACATATCATAGATTATTGAAATATTATTGTACTAATGTAGAACAGCTTTCCTAAGCTGCTGCATAATGATCCTAAAATTACTAGGAAGAAGAAACAGGGAAAGTTTATGTTTACATTGGCTCTGTGTTATAATTATTCTCCATGCTGGTATCCTCAGAAAGATCTTTATGATACAGACAATAATGACAGGTACATCTAAATCTTTCCACTCTAGATTCACCTTCAATTTCCTGCTCCCGTAGATCATTTTGGAGCATGGACCACTTGTTGAGGTAGTAGTGCTGGTACTGAAATGTGGGATGCCTCATTTCTGCATTTGAAAAAAAGATTGATCCATTAATCTTGTTCTTTTGATAAATAGGTTCCTAATCATTATTCCTATTTTTGATCTTCAATGTAAATATATAAAATATAACTGTTTTTTATTACTTTTACATTTTGCCTGAAATACCTTCTGAATTGTTTAGAATCTTAAAAGTGTAAATACATGTGTGCCTTTTTTTAGTTTGCCCCATTGGGTGAATTACAATCCTTTTCACACATGTACAACATGGAGAATAAAGAGGGAACTTTAGAAAAAAAATCACTCTACATTACTACTTTGTTTTGGGTATGTTAACAATACTTTTGAAATCTCCATGATCACATCTCAAGCTTAACCCCCAGATCTAACCATAGTTCCAAATATGCTGTTTAATATGATCTTGTTTTCCACTGTAGTTTTGCAGACTTATTTTCTTGTTTTTACATATTAAGTATGATTATCTTGTGAGTCCTTATACAACTTGCTTTTTATTGTTCAGTACTCCATTGTAAGGGTCACCTATGTTTATGTATGTGGCCATAGTTCAATCACTGTACAGTATTCAGTTGTATGAATAATAAAAGTTATCTATTCTGTCCTCATTTAAAAATTCAGTTATTTACTGAATTTTTGCATTTATAATTCTACTGTGCTAAATCTTATTATGACCCATAATGAACATTAAATTTACATACCTTGGAAAGAAATCACTGTATGAGGAAATATGCACATTTTCCATGTTACATAAAATACTGAATTGTTGGGCAATTATTTCTACAATAAACTCATTCATCAGGAGAATATGGTCTCTAGGGACCCTGGATCATCATCTACCCTTGTTATTATTCAATTCCTACATTTTATTTTATTTTATTTTATTATTTTATTTTTTTATGATAGTCACCCAGAGAGAGAGACAGAGAGAGGCAGAGACACAGGCAGAGGGAGAAGCAGGCTCCATGCACCGGGAGCCTGACGTGGGATTCGATCCCGGGTCTCCAGGATCGCGCCCTCGGCCAAAGGCCGGCGCCAAACCGCTGTGCCACCCAGGGATCCCTCAACTCCTTCATTTGTTATCAATCTGCTAAAGGCCAAATTATGAATAATTATGATTTTAAATTTTTTTTATTTTCCTGACAACTAATAAATTTGAGCATCTTCACACAAATCTTCATGATTTATACAAACATTTTACTTAGATATCTTTTACCTACTTTTATATTACTTTGTCTAATTTCTATTTTTTGTAAAAAGTATATATGTTTTGGTTGCTAAAGATTTGTGGGTTAGTGATGTGCAAACTATCCTTCCCAGTTTGTAGCATTTTACTTTCTTCATAGTATATTTCCATGAACAGAAGTTTTAATTTGCATGTAAATTCAAAAATTCTATTTTAATACACTTTTTTTTAATTTTAATACACTTTTTATAAATAAGTTTATATTCACAGTTGCAAAGATATACATACCCCTCAAGAGTTTTCCCTTTTGCTAAAATCATAACTTATGCTACACTTGTCACAACTAAGAAATAAATGTTTGTACATTATATTAAGCAAACAGAATCCTTATTTTATTGGAATTTCAGTAGTTTTCCATTAATGTCCTTTTTCCATTCCAGAATCAAATCTGGGATACCACACTTCATTTTGTTATCATGCCTACTTAAAATTCTGTGATCTGTGACACTTTTGTTATTTTTATTTTTGATGATCTTAACAGTTCTGAGGAGTACTGGTCAGGTATTTTGTAGGATTTTTTTCAATTTGGACTTTCTAATGTTTTTCTCATTATTAGTCTGGGGTTATCAATTTTGGGGAAGAATAACACACTGATGAACTGCCCTTCTCATTTCATCATATCAGCAAGACGATATCAACATTAGTTACCACTGATGATGTTGACCTTGGTCACCTGGTGAAAATATTCTCTGTCAGGTGTCTCATCTGCAAAGTTAATTTTCACCTCCTTTCACACTTACCTATTTAAAAGCAATCACTAAGTCCAGCCTATATTTAAGGAAGGATGGGCTATGCCCTACATACTGGAGTGAGGATTACTCTCATAAAATACTTGAAATTATACTGTAAGGAAGATTTGTCTCTTGTCCCCTCAGATATTTATTCATTTGTTCATCCATCCATCCATCCATCCATCCATCCATCCATTCAATTATTCATTCATTCATTTATAGCAAAATCCATTTATTCATTAATATCAGACTTAATTATATGTATTTTGTAATCCAGTACCATGGGTTGTAATCCAGTACTATGTTATTTATTTTGCTGCATAGCCTGTTCCAGCTTTCACCATTGGAAGCTCTTTAGGTATGGCTTCTATGTCCATTGTACATGTCTCCGTTTTGTCATCATTCACTTACTAATGGGTTAAACCTCAGTGTGCCTGTATAGCAGTTTCAGGATTTTTATACACATTCCCAAATGAAACAAATTAATTGACTTAGAACAGTTATACACAGTTCTTTTTGGTTTTAGAGAGAGTTTCCACTCAAAACACAATTTACAAAAGTTATTGAGGTCAGTTCTTTTTTTTTCAGACCCCCTTCATTGAAGATATTTCATATATTTACAACATATATCTTTATTACCTTATATATTATACTCTAGATATTTTTGTCTAGTCTGCATTCCTTCTTGTGGTCCCCATTTTTTAAAAAATGTGCATACTAACCTAATGCTTTTAATGTCTTATTTAATCTCTATGTATTTGAAGTCACAAAACTTCTCTTTTTTCTTTTTTGAGAGTTTACAATGTTTATTTCTTTAATTTTTTTATTTTTATTTTTAAGTAATCTCCACACTTAGTGTGGGGCTTGAACCCACAAGCCCTAGTCAAGAGTCACACGGTCCACTGGCTGAGCATGCAGGGAACCCTTATGATACTTATTTTTTGACATTATTTTATTTTGTTTCTATATTGACTTATTCACCTTGATTTCTCTATGCTGGCTAAGACCTGAAGTACATATTAAGTCAAAGTGGTGATGGGCATTCTGCCTGTAATTTTTTATACTCTTACTAGTAACACTACCAACATATTACTATTAGCTCTTTAATTGACAGTGAAGTTTTGAAGATATCTTTTGCTCTCAGATTATGACACTTGAAATTGTTGCCTACTCAAAATTAATAAGCTTTTGAAACATGCAGCAAGTGTGAGCTTAAATGAATTCTGTATGGACCTATGTGGTTTATTGTTGTCATAAATTCTACTCTTCTTTTTCTTTCCTTCTAAAGCAATAGTACAAATAGACAAGTTTCTATTCCATCTCCTTTTGTACAGATGCTTTATTTTACTCCGAAGTTGTAGCACTCTGAGGTCTTGGCTTGATGCAAAGGCCTGAGGTTCTGTCTCCTGTCTACTGCCTTCCTCCCTAATACCACTGAAACAAAGCCAAATATCACTTAGTAATGTCCACACCTTCAAGGCAGCCTTCATCTCCAGTGCCTGGATACATCTCTGAAGTCCTTCCCTTTTCTTATTATGCCCTGACATTTTCCTTTCATCTTACCAGGTCAGCCATGTATTTAACATTTCTTTCTAAAAATATTTTATCCAGTATTTTAATTTGCTATGTTCTGTTTTCAAATATAATTTCCCTCAATATTTTATACCTTCCGTGATCCTTCTCTCTTAAAAGACAATTTAACGAATCTTTTTTTTTTTTTTTGAGTGAGGGGAGGGGAAAAGGGAGAGGGAGAGAGAAAATATCAAGCAGACTCCATACCCAGCCCAGAACCCAACACAGGGCTCTATCTCAGAATCCTGAGATCATGACCTGCTCCAAAATCAAGAATTGGAGGCTTAACCAACGGAGCCACCCAGGTGACTCTAACTGATCATTTCCAATATGTATTTTGATACATTATTTTGTTCATATTTAAGGTTTTCCACTAATATCCTAAATAAGATGAAGGAGGGGAAACAAGTAAAGAAGAGCAGAGATAATGGAAATATTAGCTGTGATAGAAATGCAAGAAGAATAGGAAAGGATTTGAAAATGAAGGTAAAGATGCAAAATATTATAGTGAAAGACATGGTATTCTTAGTATTAGCAATCTTACATCCTAGTTTGAGTATAGTTAATAATATTCAGACTGACAAAATATCATCACATTTTTCACACTGCTAAAGAAATGGAACATCTGGTATTATTATAAAATATATAAGTCTAGTTCTTTGGATTTCATTTATTTATTTAAAAATTTTTTTAACCACAAAATGTGTAGGATTATGGATCTTAGAAATGTAAGCCCAGACAAGTTATTAAAATAATTAAATATGATAAGCAACTTAAATGAAATCATATGCAGATAATTTTTTTTATTCTGAGACTGCTAAATTTCAGCTTTCTGAAATTTTATAACTCCCAGAAAATCATATCTTATTATGAACATCATTATGTTGAAACTGATACAAATTTAGCAGCTAAATGGGCAGATTTAAAAAAAAATGCTAATCAGTCTTACTAACTCACTAATTATCCATTTCTTTATGAAGAAGAAATAAGAAACTGCTGAAGATTTTGCATATCAAAGTTGAAGTCTGTTATAATAGCAAGAGGGAAATAATGAACCAATATATTCATGGGTAGTTTCAGATAAAAATTCCTAAAGTATCATGTTTTAAAAGATGTCAGAATGTTGAAAGTAAGATAACAAAATTGGCTTGGTTATATTAAATATGAAATGACAATCTACAAAGAGCAAATGATAATTCAGTTGAAAACTTTAAGTCCACATTGCTCATTTATGTTCTTGAAACATGTGCACATATGGAGTGTGTATGTGTCTGTGTGTGTGTGTGTTCCCCCTTAGACTTAGAAATATCTTAATTTTCTTTACTTCCAATGCAAAAAATCACTACTTGTTTCTATCAGACCATTCTGCTTTTAAAAAAATAATAGTAATTCCTGCCCCTGCTCCCCCCAACCTCTTCCCACTGCTTTGGTCCCTTGAAGTAAAATCCTTTTGTGACACTGGCAAAAGAAGTAAGGATTTGGCAAAGCCAAGTCCATCGAGAGCTCCATGGTACCTTGACATGAGGATATGGACCAATGACGTAGACTGCAGACTGATAGTTCAGACTTTGCTACTAGACTGAATGAGTCCAAATCAAATGGATTGCTATAGCTGTTAAATTAATTAAACAAGGAAACCATTAAACAGAGATGACTCTAATGCCTTGGTAGACTACATAAGCAAGCAAAACCTAAGCCAGAGTCAATTCCTATAAACATACTCCTATCTGAGAAAATGAAATATAAGAACAACCAAACACAAACATCCCAAGAGGCTTTCCCAAATAAGGCAACTACTTAAGCTATAGCCAATCAAATAATTTTCTTACTTGGTTTCCTTATCTGCCCTATACAAGCCTTCCCCCTAGTTTCTGTAGGCAGAGCACTCCTAACCACTTTTGGTTTATGCTGCCCATTCAAATATATACTTGCACAAATAAACCTAAAAATTTTAATGTACCTTGGTGTATCTTTTAACAGAACTTGTCAGCTACATAGATTCCAAGGCAGCCATGTAGTTGGGAGTGGGCATGAGAACAAGGGATTGTGTCACTAGGAGCAGATTCACTTGGTTCTCTGTCTAGCCTCCAAATTCCCCAAGATTATTGAATATTTTCTCTTTGGGGTTCCGTCAGTTCTGTTGCTCTTTTTTAGCCTAAGACAACCAATGTGATTTTTCTAGCTTGTACAGTCAGAAACCCTGGCCATTATTCTTAGATTCTTTCATTGGTTATCTCCTCTTTTGGGCCCTAATTAACACTGTAAATTTTTTTTCTATATCAGTATTCAACCCTTTATCCTTTATACTCATATAACCAGTTAGCTATTAGATATATCTATCCAATGCTCAAAAATAAACCCCTCAACATAACCTCCTTCTTAAAACCTGTGGCTCTTGTGTTTTTACTTACAAGTAATAATGATGTCATTCATTCATTTACCCCAGACAGAAATATTTGAGTCATTCTAAATTACTTCTTATTTCAAATCATTTGCTCTAAACCAGTTACAAAATTCAGCCTTATTAAATTCCTAAACATTTCTAGATTCTTCATCTTTCTCATCAGCACTGAGTTAATTTATATCTCCCAATATTTTATCTAGTATTTTAATTTTTTCTTCTGCCTCAACACCTTGCTTTCAGTTTTAAATCCCCTCTCAAATTAAATTTATTCCGTAATATATTTTTCTAAACACATTCTGGCCATGAGACTTCATTGCCTAAAACTTTTGAAATAATCTCTGTGGTGGCTTACAGTACATCAAAACATAGCCTCTGATTATGGTTTATGATGCTTTCCATGGCTCTCCACAATCTGGCTTTAACTACAACCACTTCCAGACCTGGAAGCCTTCTGTATATACCACCTCTTTATTCTCACTATTGTTTTATCAGTCACATATTTGCTTTTGTAGATAAGTTCCACTTCTTTTGATGAATTAAATCAGGTGCTATTTCTCCCTTTCTATGAATTAGCTTTGCATTCCATACATACATTATATATATAATATATATATGTATAATTCTTTATTTTAATTTTAATATTTTAATTCTAATTTAATTTTCATTTTCATTTGCATCCAAACCCAGGACAGACTGTGAGGTTCTGGAGAGTTGGCATGCAATACATATTTTCTGAATTAAGTTAATGAGTTAATGAGCACTGGCAGTTAGAAAAAGTGTGAAAGTTGGTGTTGATGCCAGTGGGAGATTAAAAAAAAAAAAAAGAGGAAAGGGTTGTTTGTAGTGGTCATTTTTATCATCACATGTAGGATGATAAAAGGATGGTTTAGATATATGAATTTAGAGCCAAAGATGAGCTATTGTGGGGGACTGGAAATGAAATTGGGAAAACCAGATCAAATCTTTTCATTTTTTTCCATGTGAGTCAATAACAATACCTGCTTCACATTAACATGCCTGTGATTCATTAGCAAGATTAAGAACCTTTTCTTTTTTTTAAATAAATATTTAGTTATTTATTCATAGAGATGCAGAGAGAGAGAGAGAGAGAGAGAGAGAGAGAGAGAGAGAGAGAGGCAGAGAGAGAGAAGCAGGCTCCATGCAGGGAGCCCAACATGGGACTCGATCCGGGGTCTCCAGGATCACGCCCTGGGCTGCAGGCGGCGCTAAACCACTGCGCCACCGGGGCTGCCCAAGAACCTTTTCTATATTCTAAAAGTGAAAGAAAAAACTGAAAAAAAAATTAAATCAATATGTTCCATGTGACAGACACAGTGTTAACTGGTCTTGTGTGTTTACAAATGGCAAGTATGGAGCCTGATAGATAAAAATTTTCAAAAGAGGACTGCAAGTGCAGTTAATTTAAAAGTGCATCATTTGCTCATTTATTTCACAGGTTGTTATTGTATGGTGACCATACTGCAATTATTTACCTGGCTTGGACCTCTTGGTTGAGATAGACAGTTAAGTAAACAATTACAAAAGAACTTGATGGGTGACATGATAGAGAAGGTAGAGTCCTTTATAAGCAAAGGGGAGTGAAATTTAATCAGAACTTATTTTTACATCTTGCTTGAGTTTGGGCACTATTGTAAAATCTTGACATAAAAGATGACATGCAGTTAGAATTGGAAGAATAAGTAAAAGAGACATGAAATTGATAAGAGAGTGCAATTTATATAACCTACTGTGCTAGGCATTGTTGTAAGTGGTCTGCTATGTTAAATTAATCAATCCTTACAATGACCTTAGAATAATATTATCTCCATTTTATACATAAAAAAACACAGCTCCAAAGATTTTCAAAATATGACTAGAGGCGTATTAAGTGGCAGAGCCAGGATTTGAACTAAGACAGTATGGCTCCAAAACCCATGGACCTATGACTACATCATGCTGCTCCTCTTGTAAAGATTAAAGCAAGCATTAATAGTGCAACAAGGAAATGAATATGCTACCAGTGACATTATAAAAAAATATGTGTGCACAAATAGCCAATAATGATGAGAATCTTCAACTCATCAATGAAACATATACAAGCAAATTAATACAAGAAATTAATTTTATTCTATCAAATAGACCCAACTTTAAAGAGATTATAATGCCAGTGATATTAAGAGTATGGAGAAGTGGATGACCCATATGCTGAGACTGTATTTACAGGTACAACATTAAAAAAAATCTTTCAATATGTAACACATTTTGAACACAATCTGCTAAAATTCCCAGCATGTTATCTTAGGAAATATAAACAAATTGTATACTATTTCCACACCTGCCTTACAGATACCTTTTACTAAATGTTTCCCAAATATTTCCCCTCCTATTTATTTATTTTTTTTAATTTTTAAATTTTTTTTTATTTATTTATGATAGAGAGAGAGAGAGAGAGAGAGGCAGAGACACAGGCAGAGGGAGAAGCAGGCTCCATGCACCGGGAGCCCAACGTGGGATTCGATCCTGGGTCCCCAGGATTGGGCCCTGAGCCAAAGGCAGGCGCCAAACCGCTGAGCCACCCAGGGATCCCCTTCCCCTCTTATTTAAATCTGTTCCTTCCTCGGCATGCCTTTTATTATTGATACCAATGCCACCTCATTTCCTCCTTCCTATAAATTGGACTTCTTTCTTATCTAGTAACTCTCTTACCCATGAACTGTCAGTTACAAAGTTTGATTGCTTTACCTTCAAAACATGTTTCAAATACTTTTATTTCTGTCTAATTTCATGGCCCCCATGCTCCTATATTCTCCAAGAATTTCTTTAATGCATAGTCAAGAATCTTCTAACGAGGCTTCCTTCTTCTTCTCTTGCCCTCCACAAGCAGAGAAATCATTTGTAATTGCAATCATATCATAACACTATTCAGTTTAACCTCTTAATTTGACTTCTCATTATCCTGTAGAAATGAAGTATACATTGTAGACTTCAGACCCTGAATTATTTATTTGCCTCTGCAGACTTCTTCAAACTCATACTGTGCCCTTCTTCCCCTGCATGGGTACAATGTGCTCCCTCCTGACCATTGCTATTCTTTACTCCCACCATTTTCTCTTTCTTCTGAGAGCTCTTGCCATTACTGCTTCCTGGGTTTTCAACTCAGGTGTCATTTTTCCATGGAAGGCTTCCCAAATGGCCCTTTTGTCTTCTTATAGTACCTCTCTCTCGGCACTTATGATAACTTTAATTAAATATTTTTGTATTGGACTTTTAAAAATTTCTTCTTAGGCGTTCCCAATGGGTTATAATCCCCAAATGAAAAATCAGAGTCACTGAACCTCGGCAGTCCTCAGGGCAAGAACTGTATTCAACCAACAACTCAAAGTCAAAGCTAGATAAATATTAGGCCATGAGGTTTCATTATTTCCTACAGGGACCAAATCACATAAGCTTCCATTTCCTATGCCCCAATACATCATATCACTTGTGGAAAGGAAAGGGGAAAGTATAAGACATAGTAAATATGGAGCATTTATCAGAAAGAACCTAAGTCCTCTGTATTAGTCTGCTAGGGCTGTCACAACAAAATACCCAGACTGCTGGTTGGCGTAAACAACAGAAATTCATTTCCCATAGTTCTCGAAGCTGAAAGTCCAATATCAAGGTACAAGCAAGGTTGGTTTTTGTTGAGAATAATTTGGTTTGTAAATGGCCACCTCCTTGTTGTGTTGCTATGTCCTCACATGGCCTTTACTCCGCTAACACATAATCCTGATATGTCTTCCCCAGTTTATAAAAATACCAGTCCTATTAGATTAGGGCCCTACCGCATGACCATATTTGAAATAAAGTACCTCCTTAAAGTCTTTATCTCCAAATGCAGTCACATGGGAAGTTAGAGCTTCAATCTATGAATTTTGGGGAAATACAGATTAGTCTAGAATGGTCATGAAAAGGAAATGATTTGAACTAGAAGAGCCTAAGATTTCATTGCTTAGTCACATTCATAAATATTAGATCAGTTATAGAAAGCAAAGCCATCACATTTTGAAATATCTGAATAAGAATAGATTCTAAAATTTCAAACTGGTAATAGCTATTTAATTTATAAATGGATCCACAGTGCATAAGTAGACATGTATGTAGATTTTTATTAGCAGCATCATGTATATATAACAAAAGATTCAAGAGAGTCATTTACAGGACTTTGTCATGCATTACTGGAATTTTTGGTATGCAATCAGTGAAATTATTGGCATTGACTACAGATACTGAAAAGGACATATATCACTGCCTCTGATATTTACTTAATGATATATTTCATCTAGACTAAAAAAAGAGATGCCAATTTGTCTATATTGATATGTCAATTTATAGCAATATATAAATTACAAAATATGGAATGATATATAACAGACTTAACAAAAGGTTACAATTGTCTCTGGGGACATTATTGTAATAAACTTAAAGTCATAACCTTGGGAAGCAGCAGAGGGTCATAGTCAAGGATAAAGTTTGGGGAGTTCAATAGCCTGGCTCATCAGTCACAACTGTGGGTCTTTGGCAGGTTATTTAATCTTACAAGTCTCATTTTCTTATCTATAAATGGGTCTAATAATCATACCTATGTCAGAGAATCATTGTAGAATTAAATGTTAATATATATACAACACTTAGCAATGTTCAGAACACTGTGTGCTCTTAATAAATGTTATGTACTATGGCCTTTTTTTTTTTTTGGCCTTTTATTATTATTTGATACATTTCCAATAATTTTATTTCAAATTTTATGAGGAGCATGTAGTGCTTTTTAATAACTCAAATCAATACATATACATTCATTTTGAAAAAGAAATGTATAAAAGTTTTAGAAAATAACAATTTTTCTTTCTTCTCGACTTTCCTAATATTGAGAAAGGATGCTGGTGAAGCGGTTATTTCTTCCACAAATAACCACATGCTTAACCAATTATTTTATCCTTTTGTTCTTCATCTTTACGTTTGTCCACTAACTGTTATATATGTAACAGATTCAAACAAAAATTCCCTATAAAATACAGATTGTCTTCATTAGCTCCTAGAGGTCAAGGAGGAGACAGAGAAATGATTGCTTCTATGACCTAAGGAGACAGAGAGTATGTTGAGCCTTTTTTGACCCTGAGAGATTAATATCCTGCCATCTTGAAGGGGAATTTAAATGCAGGAAGAGATGCCCATAAACTAATGATCAATTTAGCAATGAAAACAGATTTGTGAATTCTCATCCAAGATAACTGAATTAAAAGACCTATTTCATAATAATACTCAATAAGCAAAAATTAATGGAAAAGAATGCCAAAAATCCATAAGGCTTTCTGCATTTAAAACCCACTCATTCTGATTTCTTTGTTATGCATTCCTTCATTTAGAGTTAAGTTGAAAGACTTCTAAGTTTTATCAACTTTGTCATTTTAAGGCCATTATATATGAGACTGGAAAATATGCCTTAAACATTACATGGTGGCTTGTGAATTTGTAAAAACATAACAAATAGAATGAACTTGGCATTTGGGATCTAGAGTTTTGATTTCAAGTCCTATGAATTCATGGGAAATTTGTAACTGCAATTGGATCACTGACCCTTGGAACCCATTTCAGTCTTGAGTGCTGTAATGCGAGTTTCCCTACTTCAGCAGAAGCTGCTCAGAGACAAATTACTTTGGTGCCAGACTGAATCCACCTCAATAGCTGCACAGGGATGGCATTTCATTCGGTTGCAGAAGCCTTGCAAGTTTCACTCTCTGACCTTCTGGATGACATCTTCTGCCAGAGAGTCATTATTTTCTACCTCCAGCTCACTAGGTTTCCTTAGCAGAGCAGTCATTAGACCTCCACAGGCAGCGTAAATGACCAGATAGAGATGTTTCCGTTTTCAGAAATTGGAAGGGAGGAGATGAAAAAAAAAAAAAAAAAAAGGGTTCCAAACTTGCTTTTATTCACTTTTCCCTCGCTGACTCTGAAGCCCACTGCTGTTCATTTCCCTGCGATGCTGTATTTCCCTGTGATATTTCAAACCACACCTGTCTCTAGAATGCAGGTATAAATCAGCCTTGTTGGGTGATTATCCCAGGGAATGTTGCATGACGTGTCTGTCCTACAATTCTGAAAACTGCCTTTAAACAAAGGTTAAAATTCAGTTAAATAAGGCATGTAAGGAATAAAGCAGAACCAAGCCTGGGGGATGACATAACTCCTCTGAGCAGGTTAAGTATGCCATAGCAATGTTTCCAGAGGGAGAGATCAGCGTGGAGCAGGTATTGATAGTAATGGCAAGTAACCCATTTCTCTTAATCCCTTGATGCTATTCACTGCTGTTTTCTTTTTTTTTTTCTTTTTTTTTTCCACTGCTGTTTTCTCACTCCTTTTCTATTCTCCCCACACTTCTACCTCCCTTAATATCCTCTTCTCTGTCTCCCTCCCCTGCCTCATTTCCTCATTCTCTATTTCTGCCTCTCTTTCCCTGTAAAACTTTCAAGAATCAGGAACAGGTTTCAAGAATTCTGAAAGCTTCCTAGTCTTTGCCTTCATGGAAATTGTTTCATTCTTTCAATAGCAACATGCTAGAAAGGGTAAATTATTCCACAAATGTGATTTTTTTTTCCTATCTCATTGGTTTCACCATCACATTTAATTGGGAGCGATTGTCTCTTGTTTGCAAGAGAATTTACTGTGTGCTAGAGAAATAAAGAAATACAGAACTTGATCTCTGCCCTAGTGGTGGTGAGAGTTTTGCTCTGGGTATGGAATATAATCTAAAATTATCTTCGAGAATATGGTGGTATATCATAAGTGCCTAAAAATAATTGATCAAGGTGACATTTTCATTAGCAATATCTATGTTCAAGGCAAGTAAAGAAAGTGGGAGACATGCAAAGACATTGTGCCACACTTTTCCCATGTTTATGTAGCAAAATAAACTTGAATAAATTTGGTTCATCTGAACGTCAAGCAAGTTCTCATACATCTAGAGAGTTAAATGGAGCTGTTGCATTACCTTGCTACCATGTTTATTTAATGCTAAAACCATTGATTGTAGAAGTTTTAATTTTTATTTTACAACATATAAATATGCATGCACACAGTGTGATTATTTTAACTTACCACACGTCTAGCCACCCTTTTGCTCTTATTCCCCAAAACCACATACTCAGCTTATTTTGTTATCTCAATATTTTTAATAATATTACTGGGATTTTATTTATTTATTTATTTATTTATTTATTTATTTATTTATTTAGTCTATTCACTCTGAACGATGTCTTCTCCCTGACTGCTGGAAAACATCAGAAACCAATTCTTATACTACACCTCTTTTCCACATTCCTTTCCCTTAAACTATATATAAATATATAAATACATTTTTATTTGTTTGTTTTCCTAGATAACATCACTTAACTTTCTATTTTGTCAGATGAGGATATTTTATCCTTTCTCTCATGTTCTCCCTACCAGGACCCTACCCTTTCTATTAGTTACACCATTAGTTTACATTTCAAAATAATTAATATCTATTTCCTATGTGTTAATTTTAAATTTACTTTTGTACTTTGTGGTATAGTGTTTTAATATAAATAAAAACATCATTGAGCTTATTAAGATTATGAAAAAATAATTTCCTCCTAAAGTTGTAGGGTTCTGAGGATATTTTCTACTTTCTGTACATATCCACAATTTGAAAATGTTCTATCTAGTTTGCTTTGTTTCTGACATTTCTTGAAGAATTTTTTGTTTTCCAAGAACTTGTTTTATTTTTAAAATTTTAAAAAAGATTTTACTTATATATTTATATATTTAGAACATGAGCAGGAGGAGGGGCTGAGGCAGAGAGAGAGAGAGAATCTCAAGCAGACTCTGCACTGGGTGCAAAGCCCAATAGGAGCTTGATCTCACCACTCAGAGACCACGACCTGAGTGGAAAATCGAGGGTTAGACACTTAACCAACTGAGCCACCCAGGTACCCCTGTTTTACATTTTTATTACTGATATAAAGATAATATGGTTCCCTTTACTTAGATCACCCAGTTGCTTTCTTTCTTTCTTTTTTAAGATTATATTTATTTATTTGACAAAGAAGTTGTGGGGCAGGGGTAGAGAGAAGGAGAGAAGAATCTCAAGCCACCGCATGTCAAGCTCAGAGCCTGAGGTGAGACTCCATCTTATGACCCTGAGATCATGGCCTCACTGAAACCAAGAGTCAGATGCTTTACCAACTCAGCCACCCACACACATGCCCCTAGATTGCCCAGTTTCTTAATAATATTTCTTAAAGGGATTCCAATTTTTTTTTGCTTCTTAGACTTAACAAAGCCTAATTAAATTCCCATCTTTCTGCTGTTTTTTTGCACTTCTTATTAGATCCAGGATTCAGTGAAATGACCACTTGAACCCCGTGTCTTCTGGATTTCATTATCACTTCTTCATTTACATGGAGTATAATCCAAGTCATTTTTTTTTTCCAGAAAGAATAACTGGGAGGTAAACCTTCTTGATTTTTTCCCCACATAAAGTAGGTGAATGCTCAATTTTATAAAGAAGGGCCAACAGTTTCCCAAATCATTTTATATCCCTACCAGAAATACAAGAGAGCTTTGCTAAAAAAAAAAAAAAAAAAAAAAAAAAACCAACAAGAGAGCTTTGCTTCCTCCATATCCTTGGTAACTCTTAGAATTGTCATGATTTATTATACAGCTTTTTAAAACTGCACATATGTAAAGTGTAACATTTGATAAGTTTTAATGTATGCATACACCTGTGAAATCTTCACCAGTCTAAAAAATTAGCATCTCCCTCATCCCCAAAGGTTTCTTTGTGCCCCCTACCCTGTTTTTTGTTGTTGTTGTTTGTTTTATAATATGACTCTGCCCTCAAACCTCCCTTTCCCTTTCCTCTTCAATCCACCTCTCTGGCAAAATTGGTCTGCTTTATATCACTAAATTAGTTTGCATTTTCTAGAATTGTGCATTAATAGAATTATATAGTTCATATTTTTTTAATGTAACTTATTTTAACCAACACAATTGTTCTATGTTTACTTCCTTTTTCTTGCTGAGTAGTACTCCATTTTATAGATATACTACCCTTTGTCCATTCATCTCTATCTCTTGTACACTTTGTTTGCTTCTGTTTTTTTTAACTCGTATAAATTAAATATTAATAAGCCCTCACATACAGGTTCCTCTATGGATTCTTTATTTCTTTAATTCTTTGTTTTTCTTTTTTGTTTTCTTTCATAATTATCTAAGGGTGGAATTACTGGGTCATATGGTAGTTTTATGTTTAATTTCTTAAAAATAATGACAAGAATAGGCACCTGGGTAGTTCAGTCAGTTGAGCATCTGACTCTTGATTTCAGCTCTGGTCATGATCTCAGGGTCCTGGGATCCAGCCCTGTATTGGGCTCTGCACTCAGTGGGGATTCTGTTTGAAGATTTTTTCTAACCCTCTCCCCAAGCCCCTCTCCCTGTTTTCTCTTTCTGTCTCTCTAAAAATAAATAAATAAATATTTTAAAAATGACAACAACCCAAACTCAGAAACTTTTCTACTTTCCAAAATGATCATACCATTTTACATTCCTGCCAGCACTTTTTTTTTTTCAAAAATTAATCGACTGTATAGGTATTGGTTCTATTTCTGGACATTCAATTCTGGTCATTGATCTATTTAACATCTTTAGGCCAATATTGATTTTTCTTGGTTACCGTAGCTTTCTAGTAAGCTTTTAAACCATGTAGTGTAAGTTCTTCAATTTTACACTTCCATACGATTTTAGAATTGGCTTGATGATATCTACAAGAAGTTTGCTAATTTTTCCATTGGCATTTTGTTGAATTTCGGACTTTAAAAATTTTTCAATTCAGTAAATGTGTGAATTTAAAATTCACTCTTGATTAATATTTTCAGTGAATAGAAAATTGTAGAGTTAAACTCGTTCTATTTTGCAACATAAATCAATGATATTTTCTTCTAACATCTTATTTTCAGATAAAGATGATGATGCCAATCAGATTACTGTATATTTATAACCTTTATTTATAACTTGTATAATTATTATTTCTATTATTATTTATTAGTATATCTTTATTCTCGTTTCAAAGCTTCACAGTAACATTTCTAGGGGTTAAATTATTTTTCCCATGCTGATATTTTCTGGGACCTTTTAATCTTAAAAGTAATATCTTCTTCAGAGATCAGGAATATTTTAGTCACTTATATCTTTATTAATTATTTTCCATTTTTTTTTCTCAATTTTCTTCAAGAGAAATTCAAGTTGGATTTCCTGGATTAATCTTTGTTTCTCTTAAAATTTCACTTGCTTATCACCTCTTTCAGTATTTGATCTATATTCTGGAAGATTTCCTTGTGTCTTATTTTTGCCTCAAATCAACTTTTGTCCCCAACCTGTATATTTTTATTTCTACTTGATTTAAATCCTCTCCTCTCTAAATTTATTATTTCTCTGATTTCCTTGTTTCTTTATTCAAGTCCTATTTCTAAGCTGTTGTTTTTTCTTAGACTACAATGGTCTTTGTGTATTCAATTATATTTATAGATAGAATTATAGGTTCTTAGAATAGGTAGTTATTGTAGGTTTCCTAGCCTTTGCCATTGGTTTTTGTTTTCCACCATGGATCAATTCTTTGATTGGGGAAGGCTGAATGAGAACTATGTGTATTCAGACATACCGTATCACTCCATTTTAGCCTAAGTGGCAGTGGCAGCTCAGGTTGGTGCCTCCCTCCACCTGGGAAACTGTCAGAATTATGGAGACTTTACTCCCTCAGTTGCTCCTTATTCCCATGTCTACAGTTTCTTTAGTGGATTGTTATTTCCTTTTATTCTGGAACAAAGGGAAAATTTCAGGGTTTGTCCAGGCAGGACTTAGACTGATTGATTCTGCTGGTCTGCATTTGCCATCCCTGGTACTTGCCTTACTTACTATGTCTCTTTACCTACTAAGACCAAATATAAAGTTCTTTTAGTTTCTCTAGAAAGAATACTTATTGCCTCTGTAACATTAGATATTGACACTGACAGGCTTCACACCTTTGATGGAAGCAGTTTTGCCAAAAATGGAAGATGTGACACCTTGGGATAGACATTGCACCTCTTACATGGAGTATGGGAAGTCTCAGCAATATTGGTAAAGTGGACAGGGAAGATTTTGGTAGGCAATAATGGCATAAGTATTGCTTTGGATATTTTCATAAAAAGTGATATCATCAAAGATAATTTAAGCAGCAAAAAAAGACATTGTATATTTTATTTGAATGCTGACTAAAACAACTGGCTCATAGGATGCACATGAGTTAGATGGTATTTCAGAGAAATATTAAGACTATATTTTAAGATGATAGAAACTTCTAAAATGCAGATAATAATGAAGCTAGAAGTATATTGGTCTGTGAGTACTGGTTCCAACATAATTTTGCCCCAGTTCTGTGAAACATCAGAAAAATAAAATAGACCTATTGTGATGGCTTTGACACACATTATTTCCCTCTTCTCTACAATAACTTCTAATTTGAATAAACGGGTCTCCAATGCTCTGTCTCTGGGGAAACCTCACTAATACACAAGGAAATGAGTCCCTTAATCCATAATCTGAGCTAGGCTAATTAGTATAGACATCATGACTGATTAGTTTAAAGGCAAGCAACTGGCCAAATTTCCACAATCAATGTTTTTGCCTAAAATTTTTCAAACTATTACTCTGCAGGATGCCTGGGTGGCTCAGTGGGTGAGCATCTGCCTTTGGCTCAGGGCATGATCCTGGAGTCCAGGATCGAGTCCCACATCGGGCTTCCTGCATGTAGCCTGCTTCTCCCTCTGCCTATGTCTCTGCCTCTCTCTCTCTGTCTTTCATGAATAAATAAATAAAATCTTAAAAAAACAAAAACAAACTATTACTCTAGAAAAAAGACAATTTCTTCATGTTGGTGAAAGTTGTCAGTCATAAAAAAGGAGTGGAGTGTTTAGTGGTTACATTTCCTACTATTTAGAGAAAACCATTTTAAACTAAAAAGTAAAAAAAAAAAAAATTATGCCAGCAAGCATATAAAAAAAAAAAATCAGTCTAGAGTCCTGGTTGCATTGTTGACCCCAGTCCAGTTGTTTTTACACCTAATTTCATCTTTGCCTTTCTATTTTGGTTATTTACATTTTTATAGGTTCTCTCAGAAAATATTGTTTATTTTTTCCTTTGTTGATTTAATTGGGTTTCTATTCATTGACATCCAAGAATCTTAAGTAACTTCAACTTTGTGAAAGTTGAATGTCCATTTAGACTCATTAATGATTCTATTTAATTTTCTCGGATTAAAATTTATAAGTATTGCCATAGTTTTCTTTGAATTAAAGACAAATGTATGTAACTGTGCCAGGAGCATAATTTAAGTCCATTCTTTTCTCAATTATTAAATAATATGTAATTTTGAGATTCTGATATTGGCTTACTTCTTGGGAACTTTTATAAGACTATTTCTATCTCTATATATAGATGTGATGTTTGTTTCTAAAGAGAAAATTTACTATCTTAATTTGATAGACTTTGATTTTTACATGGAATCTGATGTAATTTCTTTGTTTTGTTTTTTTACACTAGCATTCATTTAGGAAGTTGAAGAGAAGATTCAAACTACACAGATTAACTAAATATTTTCTCACTATATTGGTGTTTTAAGTTGTGTATATGATTTTAATGACTTCAATATCTTATCTACAAAATACATATAGGAAAAAAGAATTTCAGAGAAATACTATATGAATGTATATGTGTATGTATCTGTATACACATATTAAGTCATTGTGTTTTAATAGTTTAATTACTTTAAATTATGATCATAATCTGTAATAATGTTACATGATCAACTAAATCACATTACACAGAAATTAGAAGCATGCATATTGAATTTCATACTATATTAGATTTTAATTATTATTCTAAAGATACAATATTTAAGATGACAGTTTTATTGGGCAATGATGTGAGTGCTAATGGTATTCCATAAAGTGAATATTAAAGCAGTTTATTTTAATTTATTGATCTTTCAGAATTTTATCCACCTACTTCCTCCCACTTCTTTTCACTTTAAGCATCAATCAAGATGATGAGATTGATGAGAACACAGAGAAAATATCTATGTTTTTTTTCCAAAGCATTCAGAGTTATATACCATGCATTAGGAAAGCAGCTTTTTCCTTTTTTCTCCCTATTTCCTGACTCAATGGGATCAAAATGTTAATTCCAGCCAAGGTATGGAATTCAAGCTAAATATTAACAGATATTTACAAAGGATGCACACATTTCAGTACAAGATTATTTTTGTTATTCTTATTTATTATCAAAGCAGAACATCTCAGGATGTGGGACATGTTTCATATGTGAAACCACTTAATGCTTGCTTTGAAAGTCTGGGAATACACCAGTGTTTGTATTAATAGCACCTTGCCCTTCCAAAAATAAATGCAATCAGGCCTCCAGATACTTCTAAACATATTGCACTTTTATTTTCCACCTGAACACAAAATTTTTCCCAGGTGTTTGTGATCTTTCTGTATTAAAAATAAGGTATAAAGTTTAAATCCATCAATCTCCCACATCTCTGATTTCATAACTTGTTAGTCTGAAGTGAATTCATTTTAATTTTACCATTCTTTCCATCTAAGTCCATTAGTAATTTCACATGGAAATCAACTCTAATAACTCATGTCACATAAAGAAAGGTAATGGCCCTGCCAAGAAGATATACATTTTTTAAGATATGATTCTTCAGGACTTGTAGAAGCAAAGAAGGCTAGGATAAAATTACTGATTTTCATAGATTTAAGTGACCCTCTCATATTCTTAGGAAAAATGGATCTGTCAATCAAGGAAACATTGCTTATTTTGGCATTGTTTGACTTATTATATTATTTGGTATTATTAAATTAAATTTTACATCATTTTTTTCTGTATCAGTTGTTTTCCTCAAAGTGATAGGATCACTTGATTCATTTTTCAGAAAATGTTCTTTCAAATAGTCAAATTTGAATTATCATTGTTAGTCATTCTTTGAACTAAAAGGTGTTTATATAACGAAAAATTGTGCTGGAGGTCCCCAAGATTAAAATTGATAAGTATTGCCATAGTTCACGTTGAATTAAAGATAAATGTAGTCATGGCTCATAAGACTCAGTATTCATAAGACCCAGCATATAGTGATACCTATGGCTGAGATTCATTACAGCAAGGGGAAAGACTCAGGGAGTGAAGTCTGGAGGAAACCATGTACAAGTTTCCAAGAGCCTCTTCAGTGGAGTCATAGAGGATGTACTTAAATCCACCAGCAACAAGTTGTGACATGTATGAAGTGTTGTTTACCAGGATAGCTTATTAAAAACTCAAGGCTCATGGTTTTGAGATCTGGTCATCAATGCATTGTCTGCCTAGTACATACCAAAATTCCAGATTCCCAGAATGAAAGCAGGTGTATATCAGATATATTTGTACAGATTGTTAATAAATGGTGACAACACCCCCTAAATCCAAGTTGCCAAATGTCATCATTAAAAGACGAAGGCCAATATTGTAAGTAGGACTTTCTAAGATTATCTCTTTTCTGGATGTTGTGACTTTGTTAAATTGTTGAAGTGTTGGATGATAAGCCAAGGTTACAAAATATCACAAGGGAAAGTGAAATAGAAGTCTATTACTCACAGATCTGATAAAGTTACAGGGCATGCCTCAGAGGGCCACACAGGAAACCCAAGGCAGGGTACAAGCAGAGAGCTGGGCATCTGTATTAGAGTCTGAGGGTGAGTGCTTTTGTGTTCCAAGGCTAAGGCCAGGCCAGATGGGTCATTTCAAACCAAAAAGAGCATGATTTGGGGAAACTTTTACCTACCAGGGGTGTTGCATAAGAGGCACATGATGAGAAGGGAATGAGTCCCTTGGAACTCATTCCAAGAGACTCATTGGAAGAGTCCTATCAGGAACTGATCTTTACTTGTGACTTGACTGTTACCTAAAGCATGTGTTCCTAGTGGGGCTGGAGTCAAAGATCAAGGCCTCCACAGGCCACTAGACTACACAAAATAGATGCATCCATGCATATTATGGAGTAGCTTAGCTAAACATTCAACCCTGCACAAGCGGTTAACTTAGCTCACAACTAAAAAGTAATGTACAAGAACTTTTTCTCAAGACAAATATGATATTTTGGTATGTACCACATGTACTTTATGCATACATTTCATTTCGTGGCATGTAATATCAAAAGACATGTACCCAAAGTTTGAGACTAAATAAAATTAATAAAGTGTTCTGTTTTTTCAAGGAACTTAAGTGAAAGGGTAGGATTTTTGTTGCTTTTTCCCCCCTTCTTCCTAGGCATTTTTTTTAATTTTTATTTTTATTTTTTCCTAGGCATTTACAGGGGTGAAGAATGCAGTGATTGTTCATATAATTCACGTCACTGCCTTGATTCATGATGAGACATTAGTAGTTTTGGTCATCATTGCTTTTATTTCGTCACTGCAAATTTCAACACAATGAGGAAGGCAAGTAACATATAGAAATCATTATGACCTTGTAGATGTCCTAAAGGATCTTAGAGATATGCACAGGTCTACAGTCCACAATTTGGGAACTGTTGTTCTATAGTATAGCTACAGTTGTCTTTGTTATAAACCGATCTGATGTTTTTCGATCCATTGTTTACAAAAACTATGGCTCTGTGCTCTACAGTTTAATATCCAAGCATTTCATTGCATCCTTTAAAGATCTGACTTTAACTGGCTTTTTCAGGCTTAGATTATCACCTTTTTCTGCAAAAATACACCTACTAACCATGCCATGAATGTGGTAGTATCTCTTTTTAGAAAGGCACCCACTCTTTATAGATGCATATTTCTCATCTATTTATTTATCTAGTTTCAATACAAAGATAATCTCTTTGAAATAAAAAAAATTGAAAAAAGACTAATAGAATAGTCTATTAATAGAATAATAGAATTTTGTTTATATTTCTTTGTTCCTCTATTACCAGCAGACACCTTGGTATTCCTTAAATTTCTCAAGCTTTCTTCAAATTCAAGATGCCTCCAATCACAAGCATTGTTTATATTTTCCAGGCCTAACCTCTCCTAGTGTTCCCAAACTCATTAACACCACCAGCATGCAAACAATTATGTAAGCCAAATGTCTGGATTGTACTTCATACTACACTCTCCCCCAAGATGATACCCAATTCTTCACAAATCCCTAACTGGCCTTCTTCATATCTCTTTCATCTCTTTACCATCCACCTCCATTTGTCCTGTACATGGTCACTAGCATTCCCATCCTTGTTCTCCCTTTAAAGCTCTTATTCTAAATTATCAGAGAGATCTTTTCAAAGGGACATATGTAATAATGTGGTCAAGTCCATCCCTTACACATGCCCTTGCTTAAACCTGAGGAATAGCTTACCATTGGTCCTTACTATAAATATAAAAGTCCTTAGCATACCTATAAAATCTGCCATACTCTTAAGCACTACTTCAATAATTTGATTTTTGCAGACTGAGCTATATACTCTCTGCAGTCCTCTTCACTTGCACACATTTTAGAATTGTTCCTCAATTATGTCATGCTTCTTCCTACCATAGAACCTAAACACATGCTGTTTAGAACCCTCATACACTGTTGCTGGGAATGTAAGCTGGTGCAGCCATTCTGGAAAACAGTGTGGAGGTTCCTCAAAAAGTTTAAAATAAAGATACCCTACGTCCTAGCAATTGCACTACTGGAATATTTACCCTAAAGCTACTAATGTAGTGATCTGAAGGGGCACCTGCACCCCAATGTTTATACAGCAATGTCCACAATAGCCAAACTATGGGAAGAGCCCAGATTCCCATCAATAGATGAATGGATAAGGAAGATGTGATGATGTGGTACACACACACACACACACACACACACACACACAAACACCGGAATACTACTCAGTCATCAAAAAAATAAATCTTGGCATTTGCAATGATGTGGCTGGAACTAAAGGATGTTATGTGAAGTGAAATAAGTTGATCAGACAATTATCATGCTCTCATTCATATGTGGAATTTAAGAAATAAAACAGGATAACTGGGAAAGAGAAGAAAAAATAAAACAAGATGAAATCAGAGAGGGAGACAAACCAGAGGAGACTCCTAATCAGACGAAACAAACTGAGGGTTGCTGGAGGGGGATGGGGTAACTGGCTGATGGACATTAAAGAGGATACATGATGTAGTGAGCACTGAGTGTTAATAAAAGACCGATGAATCACTGGCCTCTACATCTGAAATCAATAATATATTATATGTTAATTAATTGGATTTAAATTAAAAAAAAACATTGCTAGCTATACTCCCAATATCCCTCTGGATCTTGCTAAAATATATTTCATCTTTTTCTAGTTAAAAATAGTTACCTCAAAAATTTTGATTATAAGCTGTCAGAGAACAATGCAATTTCCATCTTCCCCTGCTCCCATCACCTTTAATAACACTTATTAAGCTTAGAATATTTTTTACTTCTTGTATGATTGCTTGACTATTATCTATCCTCCCTACCAAATCTTTACATCCATGAGTTCAACAACCATGTCTAGTTTTGCCTCTAGTTTTGTCACATGGTCCTACGATAGTGTCTGATTCATATACATGCTCAAAAATATTTACTTAAAAATTGCTAAAAATATTACCTCCAAAATTGTTCAAATTTGTAAGTAATATAATGCAAACTTTTTTTCTAATTTCCTTAAGGTAAATTTTTTTCATCTCAGTATCTCCAGTTGCCAGGAAAGAATCAGACAATGAATGAATATTGAATAATGATGTAGAGAAAAGGATAAAATTAATATTATAAGAACTAACTGCAAAGAATAGTTGAGTATAGTAACTATGGTACTTAGTATACTACCTACAGTATTTAAAAATTTGGTACCACAATCACATATTTTATGAAGCACATATAGTCTATAAAAATAGTCCATTCCACAAGACACTAAAGAGTACCTCAGTCAAATATTTTGTATAACACTGCATGATCTATCTGATCTTTTAAAGACTGATACTACAAATCAACAACTAAAAGTTGTAGTAAATGAATCTTTTAATGACTTCTAAGAAAAGCTTACTTTGCTAGACCACATGATTTTTCCTCAAATATTACTTTTTAGTAACTTTTAGAATGTTCATCACTCAAAACAAATTTGAAAAAAGCTATATTATCAATATAGTCCAGAAGGGTGAATTCTAATAATTATTGTTTGTTCAGAATACAAAATAAAGTGTCTGAGCAAATTTAGTGTGTTTAAAAGAAGGAAGTCACTGGATCAAAAGGAAAACTATAAAAAATATTAATAACAAAATTAGTTATTAAATTAACTAAAGAAGTTGAAGATCTGAGTAAAATATTCAAAAACACTGTCAGAAAAGTGTCAATAAACAGAAAAAATTACAGATACTGAAAAATTGAAAGAATGCTTAAGCAATAAAGGAGTTAAATGTGGAATTTTTAATAAAAAGTGTAAATTCACACATGAATAAAATTAAGATAAATTAATTGAGATATTTATTTTAGACTATGAGCACAAAAATTAAATTATATTAAAATAATGAAATACAATTAGCAATATTTCTTATAAGTATGAATAACATATCACTTATTAAAGCCAGTAAAAATCAGAGTAGGCAAAATAATTCATTTGAAAAATAAATTAAACATTTTTTCTCTATTTGAGAAAAACTACTATCTAAAGGTATACTGCTTCAAGTCATTTTCTTCATCAAGTAGTGATTTCTGATTATCTGGCTTTCAAGGGAATTAAAGAATTGATGGTGGCATCAAAGATGTAAGTGATGTCATAGTTCATCATCATTTTAAGTCATCATCAAGATGTTTGTGAATGATAAATGGTGTAGTTGTATAAGGAATTCAATTCCATTGATCTAATAATTTGACAACAGAGATTACTTTGTGCTCAAGAAACATTGATAAGATGTCGTCTCTTTGGTGCAGAGTTTCTAAGTCAATTCTTCCTGTGTATATCAAAATAAGTTTAAATAATACGTGCTCGCTTCAGCAGCACATATACGAAGATTAACATGGCCCCTGCACAAGGATGACACACAAATTCGTGAAGTGTTCCATATTAAAAAAAAAAGTTTAAATAATACTTCAACATATACATATTAAGAATGGTGTACAAAATTAAATTTTTTGAAATGTACATAATTAAATATTATGTAATATGAAATTCCACCATATTCATATATATCATAAATGTTACTTCTGCTCCCACTGGATTATTAATTATGTATATATATGATACATGCAGTATTTATATAACCATATATAATCTATGATTTATTTGTATATATATGTATACAAATATACATATGCAGAATCATATATATATATATATACATATAAAGTTTCCCAAGAGCCTCTATTATATGTTTCATCTACTAAGCCCATTGTTGTCCTCTATGGTAAGTGAGGTTTATTCAATATGGAAAGTTCTTCAAAGTGAAGACCATGTGTTTCTGTGGTTTCCCTGAACATTAGAAATGTTCATAGGGGAGGGCATTTGGATGGTTCTGTCCCTCATCTAACTTTCATTACTGAGTTTTGGATCAGGGAGTTCCCCTCTGGAGGATTATGTGTCATTTAACACATCATTGCTGCTACAATCACAGACTCACCAAGTAGAGTCATTATACTTCCTCCTGGAGTAATATACTTTCTGTATTAAGGTTCAGCTTCTACCCTGGAGACTGGAGAACTAGTAACTCTGCCTCAAGATAGGGCAATTAACCTCAAATTGCTTTTCAGCACTAGGTTAAGTTACTCTTCCTTGAGAACCTTCACTTCATTTGTTCCGAAGTTGATAAGGCATTATAGTTGTCCCTTAATATATTTTCATAAAGCACAAGATAGGTGATCAAGTCATTAACTCAGGGTCACATACTGGTCAATGCCCTTTATCCCTGTTAATTCAAGGTGAAACCAAAAATATGCTTGGCAAGTATTGTATGTTTTTGATACCTGCTTTCATTCCCCCAAAATGTCTGAATTGGAAGGTCAGAATTTAGGTTATTGATTTTGTTAAACAGGGCCATGAAAAATGCTAAGTATATATATGTAATTTTACACTAGTATGTATTTCATTTGTAAAGAAGGACAGTTGGGTCAATGATCTTTTATAACACAATTGACATCCACTGCTTGATTATATGTGTTAAATTTGCTAGTATATAGGCCATATTAATCAGGTGATGTCAATTTTTTTATTCAAATGCTGTTGCTTACTTGGAGAAGGTTGACCATTTCCATATAAGAAATGGTAACTACTGATGATTTTTAAATTGGAAACAGCAGATGTGACTAATACACAGAAGAGGATATTTCCTATTTTGTTCTATTAGTGATATGTATATACACAATCTAATTATAGTGATTTAGTTGAAAGTCTAGTTAATATCAGTAATGAGGAAGAAAGATAGTGAATAACATAATTTTATAGATAGAATGAATCTTAGCTCCATCATTGTGAGTTTTTATTATGCACCTATAGTGATGTATTTAAAAGCTTTATATATTTTTTAAAGATTTTATTTATTTCTTTTAGAGATAGAAACAGAGACAACATGTGCACAAATTGAGGGAGGAACAGAGGGAGAGGGACAAGCCGACTCTGCTGAGCATAGAGCTTGACGTAGGGCTCTAACTCACAATCCTGAGATCCTGTCCTGAGTTGAAACCAAGAGTTGGACACATAACAAACTGAGCCATCCAGGAGTCTTTAAAAGCTCTATATTAAAAAAAAAAAATGAAATGATAGATGATTGAGTGCAGAAGTGAAAAGTAATTCCCTTTTTAAAAATACCTAAGTATTATTAACAAACATATACTTTATCTTTATATCTCCCCTTTTCTATCCCCCAATTCCAGTATTATTTTAGTTAGGTCATTAATGCTATCATTATTATTATGTAACAGCTTCAATGTGTTGTCATTGGTTTCCTGTCATCCAATTTATTCCATATATTAACCAAATAAATTTCCTTAATATTGTGAACTTTATCAAATATTTTCACCATGCAACACATACATATATACATACATATCATACACATGTACAGTGGCTTTTCCTTCCTTATCAACTTCCTCATACTATTCCTGAAACTTTGATATTCACCTTTCCTTGTGATACTAATTGTCCTATGTGATAAAAACATACCTTATGTGATAAACAAGCAGAGTTTATATCACTCCTATATCTTTTCTGTTCTGATACACAAGGCCTTATTTTAATTTATTAACTTGACTTAAAATGCCTTTTCCTGATTCAATGTAATTTCTCACCTTTTGAAAAACTCCAAAGATGATTCTTCCTTCCTGAGACATCCATAGAAATTTTAATATTCCTGTAATGTCATATTCTACTTTGTATTATAATTAATATTTTGTATATTTAAAAAAATCTTCTTTACTTGATCACCATTTTAGAAAGATTTTTATTATTTTTTAATCCAAGATACAGCCTTTCATAATAAATAAGTAGTACTTATTAAATGTCCCCTGAATGAATGAAGTAACTTTATTTTATTTTTAAAAGATTTTATTAATTTATTTGAGAGAGAGATGGAGTAAGAGTGGAGGGAAAAGCATAGGCAGAGCAAGAGGGAGAAGCATGCTTCCCACTGAGCATGGAGCCCAATTCAGGGATTGTTCCAGAACCTGAGTTCATGACCTGAGCTAAAGACAGATGGTTAACCAACTGAGCCACCCAGGTCCCTAAAGTAACTTTATCTTAATTAAACATACACTAGCTCCATCATTGTGGGTGTTTATTGTGCACCTATAGTGATGTATTTAAAAGCTTTATATATTTTTTAAAGATATAATTATTTTATTATTAATAATAAATAATATTATTTAATAATAAACTATATTAATAATAATATATTAATAATAATTAATCAATTAATTAATAATAATAAACTATATTATTTTAATTGTGAGAAAGTGGGATTTTTAAAAAGATTTTTTAAAGAAATTTTTAAGTAATCTCTATACTCATCATGGGACTGGGATCACAACTCTGAGATCAAAAGTCTCACTCTCCATCAACTGAACCAGCCAGGTGCCTCAGGAAAGTGGTATCTTTTGACAAAGAAAATGTCTGAATAGTTCTTTTACTTTTGGTTTTAGTGAGATAATATTTTATCTAAAATGGCATATATGAGCCCATTCTTTCCAACGGTGATACTAAAAGCATTTTCTAACATTGACATATTTATTACATGTTACTGTTTCAGAATTAGTCCCATTTTTAAAAATTTTTTTATGATAGTCACACAGAGAGAGAGAGAGAGAGAATGAGAGAGAGAGGCAGAGACACAGGCAGAGGGAGAAGCAGGCTCCATGCAGGGAGCCCGACGTGGGATTCGATCCCGGGTCTCCAGGATCGCGCCCTGGGCCAAAGGCAGGTGCCAAACCGCTGCGCCACCCAGGGATCCCAGAATTACTCCCATTTTGACAGACAAGTCTTTTGAAAATCAAAACATATGCTTCTGAATGAGGAGCTGGAGAGAGAGAGACAAAGTCTCTAAGGGATGTAAATCAAATTTATTTTTTGTGATATAGGAAGCAGAGTTGTCTTCTATGAAAAGAATACATAAACCATTTTTAATGTTTTTATTCAAATGTTGGAGTAATACTTGTATATCTGTTATGAAAAGCAAGAAGGTAATGAGATTTTACAGCTGGTAGCTCTCATACTCTACAGATCTCAAAAGTGGCAAAAATTTTCTATTAATGACATTTGATATTTATTACAAAAGTCTATGTAAAACTGTGATGTCACAGATTTCAAAAAACTTGCGGGAAGTTATAAACAAATTAAAATTGTGATTTTGCTTATTATGCCAGTCATTTACAAAGCATGCTAAGTGAAATTGTCACTTTGATAGTTTCAACCTGGAATTTCTCAAATCTACTTAAGAATAAAATGATTCCTCAAACTATACATTTCTTCAAGAACAGTGAAGCAGACCTCTGGGTCTATTTTGTCAGATAAAAATTCAGTATCAGCCTTCTTGGGGCTGAATTTCCACATGCTGCCGAATTAATTAAGAGCTGACTTCAAGAGTGCTGGGTATGTTGCAAACACAAATGTGCCTGTAGGCGGCTTTTCTTCAGTGGCTGTCTCCCTTCTCCACTATGCTTCTATCTTTTGCATCACACTGAAATTTCCATTCCTCTCAGAAGTGGATTAAAACTTATCTCTCCGAATAATGGAATGAGATCACTTAAGAAGTCTGCATCATTTTTACTGAGAACTGAGGGAGAAACATTTGTCAGCACTGATCTGAGAGCAGTTTCTAGTCATTTATTAACACTTTCTTTCTGTGAAAGCACTACTGAAAACTGAGTGATAAATGATTTTCCAAGCCTGTAAATTCAGACAGAAGACCCAGAAAACATGTTGAGAGCTACTCCCAAAAATAAGTTGAAAAAAAAAATCAAATTGCTAAAGACCCATCAGACCAATGTCACATTCCCCAACACACCACTTCCCTCTTTTTTCTAAGACATCTTCCCACTACGGGACATAAATATAATTGGAATAAATCTGTAAACATTCTAACATTGCTGCATCAAGTCTGCAGGAATTCACCTCAATTTAGATGAAGTACATACAATTCATGGTGTCCCCATTACAAAAACAAGTTAAGAGAGGTATTCAAGTATCCCTAGAGTTGTCAATTGCTACTAGATTTTGATTCTGTACAAATATAAGCATAGCAGAACCACTTTATCGTCAGCTGGAAAATGACTTTCCATAGTGTAAACTTCACTTATGTTTGGATAGGTCTGTAACATCTAGCAATTATTGACTTTTCCAATTTGTGCAAGTGTATTTCTTTTAACACTCTATCCACCTTCAATGTGAATGATATAGTCAGGTTCAAGATGTCTGATTATACTTGAACTACGTTTATTAAATATAATGAACAAAATTTCACCAATGAACTGGAAACAAAAAAAAAATTAAATCTGTTACTTATAGTTCAGGAATCATGAATTTCCCTACCACCTTTATAGCTATATATATATATATATATATATATATATATATATATATATATATTCTCTACTGATTACATTTTTTAACAAGAAAATATCCTGATGAAACATTTATTTTATTTTAAATTTTAAAGATTTATTTTTTTTTTTTTAGAGAAAGATAAACAGAGAGAAAACATAAATGGGAGAGACAGAGGGAGGAGGAGAGAGAATCTCAAGTGGATTCTTTCCTGAGTGGCTGATCTCATGGAGCCCAATGCAGGGCTTGATCTCCTGATACCTGAGACCATGACCTGAGCTGAAACCGAGTCTGAGGCTTAACTGACTGTGTCCTTGTGTTAGCAATTTTAATTTTTATTACTGTAATTGTAGTCTTAGAATATTTGATTCTATATTCATTTATTTTTTAAGCTTATTTATTTATGTGTTCATGAGAGACACAGAAAGAGAGGCAGAGACATAGGCAGAGGGAGAAGCAAGCTTCCTGTGGCGACTCCAATACAGGACTCAGTCCCAGGATCCCAGGATCACAGCCCCAGCCAAAGACAAACACCCAACCACTGAGCCACACAGATGTCCCTGATGCTATATTTATTGACAGCACATTAGTCTAGAAGCAGGAATGGAACATGATAATGACTTTAGTGATGGTCTTGTGTAAGTCCTAGAACGTGTTGCAGCCATTTTGATGAAAGTTGTAATGTTCAAAGACTTCTCAGTCCCAGTTTTCCTACTCCATCAAATTGTATATTTCACTGAGTAAAGTTTTGTATGGGACTATTTCTTAAACTAAGTGAGGGCAGGATAGCCAGTGGGGAAGAATGGGAGAATATGTTTAAATTTCTCATTAAGTGAGTCAGAAACTCAAAACCATCCTTCATTTCATCTTTTCTGTCATCTGCACATCTAAATTGTCACTAAGTTCTATTGATTTTGCCTTTGAAACTTATTTTAAAATATGACCAATTATTCCATCTTTTCTGAAGAGCACATTATTTCCTATTGGAGACATACTTTCTCCATTTCCCTTTAAATTTTCTCCATTTTTTATACTCCCAGGATACCAAACCATTAATCGTATTTTAGACAGAGTGGTCTCTTTGGCATAATAATTTAATCATTTTGCTTTCTTATATGAACTTATCCAGGAGTTCCATATTCCTTTCAAAATAAATTTTAAAGCCAGTGAAGTTTCATACAAAAACCTTCATGTTTTGGATCTTTCTGTTTTATCGTGCTTATCATCTACCAAAAATGTCCCCCTCCTTCTGTTCATGCCCCATTTCTTTTTCTTCCAATTTCTGGTCTTCATACCATATATACTCTAAGTGGTAATGACTTCCATAATCCTCACCTGTGGACATCATTATGCTTGGACTTCAAGGCTCATGTCTTTGTTTTTCACTCTCCAGCCCAGAATGAGTTAGAATTTTGATTTGAATTTAAAATCACTCAGTATATTAGCTCTTATTTATTCTATTACTTGTTATTCTGTGAAGGAGGGAAATTATTTTTCAGCAATCCATGCCAATTTTGAGGCCAAAGATTGAGTTTCATTCTCATGTCCCTAAAATCTAACATGGGTCATTGCACTGGGGGGCGATCACTACATGATAGTTGATTAAAGGCCACATTCAATTTTACATTAATCATATTTGAGATCAACCCTGACCCTATGTGTTATAGATAGTTGTCTCATTCCTGGATAGGTAAATTCAACAAGATTCAAAGTCCCAACAGAGTTTTTAAAGAAATGTAAAACATCTTCCAATTCAGACAGAAATGTAAGGCACTTTAAGATTAATTTCCTTAAGTCTTCACTTGCTAAGTTTGCATACTATAACATTTTTCCCTTCTATTAGTCTTCTAACTTAATGTTTTAGAACTTGGATTCTCACATTGGATCTGTTGCTCAGTTCTCCTTCACTGATCTTTACCAACCCTTGCTTTTCGTTCTCCATTATAATTTTTTTTCTTCAGCCTTGAGGTATAACTTAGCTTATAACTATGATCTGTTTGTGCCTTATAGGTCTATCTATGTAGAATTTATAAGAACCCTATATCCCAAGTTTCTGAGTATGAGAGTCATTGTTAAAACTCCTTTTTTTTAGGGTGTATTGAAAATACTGTGAAGCAGAGATAAAAAAATATTGGAAAAATCAACATAATGACTATAAGTAAATAGTTTTCTGTAGGAAATGAGAAGGAATATTTGAATTTCTTAGTTATGATGCATTCCTTAGAATGAGAATGATTTGAAATTTTCTAAATTTCTCTAAAATTATTTACTGATTATAATTTCTTTCTCTGTTCAATTTGTATTCTGACAATTGAATATTTCTGTTGATATGAAATCACAAAATAGCTTTCCTTAGGAAGATATGATAATACATTTAACTGTATTAGAGGCTGTTATTCCTTGGTGATTAAGGGAATAAAGCTTAGAAATACAAATTGTAATCTAAAATGTTTATTTCCCGCCCACCCCCAACATTGCATTATCACTTGTCTTAAAGTATTGGTAACTATTGGACCTCAATTAAATCACAGATGACCTAGTCTAAAAGTCAAAAACATTTTTTTAGCTCTGAACTAAATATTTTGAGTTTTAAAATCATCATACTTAATTCATAAAACATATGTACTTTAAAGTAGAATGTGTGAAAGCTCATGAAGACTTTATCTTTGATAAAGTACACATTATTAATATCTGGCTTCAAACTTTATACAATTTGAATCAGAATGTATATAGTATCCTGTGATTTATACCCTCCTACTTGTTGCTCTATATAACCATATTTCATTAATTTTCAATTCTGAAAGTTATTCTTATGTATCCATATACCACAATTACTTTTTTATTCTAGTTTTGATGGATGCTAGGATGTTCCTAGTTCCTTACTTATATTGCATTCTATTGCATGTCCAATAATGTGCACATGCATAAATTTATCTAGACTAAATATTCACAAGTGGAATTGTTCCATTTCACTAGAAGTTACCAAACTATTATGCAAAGCACTTTTCCTAATTTACTCCTTACCCTGCTGTGTATGAATGTTATCTTTATCACATGTACTTGTAAACATTTGATATTACAGATCTCAAATGTGTTAGTTTCATGGTCATAAAATTATATGTCAAATTTTAATTTTGATTTCCCTGCTTTCTAATGATATCTTTGGATCAGCCGTTCATTTTTTTTTGACTGTTCTGAAGTTCTTAGTCTATATAGTTTTAATACTTCTACTATGTTTTTAAGCTGAGTTGTAACAATAGACAAAGAAGAGCACTGCATAATGATTGAGGAATTGATCCATCAAGAAGATATATCCATCACAACATATAAGGAGAGCCAAAGAAAGGCTGCTGGAGAAAACATTCATTATTTATTTTAGAAGATCTTCCAGCCAGAGACTGACTTCTCTGAACTTCCCCACACTTCCTAAGTGATGGGAGGTCTGGATAGACATTGGCCTAACTTTCTGAATATGGACAATTTGTTTAGAACAGCCCATTCATCTGTTTATTTTCAGGGTCCAAATCAATATCATAAACACAGGTCTTGGTAGGAAGTCCAGTCATTGTACTTATCATTCCACCAGAAGGTACAGAGGACCAATGTGGACACTAGCATGGAAGCCTCAAACTGGCAAGATGAAACCAGTATGCATGCAGTTTTGCTCTGGATTATCAGACAAATACAAGCATTTTCTTTTGAAATACATTATAAGATTTGACTTGCTAATGTTTTTACAGGGCTGTGGCATCAGTGCAGATGATAATGTATGGATGACATTTCAACTTTAATTCTGTATGCTTGAGGTAAATAGTTGGAAAGGGAAATTTAAAATACCATTTATAATAGTATTAAAAACATGAAATACTTAGGATTCTTTTTCAAAATATGTGCAAAACATCTTTACTGAAAACTACAAAGTACTGCTGAGAGAAATTAAAGATCTCAATTAAAGAATTGAGATATTGATTTTTGTCCATTAGTTGGGTAATTAAATATGGTTCAGAAGTCAATTTGCATTATTTTGCCTTCTAAATTTAACAAGATTCAATCAAAATCCCAACAGAGTTTTTAAAGAAGTGTAAAAAAATCTTTCAATTCACACAGAAATGTAAAGCCCTTAGAATAAGCTCAATTATTTTTGGGGAAAAACATATTTTGGGATGTCTGGGTGGCTCAGTTGGTTAAGCATTCAATCCTTGATTTTTTTTTCTCAGGTCATAATCTCAGGGTTGTGAGATCAAGCCCCGCCACTTTGACCTTTGCACTGGGTATAGAAGCTGCTTAAGATTGTCTCTCTTCCTCTCTCTCTCTACCCTTCCCCTGCACACATGCATGTACTCTCTCTCTCAAAAAAAAAAAAAAAAAAAAAGAAAAAGAAAAAGAAAAAAGAAAATAAATCACACACATTTTGAAGATGTGTATTACATGATTCCAAGATTTATTCTGAAGATACATTCATCAAGAAGTGTGCGTTTGGCTGAAAGGATAGACACATTAATGACAATTGGGAAAAAAAAAAGTCCACATACAGACAAATATATATAATTTCCTTTTAAATGTATCAAATGAATTCATCAGGGAAAGAGTAACCTTTTTAACAGACTGTTGTGTAACTACTTATTTATGTTTTCTTTCTTTTTTTTTTTAAATCAAACCTTACCTTACTCTCTCCATAAAATTAGCTTGGAAACTATCATTGGCATATATATATATATATATATATATATATATATATATATATATATATATAAGCTAAAACTATGAAAGTCAAAGGAAAAAAGTCCTAGGAAAATATCTTTTGATCTTGAGACAATGACTTTGGAAATGGGATGAAAAAATAAGATTCATAAAATTTAAAGGTGAAGATGAATTGGGCTTTAACCAAATTAAAGCTTTTCTTACAATAACTACATACAGGACACCTGGGTGGCTCAGTGGTTGAGCACCTGCCTTTGGCCCAGTGATCCTGGAGTCCCAGGTTTGGGTCCCACATTGGGCACCCTGCATGGAGCCTGCTTCTCTCTCTTCCTCTCTCTCTCTCTGAGTCTCTCACGAATAAATAAATAAAATCTTAAAAAAATAATAAATACATTAGGAACACAAAAACATAGGTACATATTAGCAAAAAATATTTGCAATAGAAATATCTGACAAAAAACTTATATCCATAATATAGTGAACCCAACCAATCCCAATAAGAAAACAAAGAAAAAATGTGCAAAATATTTGAATAAAAACTATATACAAGAAGATATACACATAAACAATAAGAACATGAAAGTTTTTCTCATCATCTTTAGTTATTAAGGAAGTGTAAATGACAAAGCCAAAACAAAATATAAACACTAACAACCCATGTGTTTGCAAGAAGGTGAAACAATTGAAATCTCATATGTTGCTCATGGAAATGTAAAATGATGTAAGTACTTTGGAAAATAGTGTGATTATTTCTTATAGTATTAAGCACACGCCTACCATAAGACCCAGCAATGCCATTTCTTGTTATTTATTTACCCAAAAGAAATGAAAACATTTGACCTCACAAAGACCACAAAATGAATGTTTTAGGCAAATTTACCCATAATAGCCAAAAACCTGGATAAAATGTCCAATGTATTTTCATGAGACACATTGATGTTTATCCATATAATGAAGCACTACCTGGATATAAAAGGGGATACATAATTGATATCAATAACATGGATTAAAGTAAAAAACACACTGAAGGAGAGCATCCAGATTAAAAATAACATATTTTATTATTCCACTGATAATGAAATTCTAGGAAAATTGAATCTTCCCAACAGTGACAGAGGAAGACCAGTGGTTGTCTAGGCAAGATTTGAAGGAGAATGTGAGTGCAAAATGGCACATATAACTTTTTGGATGAAGGAAATAGTCTATATCATTTGTGATGATGTTAACATGATTGAATACATCTGCCAAAACTAACTGAATAGAGCAATTAAAATGGGAGTCTTTTATTTTATGTAAATTTAACTTGAAGTAAAGTTATTTTTAAAGATAAAACATAATTATATAATATTCTGTGTCTGATGAGTGATTGTCATTCATGGTATCTTGCTTCCATCTGGTGTGTGTATGTGTGTGTGTGTGCACATGTGCTTTTTGCTTTAAGTTGCTCATTTTCCTTGGAGCTGTTTCTATGAGAATACTTTGGGTGTAAAGATAACTATGAGATATTTAGAAAAGATTATTTCTTGCTCTTTTAAGCATTATTTATTGGAGATAACCTTAGACTAAACTTTTGGCTGGAGATTTTCAGACTGACTAGAGAGAAAGATTTTAGATTTCTTTTTTACTTGTGAGAGAGAGACAGAGAGAGAGAGAGATAGAGAGAGAGAGAGAAACGCACACAGAAGTGGTGAGAGTGGCAAGCAGAAAAAGAAGTAAGCATCCCACTGAGCAAGGACCCCGATTGGGGACTCAGTCCTAGGACCCTGGGATCATGACCTGAGCAGAAGGTAGACCCTTAACCAACTGAGCCACCCAGGCATCCCCAGAGTGAGATTTTAGATTGCAAATCTATAAGAATGTTTGTTAATCGTTTGTTTATAATGATGTATTTGAAATGTCTTATAAACTCAGTGGCTTACAAATAGTAATAATTTGTCTCTTTCTCATAATCTTAAAGTTCTGGAATGTTCAGGAACAAGCTATAGGTCAGGTTCAGATGTCTGAACACGTATTCTTTATCTTATGCCTAGCCTGGACCATGTAGTTATGGTGGAGATAATGAGCTTCACAGTTGCACGCCTCTACTCATTTTCCATTGGTCAAATAAAGGCATATGACAATGCCAAAGTCAGTGAGTATCCCAAAGTCCTCCTCTGTACAGAGAATGGGATAGGAAAATGAATGTTTAATGAACAGTAGTAGTACAACATATTATAGAAGTAATATGTATTATAAGCAATTTTCAGGAATGTGATTTTCCATCTGTTCAGCCTCAAGGTACAAGATAAGTAATTTTCCTAGGAGTACATGGGGTGAGGGAACAAGGTTTTTGTCAGTTACTCATTTTTTCAGTGAAGCTCTAGTTCTTTGGGATGCTTGTTTTATGATAGGTCTCTCATTAAAGGCTTCACCTTGCCATGGATCAGTAAATAACCTTAAAATGAATGCAAGGTGCAGCTTATCTTCCTTCTCTAGATCATTGCCTTCACTTCTTTTTGACCTATATACTATTACTTATTTTTTTCTCTTTGTTTGTTTGTTTGTTTGTGGTGGTGGTTCATCATTGCATGCAATAGAATTCTAAAACACTTTGAGTAGCATTTTAAGCATTTTTTAAAGTTTAGAATTGGTTAGGATACCAAGTCTGTCAATTGGCTGAAATAGAGACATAAATTATTTACTCTCAAAAAATTTTGTTATAAGCCACATAAAATTTGAATATATACATTACATCACTTTACCTATTTTCTTCTCACTCTATCTTAATGTTCTTTTTCTCCCATACCTTCCTTTCTTCTTTAGTTATAACAAGCATTTTCTCTGGTGGCTATATAAAATAAAAGAGAGTTATTTGGGTTTAATTCCAAAGAAATCTATTGGTGATAGCAAACTCTGCTACCTCAATATCCTGCCACAGTGGTATCATTATAATAGCAAAGTTCTGAGGGGCCTTTCTCTGTAAAGAGTGTTAGCGGGAATATTTCTTATAGCTTTATAAACAACTAAAATATATAATAACTTACATCAGAAGTAGATGGGGGTAAACTCTTCAGCTTTGAGTTCAACAAAAATGCAGAAATCTATGAGTTTAACTTTTTCTCTCCAATACAAGTGATACCATGAAGTATATATCTTTCTTTGGTTTATTTCACTTACCATAATGCTCTGCAGGTTCATCCATGTTGTTTTTATTTATTTTTTTTAATAATACATTTATTTTATATTGGTGTTCAATTTGCCAACATACAGAATAACACCCAGTGCTCATCCCATCAAGTTCCATGTTGTTTTTAAATGACAGGATTCCCTTCCTTCTTATGGCTGTATAATATTCTTGATCCATTTATCCATTGATGAATGCAAGTTATTTCCATGCCTTGGATAATATGAATAGTGATATACTGAATGCAGAAGTACAGATATCTCCTTAAGATAATGGTATGTTTCCTTTGGATATATACCCAGAAGTAGAATTGTTAGATCATATGGTAGTTCTGTTTTTAATTTCTTGAGGAATCTCCATACTGTTTTGCATAGTGTCTTAGCCAATTTACATCCCCAACAACCATACATAGGGTTCCCTTTTCTCCATATCCTCACAAGCATTTGTTATTTTTTTGTCTCATTGATAATAGAGACAAGAGCCTTCCTAACAGGTGTCAAGGGATATCTCCTCTTGGTTTTGATTTACATTTTCCTAATGATTAGCGATGTGGAAAAAATAGGGAATGTTAGTAAAACATAAATATAAACTTCTAGTTATATGATAAATAAGATTTGAGTAATGTGTCACATAGTGACTATAGTTGATAAGACTGTATTGTATAATTAATATTTCCAAAGAATAGAACTTAAATGTTCTCATCACAAAGGGAGGGGGATAAATATATGAGTTTGACGGTGTGTTAATTAACTCAATAGGAAAAATGCTTTCACAATTTATACATATATCAAATTACTATGTTGTACACTTAAATATATTACAATTTCCGTATGTCAATTATGACCTCAGTAAAGCTGAAAAAATACAGAAATCTGTTTTGGGTAAGTAATTGCTGCTACATACAAGCACTACTAATTATCCTGCCCACTTTTAAGTTATATCATCAGATCAGATGCTCCAATATGTCTCATTCTGTGATTAGTTAGTATATCAAAAGGGAATGATATTCAAAGGGGGATAAATGAAGAACAAGAAGATAGTTAATTGTCTGAAGCCCTTTTGTGTGATAGATATATTCACAGATTAATTAGGAACATTCTCAGAAACAATCATTTCTCAAATCTAGCCCAATGAAATAAATGGAAAATTTCCCACTGCCTGAGGTAATGTACTTCTCTAAAGAAATGGACTCTGAACTCCAGTAATTTCTTTGTTATAGGCCCTTCCTACATAGATTTCTTGCAGTTTCTCTAAATAGAATTATACTTCTTGGTTTGGTTAAATAATAGTCTAATGTACTCTTTTGGATCAGCACCAGTTCCTTATATTTTAAGCCACTTTCCTGAAGTATTATTGACATTAAAAAAGCTGTAGATGTTTATTATATACAATTTGATGTGTTGGAGATAAGTATACAGCTGATCCTTGAACAATATGGGTTTGAACTGTGCAGGTACACTTATAAGTGGGATTTTTTGATACAGTGTAGTACTGTAAATATACTTTTTCTTTCTTATGATTTTCTTAATAATATTTTCTTTCCTCTAAGTTACTCTATTATAAGAATACAGATAGCATACAAAATATATGTCAATCAACTATTTATGTTATCAGTAAGGCTTTCTTCCTATCTACAGTAGACTGTTAGTACCTAAGTGTTTGAGGAGTCAAAATTATGTATGGAGTTTTGACTATGAGAGCACCCAAACTCCAGCATTGATCACGGGTCAACTGCACATCCATGAAACCATCAACACAATCTATGCCATAACATATCCATCACCTACAAAAGTTTCCTCCTGCCCTCTTTAATTGTTACTATTGTTACTATTATGAGATCTACCCTCACAGCAAATTTTTAAGAATATCAATATGGTATTAATTATAGTCACTATGTTGAATAGTAGATTTCTAGGACTCACTTATCTTGCGTAACTGAAACTTTCTACCCTTTGACTGATACTTTATCATTTCCACTTCCCCATATCTCTTGGCAATACCACTCTAATTTCTCTTCCTAAGAGTTTAACTAGTTTAGGTTCCTTATACAGTGGACTCATAGTACAGTGGACTCATAGTAATTGTCCTGTATCTGGCTAATTTCACTAAGCACAGTGTCTTCCAGCTTCATCCATGTTGTCACAAAGGGTAAGATTTCTTTTTTTTTATGACTGAATAATATTCTATCTATCTACCATCTATCATTTATCATATATCTATCATCTATCACATTTTTCTATCCATTCACTCAGTGATGCACATTATTATTATTATCATTATTATTATTATTATTATCATTACCTCTGTATCTTAACTATTGTGAATAATGCTGCAATGAAAGTGCGGGTATCTCTTCAAGATTCTGATTACAATTCTTTTGCATATACAACAATAAATGGTTTTCCTGGATTATATGGTAGTCATTAAAGAAATTAAGGAGACTTTATGCTGTTTTACATAGTGAATGCATCAATTTATATTCCCAAAAATAGTGCACAGGATTCCCTTTTCTCCACACCTCACATTTAATATTTTTTTATTGTTGTTGTTTAGTTGGCATGGAACATTATATTAGTTTCAGGTGCACAGCATAGTGGTTTGACAATTCTATACATTATGCTATGCTCACCATGATAAGTGTAGTTACCATCTGTCACCATACCATGTTATTACAATATTATTGACATACTCCATATGCTGTACTTTTTATCTTCATGACTTATTTATTTTATTAGTGGGAGTTTGTACCTCTCATCACCTTCACCTAATTTGCCCATCCCTCAGATCCCTCTCCTCGGGCAACTACCAGTTTTCTCTTTGTATTTTTGAGTCTATCTCTGTTAATTTGTTTTGTTTTTAGATTTCACATATAAATGAAATCATGTGGTATTTGTTTTGCTCTTATTTCACTTAACATAATACTCTCTAGGTCCATCCATGTTGTTGCAAATGGCAAGATCTCATGCTTTTTTATGCTAAGATAATACACACACACACACACACACACACACACACAATCTTCTTTTACTGATTCTTGTTTAGCCATTCATTTATCAGACACTTACCTTGCTTCCATATCTTGGCTATTTTAAATAATGCTGCAATGAACATAGGAGTGCATATAGCTTTTTGAATTAGTATTTTCATTTTTTTTAGACTTCATTTATTCATGAGACACAGAGAGGGAGAGAGAAAGAGAGAGAGAGAGAAGCAGAGTCATGGGCAGAGGGAGAAGCAGGCTCCATGCAGGGACCTTGACGTAGGATTTGATCCCGGGTCTCTAGGATCACACCCTGGGCTGAAGGTGGTGCTAAACCACTGAGCCACCTGGGCTGCCCAGTATTTTCATTTTTTTAAGCTAAATATCCAGTAGTGGTACTGGATAACCCATGGTTAACCCATGGTTATCCAATGGTACTACTGGATCCAAAATATGTAAAGAACTTTATATGACTCAACAACAACATAAATAATTTTATTAAAAAATGGACAGAGGACATGAGTAGACATTTCTCCAAAGAAATAAAGATGGTCAGTAGACACATGACACATGATGAGATGGTTAATGTCACGTTAATCATCAGGGGAATGCAAATCAAAATTATAATAAGACATTACCTCACACCAGTCAGAAAGACTAGTATCAAAAAGACAATAAATAGGGATGCCTGGGTGGCTCAGCGGTTGAGCGTCTGCTTTTGGCCCAGAGCATGATCCGGAAGTCTTGGGATCAAGTCCCACGTCAGGCTCCCTGCATGGACCCTGCTTCTCCCTCTGCTTGTGTCTTTGCCTCTCTCTCTCTCTCTCTCTCTCTTTCTGTGTCTCTCATGAACAAATAAAATCTTTAAAAAACAGACAATAGACAATAAATAACAAGTGTCGAAATTAATGTGGAGAAAAGGGAATCATTGTGAACTGTTGGTAGGAATGTAGATTGGTGCAACTACTGTGGAAGATAGTATTGAGCATCCTTTCTTTTCTAAATGATTGATTGATTGTCATCTTAAGTTATTCATTCATTCATTCATTCATTCATTCATTCATTCATTTATTAATAGCCATCTTAACAGGTGTAAGGGATTTCTTTCCATTTATTTGTATTTGCCAATTGCTTTTATCTGTGTTTTATAGTTTTTAATGTACAAATATTTTATCTCTCTGGCTAAATTTCTTGCTAAGTAGTTTATTTGTTTTGATGCTATGGTAAATGTGATTGTTTTCTTAATTTAATAGTTCTTTGTTGGTGTATAGAAACTCAACTGATTTTTATGCATTGATTTGTATCCTGCAACTTTATCAGAATTTATTAATTATAACAATTTTTAGTAGTCTTTAGGGTTTTCTATATATAATATCATATCATATCATCCACAAAGATAGCTTTTTTTTTCCAATATGGATGCCTTTGATTTCTTTTTCTTGCCTAATTGCTTTGGATAAGATATCCAGTATTATTTAATGAAAGGTGGAATGTGGGTATCTTTGCCTTGTTCTAAATCTTAAAGTAAAACTTTCAATGTTTCATCGAGTGTGATCTTAACTATGAACTTGTCATATAGAGAATTATTATGTTGAAATAAATTCCTTCACACCTAATTTTTTGAGAATTTTTATCACAAGTGAGTGTTAAATTTTTTCAAATGCTATTTTTGGTATCTATTGAGATGATCATTCATTTTTATCCTTTATTCTATAATGTGGTATATCATATTAATTGCTTTATGGTTGTTGAAGTATCCCTGGTGGTTATGTGTATGATCTTTTTAATGTGCTATGGAATTTGGCTTAATATTTTGTTGAAGATTTTTACACACATGTTCATATGGGGTATTGGCTTATAGTTTTCTTTTACTATAACATTTTCACCTATTGTTGGTATCAGGGTGATGCTGGCCTCATAAAATGAATTTGGAATTGTTCCCTCCTCATCTGGTTTTAGGAACAGTGTAAGAAAGATGGACACAAATTCTTCTTTCAATGTTTGATAAAATTCATCTATGAAGTCATCATGGTCCTGAACCTGTCTTTGTTAGGAGGTTTTAGATTACATATTTAATCTCCTTACCTGTTATTTTTCTGTTCAGGTTTTCAACTTCTTAGTCTTGGTAGTTTTCATGTTCTTAGTAATTTATCCATTTCTTTTAGGTTGTTCAACTAGTTGGCATATAATTTTTCATATTAGTCTCTTATGTCTTTTATTTCTCTGCCATCAGCTGTAATGTTTCTTCTTTCATTTCTGATATCATTTAATTGAATTTTCTTTCTGATTTTGTGGTTATTCTAGCTAAAAGTTTTCCAATTTTGTTTATCTTTTCACCAATTCAGTGCACTATTTAAAATTTTTCTATTCTCTATTCATTTATTTCTGCACTGATCTTTACCAGTTTCTTCCTTCTGCTAACTTTGGGTTAAGTTTGCTCTAAAATAGTTCTTTGAGTTACAAAGTGAAGTTATTTGAAATATATTTTTTCTTTTTTATTATTTTTCTTTAAAAAAAAAGATTTTATTTATTTGAGAGACAGAGAGTGACAGAGAGAGAGAGGGAGAGCATGAGATGGGAGGGGTCAGAGGGAGAAGCAGACCTGAGCAGGGAGCCTGATGTGGGACATGATCCTGGGACCCCAGGAACATGACCTGAGCTAAAGGCAGACACTTAAATGACTGAGCCATCCAGGCACCTTTCTTTTTTATTCTTTAATGTAGGTATATATTGCTATAAACTTCTCTCTTAGCCCTGATTTTACTGTAGCCATTAGTTTTGGTAAACATTGTGTATTGTTTTTGTTTCAAGATATTTACTAATTTTTCTTTTGATTTCTTCTTTGATCCAATGGTTAAGAGTGTGTCATTTAATTTCCATGTTTTTGTGAGGTTTCCTGTTTTTCTTTTGTTTCCTGATATCTAGTTTTATTCCATTTTGTCTGGAAAAGATATTTGGAATGATTTTAATCTTCCAAAATTTATTATGTATTATTTTTTGACCTAGAATGTGATTCATCCTGTAGATTGCTCTGTGTGCACTTGAGAAAAATGTATATTCTGCTGCTATTCAGTAGAATGTTTTATATATGTCTGTTAGGTCTTTTGGTCTATAGCATTACTCAAGTCTGCTTTTTCTTCATTGATTTTCTGTCTGGATCATCTATCCATTTTTGAAAGTTGGATATTGAAATCTAGTATTATATCACTATATTTCTATTCAGTTTGTCAATGTTTGCTTTATATATTTAGATTCTTTGGTTATGAGTACATATATATTCTTAATTGTTATATCTTCCTATTGATTAACCATTTTATTATTGTAAAAAGACCTTATTTATCTGTTGTGACAGTTTTTGACTTAATGTTTGTTTTGTCTGATATAAATATAACTACTCTAGCTCTCTTTTGGTTGCCATTTGCATGGAAATTTCTTTATATTTGGCCTACGCCCACAGGTGGGTCTGGTGGGTTTGCTGGCCCAGGACAGCAACCCTGGGGACTCAATGGATGGGCCTTGTCTCTCTTTTCTTCACAGGAAAATACATGATCCAAGGGAATCTCTCTCAGCACTGCTGTACCTGGTTGGAAGATGGATGATGCAGATAAAGTGAGACTTTTATTTCTATTTTTTATAATGCATTTTTTTCTTGTTTCTGTGCTCCACTAGGTTACTGTAACCTCTCTCCTGAATTCAGAGCTGAATTGTTCTTGTTCTTCATGAAAGAGAAGTCAGTGTTTCTGCTGAGGAAGGAGTACAAGGTCATGTTATTCAGCCATCTTCTGATGTCACTTTCTCCTCTTGATATTTTTAAATGCATGCTTGGTTCCTTTTCTTTTCCATCTTGTTGGATCAGATTTTTATCAATATTTGAAAGTTACTGAAGAAGAGGTCATAATCTGCCACACCCTGATCCTCAAACCCTGATCCTCAAACCCAGATTTACAATAATGTGCTGTCTTCACAGCTTTCTCTCTACACATCCTCAGCTGTGTCCAGCTGTTTTCCTACAAAGCTTGTTTTGTTTTGTTTTTTAAATGCAATTCACTCTGTTGGCTGATACCTTCATTATTTCTTCAGTCATCTGATCTTGAAATTTGAGAGAAATTGTGAACCCTTCTTTCATTAACCTCAGAAATCTAACATCAAACTCTTTTTATTTTATGTTGAAAAAGATAATCATAACTGATCACTTATTTTCACTTTCTACCACTATCTTTGTTTATAAATATTTACATTTTCATCAAATGATATACAATTATTTTATTCTTATTCAATTTTTCACAAACTTAAGAATACCAAAAGTAACCAGTTTCTCTCTATTATTACTACCTTAAACTAAATAGAATTTATCTTGCTTAATTTATTTTAATACTACAGCAGGCAGTTATTTATTTATTTATTTATTTATTTATTTATTTATTTATTATTGGAGTTTGAAATGCCAACATATAGCATAACACCCAGTGCTCATCCCGTCAAGTGCTCTGCTCAGTGCCAGTCACCCAATCACGCCCGTGGTGGGTCACCCCGCCCACCTCCCTTTCCACTACCCCTTGTTCGTTTCCCAGAGTTAGGTGTCTCATGTTCTGTCTCCCTCTCTGATATTTCCCACTCATTTTCTCTCCTTTCCCCTTTATTTTCTTTCACATTTTTATATTCCCCAAATGAATGAAACCATATAGTGTTTGTCCTTTTCTGATTGATTTACTTCACTCAGCATAATACCCTCCAGTTCCATCCACGTTGAAGCAAATGGTGGGTATTCATCGTTTCTAATGACTGAGTAATATTCCACTGTATACATAAACCACATCTTCTTTATCCATTCTTCTTTCAATGGACACTGAGGTTCCTTCCACAGTTTGGTTATTGTGGACATTACTGCTATAAACATTGGGTGCAGGTGTCCTGCCATTTCACTGCATCTGTATCTTTGGGGTAAATCCCCAGCTGTGCAATTGCTGGGTCATAGGGCAGTTCTATTTTTAACACTTTGAGGAACCTCCACACAATTTTCCAAAGTGGCTGTACCAGTCTACCAGTTATTTATACTTCTAGTCCACTAAATACTCTTGCCCCTCTTTAGTAAATTAACCCACTGAGAAAATAAAGTAATATTTTGAAAATAAATACAATCAAGCTAGTTCCCTGGTTATAACTCCCAAGGGCTTCCCATCTCGGACAGAATGAACCCAATGATTCTTCCATAACTACAAGGCCCTATGTGACCTCTGTTTCCTTCAACCTCACTGCCTTCTGTGCATCTCCAAAGGTAGATTTCTGTGCCCACTCTGAGCTCATTGGTCTTCTTGGCACTCACAATTCCACTCTGTTCTCAGAGTAATGGCTTTGCTGTGCCAGTGCCAAGAAGAATCTCATTCCAGAGTCATGACCAGGTCCCTTATTTCATTTATGCATCTACTCAAATGTCTTTGCTTCAGAGGACACTGCTCTACCCAGTGTAACTGTCATGCATCCCCATTTACTCTCTGATCTCTCAATCTACTTTCATTTGTTTTTTTCTTCATAAAATTTATATATCCATTACTACCTTTTCTTATATAAAATACTATATTATGTCATCTTATTTCTTATTGTAATGTATTATATTATGCTATTTATATGATTTTATTACACTTTGCATTGAAATGTAATTTCCAAGTTGTTAGGATTTTTTACTATTGTTTCGATTTTATATAAACAATACTGAATAAATGACGTATGGAAAAAAATTTTAAAACTCTTTTGAACCTTCTTAAATAATCTCATAAAACACAGTGAGATAAAATAACTTGGCTGCTTAGGAATCTTTGGCCATTATTTATTTCCAAAAGTGGACAATCAAAATAGCATTAGGTTTTTACCACCTCTTACCAGACAGTCCTTTCAAGCACATTCCTACAATATGACACCAAAATATAAATTTTAGCCACTCAGTACCTAGGATTCTTTTGCTAACTAATGATATTTCTCCTGTATAAAACAACTGTCCCTTAAACTATGGTTGTTGACTTCCTACACAATTCTAAGTATCAATTCAAGTGCTATTTCTCACATGAGACTTTTTTTAATCCCCTAATCATAATTGAATTATACTCTCTAGCATTGCTACTGCACTTTGCTTCTACCTCTACTATATTGTGTATATATTATCTTCTCTATATTCTAATCATTTGTAAAAATGGAAACCTAGAAAGATTTTTGGGGGAAAGGATCTACATTTTATTCATTTTTGTATCTCATGGTGTCCCAACATGGCAGAAAGAGCACAAGAGAGCATTGAATAAATATTTACAAACTAAAATAGAGTTGAACAGAAATGGAAAGTAGTAAAATGGAACAGAATTCTCAGACAAATCAAGCCTACAAAGACTTTCTCTTTCCCCATATTGCTATTGTGCCTTTTATGTGATTTTGATCAGCTGCCACATCTGTCTTTTACTCTAACCAAATTGTAAATTCCAAATAAACAGCTTTATCTGTTCATCTCTATGTTTGACTAACACAGTACGTAGCACTAAATTGATACTCAATAGTTAGTAATTTTATTTTATTTTTTAAAGATTAATTTATTTATTTGAAAAGGGGAGGGGCAGAGAGACAGTTCAAGCAGTTACCCCACTGAGCGTGGAGTCTGATGTGGGGCTCAATCCCCAGGCTCCATCCATGACCCATGAAATCATGACCTAAGCTGAAACAGAGTCTGATGCTTAACTGACTGAGCTACTCAAGTCCCCCAATAGTTAATAATTTTAAAGGAATAGAATCTTATATTGCAGAATCTTATATATGAAAAATAAAGAAAAATTTTTGTTCAAGTTTTGAATTTGACAAATAAGCAGCTTATAAACAAAAGATGTTTCTTTTCCCATGTCATGTGCTATTTGATGACAATAATCATGATAGTTAGACTTAATCTGAAACTATTGCTTTAAAAAAAAAAGAGTAAGGATATAATTATAAATTAAACATTTCAATTTTCTTTGGATTTCTTTATATGCTAATAAACTATATTTATTAGGTAATATTTTACAATCTTTATTACTCACTAAATTTCCAAATTACAAAAAGGAAAGTAAAATGAAAAATCATAGACAAAATTAAAAATTTTTAAAATATTCAAAGCTGTGGTTATCCTCAATTTATCTTAATATTTGACTCCAAAAAGCATAATGTTGCAGGGACTGAGGGAAGATTTACTAAGGCTCAGCTTTTCTAGTGTCCAGATTGTCTAATATGCAATGTAATATGTGCAAGTGCATGAGCAATTCCATACAAAAACTCAGGTTGAAAAATGAAGTTATAAGAACCAATGGAAAAATAAAACAGGAAAACCAATTACATCTTTGATATCAGTAAAGTTTTCCCTCAGAATAAAGTATTTAAACAGAAACCTAAATGTTGTGGACAGGGGATAGGATAAATTATAGGCAGAAAAAGCTGATGTCAAATGGAATTGTCTTGAAGTACAATTGAAATGAAGTGGCTATGGAGGTGAATAAATGGTAGTGGAGGTCAGATCACAAAATTATTTGTATATTGCCAAAAATAAAAATATTAAAAGTGCCTATATACACCTTTTTTGTGTATTTAAAGGTTTTGGGTTTTTTTTTTTTTTTAACAGTACGTTTTTTTATTAAACCTTAAATTTGGGTGGCCCGGGTGGCTCAGCAGGTTAACGCCACCTTCAGCCCAGGGCCTGATCCTGGAGTCCGGGGATCGAGTCCCACGAGTCCCACATGGGGCTCCCTGCATGGAGCCTGCTTCTCCCTCTGCCTGTGTCTCTGCCTCTCTCTCTCTCTCTGTATATCTCTCATGAATAAATAAGTAAACTCTTTAAAAAAATCTTAAAATTTGTGATGATTTATTTGTTGATAATAGATTACTAGACATATTGGTCTCATTCTGTGGTTGATTTGATGGTCTGACTCCAGGGAGCAATGATTTTAGTGAGTACCCTTGGACAGCTAAAATGAATTATCTGCTCTGTAGGTATGGCTTCTAATAGATAAACATATAATCTGAATACAGATATGTTGGATGGATAAGCAAAATTTTCAATAATGTAGCTGGTGGTATGAACAGGATGAATAAATATAATATTATAAAACCAAGACTTGTACAAGAAAGAAGCAATTTCTAGGATGACAGGGTCAGGAGTAACTTTTGAGATTATATGACTATCATTGAAGAATTTGAGAAACATATAGGGAGAGTCCAAAAAGTTAGATTTTCAGGAAAGACATAATAGAAGCATTAAAAAATCAGATAAATAGGTAATCACAAAAGAAATGTCCCTTGAAATCCCCCAGTCTCAATCATTCTGCTCTGCTTGTCGATATATCAAGGGTTTGAATTTTGAAACTACTAACTCGATCTAATTCAATATCTCTATGTTTGCAAAAAACATGGGTAAACTTATATTATCGAATTTAAATGTGCTTAAAATTAAATATATGAGCAACTGACCTAAGAAAGAATAAAAGAGAACAACTTGAGTAATGAGAGCTGTGCATTTTTGATATAGAGTATTAAGTGGCATCTGGAAGAGAAAACAAATTGTTGAAGTTTATAACAAATATTTATGGCTTGTGGGAATATAATATATATTAATATTTAATTTGCCTCTGCTTCTACAATACATTTTTTGTGTCAAAATGTTGCTTTTTAAAATTACAACAATTATTATACCAAAGTGCAAAATTGCCCACCAAGTAAGATACATTCATTTAAAAAGCCAACTTCTAATGGGAAATTGGTAAATAAAGGTTTCTTTGAGCAACCTAGTGTATTAAGTAGAAATAATATGTTTATAGTTAGAGATTTTTATGTGCTCTTTAATGGAACAAATACAGACAAATTATCATAATAGTGTTTCACTTCCTTCAGGGCTCAGTAATTTGAGAAAAGATAAATGGATTTAGTAGTTGTGAAGGGGCTGAGAGAATAATGGGGTAAAAGAGTATTAAAAGGTCAAAAAGCAACTGTTTAAAAAGGAAGCATTATTGCAATTAAATACAGGAAATAGTAAATAAATAGATACATTACATCTTGAACAAAAACATAACTTAGTTAAATATCAAATATGTGGACATTTAGATTTTCAAGACATGTATGTATTTGAGTGATGCACATTAATAGAAATAGTAAAAGCTCTGTGTCAGTTGATATCATATATTATGCATAGAGAAGAGAGGAGAGGGAAGAGCAGAATCATATGGTAAAGAAAAGAAGTAGGTCATTACTCAGTGAACGCTAAACTTAGCATGGTCATGGCTAAATCATTTACAGATTACTTTGAAATCTCTGAGCTGATATAAAGATCCTTCAAGATATAAATTTTTTGATTTCATGTTCTATTTTATGTGTTTATTTTATGTGTTTATTTTATGTGTTTCAGTTCAATGAATGTTCAAAAAAATAACTGACAAGCAAGAATTTGAGGAAAAAATATCTACTTTTGATGAAGTTGGTAATAATTATAATATTAAATATGGATAAATTAAGATAGATTGAAAACTGATATTGCAGGTTTGAAGAAAACCAAACCTTTATACTGACAAAGGGGCTACCCACAAATGCCAGTTGGTTTGCCCCCACAAAATTTCAACCATATCATAACAAATTTCCATAATACTTAAAGTAAATAGAAGATACAAAGAGTCTCAAAGAGAGGAAATCATGGTTCATATGCAAGTTTTGAAATAAGATTGGCATGACATCAAACTCCTCAACAGCAGCTGAGTGTTAAATGCTGGAATGCTTTCCAACATTCTGAGGGGACATAACCCAAAATTCATACACAGCCACAGTATAACACAATTGGGGAAGGGCAGATGAAGACATTTTCAAGCATTCCATGTCAGATAATTCATCTACAATGCAGTCATACTCCAAGAGACATTGGAGGGTGTGTTTTACCAAAAGAGAAACTAAATTTTAAAAGAAGAAGTAATATGATATAGGACATTCTGTCCAGTTGAGGAGCAACAGGAGTGCATAGAAGGTCAGGATTGGCACCTACCAAGGAAGCAGTGACTACCAGAGCTGGGGGACCAAGCATTCAGGACTGTGTGTAGGAGAGAACTGATCTCTGGAAAAGTTTATGGGACTACTCTTGGAGTGCGAAAGAAGACTCATTCATGATGACAAAAACACCAAGGACAAGCTGATGAAAACAAAATAAGTCAATTACTGAAGTACCTGGGTGGCTCAGTCGGCTAAGCATCTGCCTTCGGCTCAGGTCATGATGTCAGGGTCCTAGGATCCAGCCATGAGTGGGGCTCTCTGCTCAGGGGGGAGCCTGCCTCTATGTCTCCTTCTGTTCTTCCCTCCTGCTCATGTGCTCTCTCTCTCTCTCTCTCAAATAAATCAATAAATGTTTAAGAAAAAGAAAAAGAAAAAATGAGTCTATTATAAATGTCAGGAATTAAAGTTGTATAAAGAAATAAAGCAATGACTCAGCCAAAGCAACAACAAATTTATTGTAGCTATAAAAATTATTTATTGTATTGAAGAAACAAATCTCATGATACATAACCATTTCATTCCATTTTATCTATTTAATCTATTTTTATTTATCTATAACAATTTCCTTAAATGTGTTTATTGGGAGAGGTCCTTTCCTTGCCTTCAGAGCTAAAAGTTGGGCAATCCTATGATGACTCTTCTGGGAATGGTAAGAAAAAAAAAAAAAAAAAAGAATTCCTATACTTCTAAAATTATCCTTCTGTCTCAGATCACTTGATTTCTTAACTCCCACTTGTAGATTTTAGACTATTCTAACAAGTTCTGGCACAACAACTTTTATATTTCTGCATCATTTTCTATCAGCTAAATGCAGAATTTCAGATTGATATTAGGCCAGTTTCTCAATAAATATTTCCAATTTCCTGCTATTTTTATCCTGCTATAAGTATAAACACTGATCATTAATTAAGAAAGAATTGTGGTTGGGATATTACTATTAACATAGTAATATATAAAGCTCTCCCCCACACTTGCCTTTCTTTTTCATACAAAATATTAGACAACCATGATGCATCTATGTAAGTTCTACTCTTGCCATCCTCTTTATTTCCTTTGTTGGATTACCATAATTTAACATAATACAACTTTTTAAAAGTGTCCCAGAGATTAGTTCTGAGCCCTTGCTCTCTTTATCCCACTCCCTGGGGGTCACACTGAGACCTTCAACTTTACAAATTTGTACATTTCTTCGAGGTTGTCCAATTTGTTGATATACAGTTGTTGATATACAATATTCTCTTAATATTGTTTGCATTTCTGTGGTATTTGTATTTCTCCTCTCTCATTTGTGATTTTATTTATCAGAGCCTTTTCTCTTTTCTTTTTGATAAGTCTGGCTAAGGTTTTATCGATTTTATTAATTCTTTCAAAGAACCAGCTCCTGTTTTCATTGATCTGTTTATTGTTTGTTTTTTTTTATTTCAGTCTCATTTGTTTCTGCTCCCTTCTTTATTATTTCCCTTCTTCTGCTAGCTATAGGCTTCATTTGTTGTTCTTTGGTTCTTTGGATGTAAGATTAGTTTTTTTTTTTTTTTTAAGATTTTTCTTGTTTCTTGAGATAGGCCTGTATTGCGATTTGCTTCCCTACTATGACTGCTTTTGCTGCATCCCAAAGGTTTTGAACTGTAGTGGTTTAATTTTCATTTGTTTCCATGTATTTTTTAATTTCTTCTCTGATTTTCAGGTTGACTCGTACATTGTTTAGTAATACAATGTTTAACCTCCACGTGTTGTGGTCTTTCCAAATTTTTTCTTGTGGTAACTTCAAGTTTCAAAGCATTGTGGTCAGAAAATAAGCATGATATGATCTCACTCTTATTGTACTTGTTGAGGTCTGATTGTGACCTAGTATGTAATCTGTTCTGGATAATATCCTATATACAGTTGAAAAGAGTGTGTTTTCTGCTGCTTCAGGATGGAATGTTCTGAATATATCTGTTAAGTACATCTGATCCAGTATGTCATTCAAAGCCATTGTTTCCTTGTTGATTCTCTGCTTAGATGATCTGTTTATTCATGTAAATGGGTGCTAAAGTCCCCTACTATTATTGTAGTATTATCAATGAATTCCTTATGTTTTTTATTAACTGTTTTTTTTTTATATTTGGTGTTCCCAAGTTTGGTGCATAAATATTTACAACTGTTATATTTCCTTGTTGGATTGTCCCCTTTATTATAATATAGGGCCCTTCTTCACCTCTTATTACAGTCTTTAGTCTAGTTATTCAATATAAGTATGACTACTCTGGCTTTCTTTTGACATCCATTTGCATGAGAATGGTTCTCCATCCTCTCACTTTCAATCTGCCAGTGTCTTTACATCCCTTGTAGGCAACATATAGAAGTGTCTTGTTTTTTCTGATACCCTGTCTTTTGATGGGAGCATTTAGTTCATTTACATTCAGAGTAATTATTGATAGATATATATTTAGTGCCACTTTATTACTTGTTTTGTCTTTTCTGGAGATTTTCTCTGTTCCTTTCTTGTTTTTTTCACTTTTGTTCTTTCTTTTCCACTCAGAGTCCTCTTTGATATTTCTCGCAGGACTGGCTTAGTGGTCACAATCTCCTTTAGTTTTTGTTTGTCTAGGAGACTCTATTTCTCCTTATATCCTGGATGACAGCCTTGCTGGATAGTATATTCTTGGCTGCATATTTTTCCCATTCAGCATATTGAATATATCATGAGTTTCTCTTCTGCCTTGCCAAGTTTCTGTTAACAGATTGGTAGCTAGCTTTATAGGTCTTCCTTTGTAAGTTAGGGACTTCTTCTGTCCTCTTGCTTTTAGGGTTTTCTCTTTATCACTATATTTTGTAAGTTTATTTACAGTATATCCCAGGTCCTGTTTTTGTTGATTTTGATGGGAGTTCTCTGTGTCTCTGGATCTAGATATCTGTTTCCTTCCCCAGATTAGGGAAGTTTTCAGCTATGATTTCCTAAAATAAATTTTCTGTCCCCTTTTCTCTCTTCTTCCTCTTCTGGGACTCCTACAATATGAATACTAGTATGTTTGATGGATTCACTGAGTTCTCTAAGTCTATTCTTGTGTTCCATAATTCTTTCTCTCTCTTGTTCAGCTTCATTATTTTCCATTATTTTGACATCTATATAATTTATTTGTTCCTCTGCTTTTTCCATCCTGTGTTCATTGTATCAAGCCTGTTTTGAAGGCTTGATATGAAATATGACATTTTTCATTTCTGACTGATTGTTTTTGTTGTAATTTTTTTAAAGATTCCATTTACTCATTCATGAGAGACACACAGAAAGAGGCAGAGACATAGGTAGAGAGAGAAGGAGGTTCCCTGCAGGGACCCCGATGTGAGACTTGATCCCAGGACTCTAGGATCATGATCTGAGCCAAAGGCAGATGCTCAACCATTAAGCCACCCAGGCGCTCCCTGATTAATTTTTATCTTTATCTCTGTGATAAGGGCTTCTGTGAAGTCTTCCATTCTTTTCTCAAGCCCAGTGAGTATCCTTATGATTGTTGCTTTAAATTTTCCATCAAGCATGTTACTTATATCTGTTTTGCTTAGATCCTTCGCTGTGACCTTATCTTGTGTTCATTTGGGATGAATTCCTCCATCTTGGCATTTTGTCTAAGTCTCTGCCTTCTTCTCTGTGTTAGAAAAACCCATGATGTTTCCTGCTCCTGAGAGTGAAGGCTTTATGAAGAAGAAGTCACATAGTGTCCAAGTTCTTGCCCCTCAGGGAATGTCTCTGCTATCTGATGCTGTGTTCTGACCACTCTATCCTTCAGGCCAGTCATCTGCAAAGGCTCTCCTGGTCTGCTGTGGGCAGTGTTTGGTCCTTGGCAAGAATATGATGAGATTTAATCAGGTGTGCTCTGGTGTCCTTGTTAAATGAGACCTTATACTATTTCCGCTAGACACACACACACACACACACAAACACACATATATTTTACAAGTTCGTATTACTATATATATATTGTTATTGTGGTTAATGTTTTTTATATTTAAGATGGGAGAAATAAGAGCTTATTTGTGTGCTTATGGTAATAATTAGTAGAGAGTAAAAGCTACTGATGTAGGACAGAAAGAGAAGAGCTGCTAGAGAAGAATCTTTGAATAAGAAGGAAGTGATAAACTAGTAAATAATTAGAGGATTTAAATATTGTGGGAACAATGAAATTTCATTTCCTACTAAGCAAATGGTTAAAAGGATTATATGATAGAGGGATTGATTAATTTCAATTTTCAAATGTAGAAATCAAGGTCATCTGGTGTAAGAATGGTGGAGGAGGTGTCAGGGTGGTTGGGGCAGGGAATATACCTGTATGTTTTCCTGGCAGTACTGAAAGCCCTACTGAATCCTGTGTGATCTGATCCCTAATATTATAGTCTGGCCTCTAATGTTAAGCTCTACAACTTGCCCTTTTATAGTATTGGCACGGCTTTCTTAGTCTCTTAATCAATTTTATAAAATACCAACCACATTCCTGCCTTAAAGGGTTCAATTTTTGTTCTTTTTGCCTGGAATTCATTTCTCTTGAGGTCCACATTGATCTCTCTTCATCTTATCAGATTTCTGTTCAAATGTAAGTTTATGAAAGAGGTATTTTCTAACCAACCAACTCATTACTCTATATTTCCTTATATCACTTTATTTTTCTTATTAGCACATATCATTATTTTACATATTGATTTGTTTATTTATGCCTGCATTTTCCCAATAGAAATTTATTTCCAAGATACTATTCCCATGTCCCAGAAAAGTGAGTGGCAGTGAGTAAGTGTTAATTACTAACTTTTGAATTATTGCCTGAATGAATGATTATTGGGGAAAGAGGAGAGAGAATTTAGCAAAGCTAAATTTCCATATACCATAATAGGAAGTGCATAATGGATAATATCTTTATTGCTTGTTCAAGAGACATGGGTATGAACTTAGTATTTAAATAATTGGAGTTAAATTATAGTAGAATAGATAAAATTATCAAAAGTGCTTGCCTTTTAGGATGATGTTGACATGAGAGAGAAGATGTAAAGTACTTATTTTTGTTATATTCATTTAACATGGTTGATTTTTTAACGTAATAACTTAATAACATTGATAAACATCAAAAACAAATTATCACAAGACTAGCTTGAATGAAATGATGCATCTTGCTGTCATTTCTGTTATCTAAAATTGTGATCAGGTTTTTTCACTGCCATCACAAATGCAATAATTTGACAAAGCTGAAGACCTCCAAAATCAATGCATCCAATGGCAATCACTTTTTGTAACAATCTGCAATTAGGTATAGAAAAATATCCAGTTTAATCCACCTAAAAGAACTGACTTTAAAACATTCAGTGCATTGAATGTGACTAAGTTCAAGTCCATTCATCTCTAGCCAGGAGACGACGTGACAGTAGTGTATCTGGACAAAGAGGTTGTATTGAAATGTATGTTTTCCTGCTGTGTGGTGTCATGCAGGTTAACTCATATCTCCATGCTTTAGCTTCTTCTTTGTTAAAATGGGATGCCTGTACTTTACAACTATTAGTGAGGAAATTAATAAATACACAATGTATACAATAGTACCAATACATTATTAATGATAAATGATAAAATCATCATAATTATTAATATAACTATATATTACTTTAAGAGATCTCCAAATGGCTACATGGGCTTGCCTCTTTTTATGTATAACTAGTAGGACAATGGTGGAATTTGATCAACAACATTCTATAGCCAGTACAAAGATTAAAGTTTAATTGAGGGCTCATCTTAAGTGTCAGGATATTTTAATTCACATTTGGTGAAGTTTTGGGAGTTCACTATACAATGGCAAAGGATAATTTGTGGATTTAGTGAAAATGAAAAGTACATATTAATTCTCTGTAAGTTGAATTTAAAATGCTAAGTCTGAAATGGAGAGTTGGAATTTTAAGAAATAGTTAGTTTTCATGGCTTAAGATGGCTTGTGTGTTACTCCCAGGACAGCGTTCACAGTTTGCCTGCTGTGCTCAACTGTGTAATATGTAGTCCTAACTTTTTGTAATTCTTTGTGTTGTCCCTATAAATTCTTTATGTGTGCATTTGTGACTGTGACTGTGTCTATGAATGTGTGTGTGCGTGTGCATATGTGGTTGGGGCCAGATGTACATAAGAATTTGAAATTCTATGCCTTTTCATGGACAATTAATCATACATCAGAAAATTTTCCTCTAAGTGAAACATTCTACTGTAAGTACTTGGTTTCAGGTGGCTCATAACCCAAATGAGAGCCATGGGATGTCAAAGATAGAAGAGGCCTATAGAACTATCAGATATTCCTAGAATAGTTTCCATATTACTACATTCACATAGGAGAATGTGGTCTAAAGATGGGATACAACCAGAACCAGAGTTCAGCTGAACTATTTCAATTGCATCATATAGTTTGAAATCATCCAAAAGCACAAATATAACTCAGGTTCACTGATGGATTGGATGTTATCTCCATGATTTTATTATGAATTTTTCTGCCCTGTCTGGACTGCAGTGTTCTTAAATATACATATATTTTGAGAAAGACACTATTTTTTACTCACTCCTTCATAAAGAAGTGGAGAAAATGACACTCTTTATAGGAAGATAAAGAAAGTGGGCATTTTATGAAGGCATACGTTTTAAATTAGATGAAGACATAAATCTGCTGCTGAAATTACCTGCAACCATACAGACAATACTATAGCTCAAGACAATACAACACAAATCAGGGAGAAAATTATTCGCCTATAAATCTTAATCTCTCACAATTTTATTTTCTCTCATCTATTTGCTATGTGGCACTCCTGAATTTTAGGTGCTAGGTCTATTACTTGGAAATAGGTTTGCCCTAATAAAACTGACATTTCTAAAGGGCTGTTTTCATAGAATCATGCTCTTGGATCCCTAATTCAACACCATTGACATAGCTTCAATTCTTCTCAGAGAACAATACTGGGAACAAAGGGAGAAATAAAAATAAAAGGAGAGAGCAGATGAGAGCAGGGAAAAACTCTTAAAGCTGTTTTATTCCTCATAATTCAAAAAGTTATAACATTCACTTACACTGAAACTCAACTGCTCCTTTTTCACACTACCTTTGTACTATCAGTGACAGGCAAAACCAGGCAGACTTTTAAATTATTTTTAGATAAGTTCTCCTCTTTAACGAAAACTTAATAACTTTTTTTTAAAGTCCAGATTTTATCTCAAATAATGAATTGATTATATGTTACATGCACTCAGTTTTCAAGGAAGTAGTGAAAACCCAGCAGGTTTTTAAGTGAATATTTCCAGTCTAAGAGCATAACTTGAAAGAATAATGACTAATCTGAAAGCAGAATGAGGTAACTTATTCAACTCTTATGAAATTCGCACTAGCCAAAGTCTTCTATTCCGTTCAATTATGTCATTTCAGTATTTCCTGTGGAAGGCGGCATTTCAGCCAAGCTGAAAAGAGTTGAAGTGAAGCACTTCATCTTTGCAAAAGACTGTTTGCATGTCATGGTGTTTCAAGCTTTTAGATATCTATACATTATACTTCAAGTGTCCCAGCCAAATGTGTTCTTAAAAATAATTCCATATATTAGTTTTTGACACCAGCTCTCCAGCTCTCTTTGTTTCAGGAAAGATAAATTTGCTTGTTCTAATTAATTATAGATGCCACAAACTAAATTTTACTCTCAATGTTATATGAGAAATATGAATTAGCTATTTAGGAAAAAAAAGTAAATCACAAGCAAAATATGGCAAATCAGGATCTGTAAATAAATATTTCAAAAACTAGCTTTCATAATGTTGGCAAGTGACAAAACCAAGGTTTTATTTCAGATAGAGTTGTATACCATTGGTTAAGCACAAATAATTTCTTTAATACAGGATTTATCATTGCCTCTAAACCTTTAAAACACAAACATAGTGATTTATTATACAGAACATTCTAAACATGTTTGACTATGGAATTCATACTTCTTAAAGCATCTTGCCAGAAAAGAGTTTCAAGGGACAACATCTTAAAAGACTGTGTCAATACCAGGAATAGTGCTGGGTTTTCACTACTTCCTTGAAAACTGAGTGTATGTAACATATAATCGATTCATATAATCAATTCCTGTCAAAACCAGGAATAGCACACTTTATTAATTTTAATACCTGCAGATGTTATCTTTCCCTTTCTGTTCTGTCAAATACAAGCAATTCTTTTAGGGACAATAGATAATGTAAAATATACTAATTTTATCTGAACTCAAATAAATGATTCATAAGGTAGTAATTGGAGCCTTCTTTGCCTGCTATTTTGTTTGTGTATTTTATTAGTGATATCCTAAACTGACAGTAGTATTCAACTGCTAACTATTCATTTGCTTATAAATCTAAGATAGCTTAAAAACATGCATCAAAATACTTCCAGTCATGTCCTTGATCAAAAGTTTATTGCTGCAGCTTATTTTTCTTTTACCTTTTTATTTGATGAAATGTTGCATCTATCTCTTGGTTATGACTGGAGATATTGGATCAGCTTGAAAAATTCAAATTTATCATCTCCATTATATTGTTCACTTTTTAAAAAAAGAAGCCTATTTAATTATTTTTATTTCACAAAGATTTCTCTATAAACATTTCCATGCCACAAGAAAACAATTATAACCAAAAAATTAAACTCTCAAATGGAGAAATTTCACAAAAAAATGTATTAAAATATGAGAAAATGTTTGAAGTTGTTTATATTATTTTTCCTCTTCCTTATTATTTCCATAATGAAATGACAGTAGATGGATTCCTTACCTAAAACCCCCCACAAATAATAATGAGTTCAGCAAATTAGACTACACATATACACTAAAACACAGAAAATTTAAGAAAATATAGCTAAAGTTTAAACAACTTATATGATAACAATTCTATTTATACATTTATATCCAGTTATTAATATAGGCCTACTTTATCATAATTTGTCATTGATTTTATCATTGACACTGAATTCAAACCTTCCTTCAAAAAAATATCTACCTTCAAATATCCCTACCACAAGAATCTTTAGACTACCTAATTTCACAAAGGAAGTCAATTGTTTTGTTGAGGAGAGAATGTATCATCAATTTATATAAATTCCATCTTTAATTTTTATACAGTAAAGTACATTATTTCATTAAGTTTAGGAGAACAATTTTTTTGGATAATTTATAACAATTTTACTATTATTGATTTATAGCTTAAATAAATATACAGGTAATCAACAAATTCTTCCAAATTGGGGGTTTTAAAATGTCTTTGGCATATTGGTTTATTTGCCTGTCTTTTCATTGGTTTGTGTTCTTTTAGAGGGGCAGAAATGATATTTTTAAAACTGCTAGTATTTCTCTAAGTAATTATTTTCCAAACAATTAAAGACAAAAAATGTGAAAGTCATCTCAGCCCTAGTGCTGATATTTTGGTATTATGTGAGCACTCATTGAGCTCTGATCTCCAGAGCTTAAAAATATCCCTATCGTATCAAATATTATAGAGGTTACAAACAAATGCATTATTTTTATGTTATTAAATCAATAAAAACTGATGTTAGAGAAATTGGAAGATTTTTGAGATTAAAGGAAACAAAATGTGGCTGCATGGACCTACTTTGTGTAAATTACCCTTCCATCATATTGGATCTTCTGAAGTTCCAGAATAAGAGAACTAAATAATTTTAATCCATGTTTTCTTTTGTTTTTGTTGTTGGTTTGTTTCTTTTTGTTTTGTTTTTATTACAATATGAATAGTTTACCTTATTCAACAGTGTTTGGCCTGGTTTAAATGTTTCCTTCAATTGTGTGGTGAGATATAATACAAGGCTTAATCACAAAAGCAGAAACCAATATATGTACTTAATATGGAGAAGTTTCAAGGCAGGAAGCTGATTATATAGGTGATATAAGGGCTAAGAATACAAAACAGATTGGCAAGGCATATCAGAGATTAACAGGGGAGGAATGTATTCTGACCCTAGAGTTGAGTGACAAAGTTTTATAACTGCTGCCGAGACCCCAGCTTTCCTTGTAGTAGATACACAGGGGTGGGTTCCTAGGAAGCTAGTGGAAATCTGGATTCTCCCGAAGGCAGAGAAGTAGTGGGAGAATCTGGCTTCCCTCTTTTTTTTTCTTCCCGTTAGTGAAAGGTGGCTTACAGCTAACTGACATGGAAGCTGGGGAAATTCAATGACCAGAGTTGGCTCCTCTGGAATATAGAGTAGTAAGTAGCACAAGGATAAGGAATGGCTCTGAGGCAAAAAGGCACAAGGACAGTGCAGTCCATCTGACTTGCTACTCAGCACCTGCAGTAATTAATTTTATGTGTCAACTTGAGTGAATCATGGGATGCACACATATCTGATTAGACATAGTTTCTGGATATGCCTGTGAGAGTGTTTCCAGAAGAGATTAGCATTTGAAGTGGTAGACTGAGTAAAATGAATTGTCATCCTCAATGTGGATGAGGATAATCTAGTCCACTAAGGATCTGAATAGAAAAAGGCAGAGGAACGTTGAATTTGCTCTCTGCCCTACTTCATGGGACATCAATCTCATCTTGCCCTGAGTGCTCCTGTTAGGCTTCAGACTCAGACTGGAATCTACACCATTGGCTCTCTGGCTCTTAGGCTTTCAGTGTGCACCACCAGCCTTTCCACAGATATAAGATCATGAGACTTCTTAGCTTCTATAGTCACATGAGCCAGTTCCTTATAATGAAAATAATAATAATAATAATAATAATAATGTTCTATATTATATATATGTTATATATAATAGATATGTGTCTATCTATCTATCTATCATCTATCTATCTATCATCTATCTATCTATCATCTATCTATCTATCTTATTGGTTCTGTGTCTCTGGAGAAAGCTGACTAATTCAGCACCTACTTTGAATTCCTTGTTTAGCTCTCATATAACAGTAGCATTATACCTCTCCTCCCTGCAACATGAAGCTATTATAAATCATACACAAAGATAGTCTCATCCTTTCTTCAATAAAGGGAGACACAAAAATCCGTCCATTTTCACATCCACATCTAGACATTATGCAGACCTCTGCTTTGGGTTATAGATGTGGCTTCTTGTGGTTTGGTGACATTTACACTAAGTTCTTTTTTTATAAAAATTTTACTTATTTATTCATGAGAGAGAGGCAGAGACACAGAGGGAGAAGCGGCTCCATGCAGGTAGCCAGACATGGAACTCGATCCTAGGTCTCTAGGATCACACCATGGGCTGAAGGCAGTGCTAAACTGCTGAGCCACTTGGCTGCCCTACACTAAGTTCTTATGTAATGCATAACCTCAATCAAAATAGTAATGGAAAGGGAAAAAGAAAATAAATATATCATAAATATCAGTAAACAAATGAATGAATACATAAGTAAATCATATAGTAAGAAGTGTTCCAGAATATCCAATGGACTCTGGACATAGCCTTCCCTCTCTGTTTTGTGTATTATCAATCTGTGACAAATTAGAATGCATAGACTCTCCCAGAGGACTTATTACAAATGAAGATCCAAGGTCCAACTACATCTCTCCCATGCCAAATATGCACATGCATGCACACACAAGGAGACTTGGGAGGGGTGAGGAGGTGATGCAGATGATTCATGAATTTTACAGTGGGAAACACTTTTTATGAAAAAGCCCTAGTAGGTTTTTTTTTATTTATTTATTTATGATAGTCAGAGAGAGAGAGAGAGAGAGAGAGAGAGGCAGAGACATAGGCAGAGGGAGAAGCAGGCTCCATGCACCGGGAGCCTGATGTGGGATTCCATCCCGGGTCTCCAGGATCGCGCCCTGGGCCAAAGGCAAGCACCGAACCACTGCGCCACCCAGGGGCCCAAAGCCCTAGTAGTTTTGAGCTCAGTATATTCCTTTATCTCCCAAGAACCCTAGAAACCATCTTGCCCTAATTTTTTTTCTTTGAAGACCATCTGCTTGATGTTCCCTGACTGCTTTCAATCTTGATGTTGTAAATTATCCTGGAAATACACTTGAATTGCTTATTCATAGGCAGGTTGTTTATTTGGGAGCTCCTGGGATGTCTTTGGAATGAAGGCAAAGGAAGCAGGATAGAGCAAAGGAGAAAGTGGGCTCTGTTGCAGACTCAGCAGACTTCAGCCAATGTCCCAAATGCACTGAAGTTCGGATGTTTATTGGAGGTAGTCCCACATTGTGGTGAGGGAGTGGGGCCTTACACTAGTCATGAGATTTTGACTCCTTCAGAAATGCAATCTGGCCTTTGGCCAGATGAAGCTTTCAGAGTAGGGCAATTTCCGGAGATGACTGACAGTTGAAAGGTATCAGCTGCCAGCATCCCCAGCAGCTGACTAGTCTTTCCATACTGAAACATCCTGGCAGTTCATGAGAGCAATAGCTACATCTTATTCACATTCAAATTCTGTATTTTCTTCAAATCTTTTTCATTCTCCAGCAACTCTAGTTCTCCATAGTCACTTCCTTTTCTATGCATAATTTATAGTCTATATGGACCCATCTGGAATCCATCAGTGACTTCTTCATTTTGTGATTTAAACATACATATGGCTATATGTGTGGAGAATTAAGTATTCAGCAATATACATGTATCAATTCTCTACATATAAAACACTTGCCCCTTTAGGAGGAAGAATAGCAACACGCAATTATTTGAAAATGCATGCAGTTAAAAACTAGATCAATGTCTGATAGATTATGCACTGATTTTTATATATGTAAAGAAAAGTGATATTCCAAAAAAAAAAAAAAAAAGTGATATTCCATAGCCAGATGTATTTTTAATTTAGTAAGTGTTAAATATTGCTTTAAAATGACTATATGATGAAATAAAATATTAGAATATTGGTAATTGTTGAAGCTTTGTGTGGTATGTAGAGTCATTACACACTTCTTTTACTTTGTGTAAGTTTCAAAATAATCTTTACAATTTAAAATTTATATCAGAAATAAAATACAAGCAAAATGATAACATTGGTGTATGTTGTATGTTTCGCTGATCTGCCATCATAAATTGGAGACCCAGGGAAGATGGTCGTGTGATTTGACCCCAGGCCTTTGGACTGAGAATCAGGAGACCTGGTGATGTAAATCCAATCCAAGATCAGAAAATGATGAAAAATTATGTCCCTGCTCAAATAGCAAAGCAGGTTAAAAAATGTTAAGTTTCTCCTTCCTCTGTCTTTTGTGCTATTCATGACTTCAATGGATTGGATGATGGTCATCCATATGGGGAAGGGCAAGTTACTGAGTCCACTGATTCTAACATTAGTTAATTTCATTCCAAAACATCCCCCCCAGACACACTCAGATAATGCTTATCTGGGTACTCCATGGCCAAATTAATACATAAAATTAATCATCACAGATGACTATTTTTCTTTGGTATAATAAAATAAAATGGTGATAGCAGATGATAATTCAATTCACTCTGAAATATGTTTTCAATATATGAGTGAGAAAAACAATAAAATTCTAAGAAAGGTAAAATACTAATGTGTTTATATTCAAGTGTTAATAAACAATTAAAAATTCTAAAATGGATTTATGAACAAGGAAACATTATACATCATTAAAATTTTAAAAGTTTATATATAATAGTTTAAAACAAGAAGATACTGCCAAATAAAATTATGGGACCCTTTTAATCCACCAAGAGGTCAGTATTTGAAAATATGAATATTCATTTATATTCACATAAGTAAATTTAAATTAGCTCACTCTTTCTAGCCTCACACTTTAGCTTATTCATTTGTGATTATTATACATTAACAGTATTAACTTTGCAAGTAAAATTCCTCAATATTTTCTGTTTTACTTTCCACTTACAAGCTGGTACTCACAGAATCACAATACACTAGAGTGACTGTTACAAGGATACAGTTGCTACGAATACAGACATTGTAACATCAAATTTTGTGTTTATTAAATGTCACCTGATTTTAATCTGTCATTCTTATTCTTATGCAACTTATCTATCTGGATATAACTTTACTGGCTCTTGTTAAATTGAATACTACATTTCATGTTTGTGAATGGTTATTACAGGTTGCCTAACCCACAAGTCTGGACTAGAAGGTTAATGACAGATTTGCTTTGCAAAAGGTCACACCAATTGATGCCAGGAGACTGGCCATGGTCCAATGGTAATTCATTTATAAATGTAATAGTGCTCTAATCAATTCTAATCTAAAAATATCTGAAAATGACATTTGTCCTTAAAACTTGTGAACATTGTTGCTGAGTAGAAAAGCCAGCATGGAATGAATAGAGAATTTGGTTAGCAAACAGTATAATCACTAGAGCTAGAACAATCAAAAAGGAAAAGGAAAGAAAAAAAAATATCCCTGTACAGAGTTTGCCACTTATTTTAAACCAGTTTCATGCATGGAACAAAAAAAATAACAAATTTTTATGAATTTCTTGTCTTGAAGATGGAGGTAGCTCTTTTCGTAGAGTCTGGTTCTTGGCAAGATCTTTGCATTTCTTATGAAGAAGTGATAGGTTACACAATAATATTATTAGCTAATTTGAGCAGTAGGGGAAACTAAGGAGACCCCAGCAACAATAGTGACTGTAATTTCATTGATAGGAATTTATTTGCAGTGGACTTCTCTGCCACTACAAGGGATTATGATAACTCCCTTCAATTGCCTTAGACCTGAAGGGCAGATAGTTGAATTCATGGTTACTTATCAGTCAGAATGGCTGCATCATACATGGTTCACAGTCCAATCTCTCTCTTTGCTAGTCAGTAGTTCTTAGGCTAGACACCTTTTTTTTTTTTTTTTTTTCCTGCTGGAATGGGAAAAACACTAGTGATGATACTACCCAGAGAGAGCTAATATCTTTTTACATAAAATGTTGAAGATTTTGTTCACCAGAAATTCTTACTGAATGAATAAGACCAACACTTCCAGAAGAAATTCAGGTGCCAAGTCATCAGAAACACCTGCCCCACCTAAAGCTATTCTAGTGTATGGGGGATAAGTGGCAGGTGGCCCAAGAGAGACAACTACAAGTGTAACAGAGTTTTGAGATTCTCCTGGTGGCCTCCGTGTGAACTTAGGAGAGAAGAAACAATGTCTAGGGAGAATTTCTGTGAAAATTTGTCTATGATATGGAAAGTAAAGCTCCTGTTCCTAGACTCATAAGAATAATTAACAGTAAAGACCAGAATTACTCTTTTTGCTTATTTGTGACTCCACATTGATGCAAAGGCCTATAATTAATAAGATTACATTTCAAAAGATGACTGACTCTAGCAAACAAAAGATACTACTTTTTTCTAAGCCTGTAACAATATAAAAATGTCATGAAGGAGTTTTCTAAGGACAAAATGACTTTGCAATATTGTTTGTGAATTACGAACAAATGTCTTCATGTATTCCTGAGTCTTATCCCTAGGAATCATTAATGGGTTAGGTACTGTTTGGATTCTTAGTTTGATGCAACCAGAATCACTTCTGTGTCATTGAGAAAAAAAAGGCTATATTTAAATAACACTGAGTATATCACCTGTAGCCAGGTGGGCCAGAGAACCAGACATGAAAAACATCCAGTAAAGAACAATAAGCAAACATGCATTCAGAACTGATAGATGCAAGATAGCCTACGGCTAAGACTGAATTTAGACAAGTCAGCTCAAGTCCCCAACAGAGCTTGTGCTGGTTCTGCAGAAAATATAGTTTGCCACAGGGACCACTGGGTGCAAATAAGAAATCTTTATTTTTCCAGTTTCCTTCAACCATCGAATGCTGTTTTAAAATCTAGACAGGTGTATTCAGTTAGGGAAGCCTAGGACCTGTGTAGGCACTCTAAGTGCAAAGAAGCCTAGTAAAGCAAATATTTGCTATTTTTAATGTCTATCATGATAAGTTGATTGACTTTCCATGCCTAAGTCTCACGGGTTAGATATTAACCTAACAAAAGATGAGGTATTCAGAAATTTCAATGACAAAATATAATAATAATAAATGGGCTAGTGTCCATTCAACTGACTATGAAACACCATGTAAATCTTTTCTACATGTAAATATATGCAACTCTTTATTTGAATAACAAGAAACATTCTTATCTCAGAAGTAGAATAACCAAAATTCTCATCAGTTACTGCATCTATTTCTTCAAGAATCATTCCATGTTCCAGAATGTTGGATGACATCATCATTTTGATATTCCCTGATTAATGGGTTGGACCAAAAAGTTAATCTCAACCAAGATATCTATATAAAATAGTGGACAGAAAGCATGGGGAAAAAGGGGGAATTGAATTATATAAATGTATACACAGTACAGTGGTTCATGATACAGTATATAAAAATACATGAAGTAGGTGAATATTTTGTTTCTGAACTTAGTTAAAAGGCAGGCTATACTATTAATTTTTATTTCTACCCTTTACTAATAGGATGACTATATATGCCAGTTTTCTCAACACAATCATCATTTACACTTGTCATCCTGACATCATTATAACACAATATTTATTCCAGGTTTTTTTTTTTATTCTTTTTTTTTTTTATTCCAGGTTTTAAAAATAGTACTGTTATTAAATGTTGTGTTACCTGAGCTGATAGGGGTTTATTGAGGTTCCGTTGTATTTCCTCTGTTATGGTTTTGTCTAGTGCTGCGCAAGACACTTTGCTAACAGAGTGTTAAATTTGAAAGACGTCCAGTAATAACTTCCCTGATGCAAAGTAACTAACACTTCCCCTTCAAGGAGAGCAAGAAGGGCATCATTGATAAATTAGACTGAGTCAAAATGAGGCAGGCTACCTTTTTGGGATTTAAGTGGTGTGGGAGATATACTTGTTATTGTAGTTCTTGTCGGTCACTTGATGCCTCAGCTTATTGTACCATGGCTTGTGACCAAGTCACCAACCTGCCAATTAGCAGGGTCAACAGGAAATATGGGGAGTCTTTCACACGCATGTGAAATATCAACAGAGAAGAGTGTGTAGGCATTTTTGCCATAGAACTCGTATAAAGTAGTATGAATGATACTGCTACAGTGCTTTTATCATTTCTTGTAGCGTGTCAATCTACAACTATTTATTTATTTTATTATCATAAATACACTTTTATTTTGCAACAATATATTTTGGTATCAGTACCCTGAAAGACGTATATTTAATAAAACATTAAGAACTAATTTTCCATTTCCCGGGGCAACCAAGGATAAACATACCTTGCATGCAACAGTCACTAATAAGCTGTAGTCATTAAGCATATGACAATAATAAGACATAAAATCTGCAGAAAAAGAAGTAGCATCTATTTGAAAAATTGTATTGAATGATGAAAAAAAGTCTGTGAAATCCTCAGCACCTAATATAGTGTTTTTCATGTGGTATACATTTAACAAATCTTTGAAAAACATAAGTTTTTGGTATAAGAGAAAAATGGCCAACTAAAGACTAATTTAGACAGCAAAGATTTTACAATTAAATATAGAATTGTATTATTAACTTAAATAATAGACTTACTACATGATTTTTCTGCAGAAGAGCACAAAGATAGACTAGATTTGGGTAAATCAGGAAAGGAAGGAAGGAAGAAAGGAAAGAGAAAGGAGGGAGGGAAAGAAGGAAGGAAGAAAAAGAGAAAAGAGGAAGGAAGAAGTCATGATGAAGTGTTGTAAATGAGAAGAGGATATTATTAAAAACTGGGAAATTTTAAAAATTATGTTTTAATAAATTTGACAACATATATTTCAATATATTTGAAAAATGTATTATAATATATTTACAAGCCTGGAAAAAATATTTCTTGGGGAAGGGAAAATTATCAAATGTAAATTTATTTACATTTACTTATATTTTATATATTTGATAATGAGGCAAATTTAATTTAGGTATCTATTTACAACATGAATGGGCCAATGAACAAAACGTGGGGGAAAAAAGGGGAAGATAAAGAAAGGGAAGAAAAGAAATTTTATGTTCAGAGAAATTTTTGATATATATAGTTGCTGAAGGCAAATTTATATATTACATTGGAAACATGAGTTTCATCTACATCAAATGAAATATATCATTTCACTATGTCAGGTTAATAATTTTACACATTTTTTATTCATTTTTAATTAAAAATGTTTTTTTTAAATATTTTATTTATTTATTCATGAGAGACAGAGAGAGAGAGGCAAAAACATAAGCACAGAGATAAGCAGGCTTCCTGAGGGGAGCCTGATGTGGGACTTAATCCCAAGACCTGGGATCATGAGCTGAGCCAAAAGTCAGATGCTTAGTCACTGAGTCACCCAGGTCCCCCAGATTCAAACTTTTCTTAAGCATGATATAAATGTTATACAAAAGTTATAAATGTTAAGAAAATTGGTTAATGAGTTATCTCATTAAGTGAAAAGGAAGTATTTACAAATTATTATTAAAGAAGCTAATCCATGGAATCAAAGAGGAGATTTAGGAAATTTATAAAGCAAATAAGTATTTAAAATGGAATTTTTTTGAATTTATAGTATAAATGCAAAATTTAGCATTTGTAATGGTGAGGTCATCTACACTGAATTAAGAAACAGATGAAAGAAATTTATTTGCAATTGATGGTGATATAGACATAATACTGTCATTTATATAAATATATGTGTGTGTATGTACATATATGCAAACATATATGGTGACAGTAAATGAGCTATAACATTTTTGTAATGAAGTTGATAATAAATACTAAAAAAACATCATTAAAAAAGGCTTCAGCATAGCTGTACACAGTCTTAGTTATAACTGATAATGTGAAGGGATGCTGTATATACATATCAACTTAAAAGTCCTACAATATTATTGAACTTTATTGCAGATAAATTCTCCCATTTTTATCATTACTTTCAAAATACCATTTGGAAATCTCTAATCAAATTAGAAAATCAAATGGAACAAAATAAACATTGAGCTTTTGAATTTTTTAATAAATGCCAATGATTGAAACAAAGATTTCAAACAGGAAGGTATTGAAAAAATTCCCTTTAAACAAGCATGGGAAAATCTGAATAAATTATACAATGAGAGCTCAAATTGTATAAAGGATTTATTTTGAAATACTGTAATTAGCTTTGTAATGTATCGTCTGATGAGAGTACTTTTTAGAAAAGCTCTTATTCTTAATAGGGCATATTTATATTCTGTAATAGATTGGAATAAAATTGAGGAAGCCTATAAGCTTGCAGCATCTATATTAGGGAGTGCTTTCAAATTTGCTAAAGAAAGTTCTCTTGAAAAAAGGAAAATGATGGTACCTATGAAAAATATATTGGATGATGTGTGCATATGTGTATGAGTATCAGTGTACACACACACAAACACACACACACAATAAGTGGAAAAAAAGAAAGTAGAGTTGAAAATACTCTCCTATTTAGAGAATTTGCCTGCAGTTGCTATACCTTGGTGCCTGTAGAGTAAGCATTTTCTTGATTAAAAATAGGATTGTATATAGAGAAATTTAAAGAAGTTTCAAATTTATCAATGCAACTTTGAAAAATATCACTGGTTACATTATTAAATCATTAAGAATACTAAAATTCTGAAAGAAGAACAAATAAAAATAATACTAGTAGCATATTATAAAAAATATATTGCTAAGAAATATATTAAAACATGGAATAGATACCTTAAGGAGGTACCAAAATATTTTTAATGTCTAGATACACTATATAGAGAAATTATTAATGTTGCTTTAATGCAAGTGTGTATATGTTGATTTGCGAATATTGTTGCTTTTAGATAGAATTTTATATTCAAGAGAATTTTTGAACAATATTCTGTAGGGCCACTATTTAACTTTGTTTAATTAACAAAGAAGTATTTCAGAAATAATATAATTTGAATTATTTTAGATGCCTCTTTACAGTATCAAAAGTATTTTAATTTGGATATTAAATTGTTTCACTTTCCTTTCCATAACCCAGTTCATGTTCCCATTGCTTCATGGAGGTCCTCATTTGGAGGGTGGTTTTATCCCCATGGTGGAACAAGCAGTCATTCCAGGGAACAGAACCGAAAAAGAATTTTGATGAGTATTTACATAGGTCACATATAATCTTGCATTCTGGTTTATCTTTGGGAAAGTAACTCCCTCAAATTTCACTTGTGAAGTCACTAAAGATCGTTAAAGTGAAGGCAAGGCAGACACTCTAAATAGAGGGGATGGGCCACTTCCACTGGCAGGAGAGGCTCATTGCAGATGGTCTGGTTCTTTCAGCTACTTACGGACACACATTCCATCTATTCCTTTTCTCTGACTCAATGGCTTATGATTTTACATGAAGCTCAAAGCTATGAATTCAACTGCTATTGAAATTTGACATTCTAAAAGATAACAGTGTTTGGTTTTCAGCCCATCTAAGCCTTACACCTGCAGGAGAATGAACATCATATGAGCATACTCAAAATGTTCCCGTTTTCAGCCCAGAAGTTCAGCACAAACTCCAAATTCTTGTGGAATATTAAAGCAAATATCCCACCCCAGGGTATCTGAGTTTCTCATTCTCTTTGTCCTTATCTGGGTCCCCTAAAAAAACATATCCTGAAGCAAATCTTATTGTACTAAAGTTTTATTGAAGAGCACAATCTCAGGACTGGAGTGAGCAGAAAATTAAGGAGAGAAAATATGTCTAGGAGTGTTACGGTACCCATTGAAGATTTACAGAAAGCATAACTACTCAGTCTGGTTACGATGAGGCTTGATAGAGGCATCTGAACTCTTGCATTTTAGAACAATCCATCCAAGGGAAATAAAGAAGAATATATCATCTGTCTACCTCCAGTCTTGCATGGAATGTTATGGCCCCACCCTGAGTCTGTGTCACATTCTCTGGCCTCTCCAGAGTCACTGGGATTCCCTAACAGCAGGCAATATAGGCACCGAGGCTCTTTGCCAGTTAATGTCATCTGCAGGGATCTGCAAAGTGTAGCTGAGGTGACAGTAGAAATAATAACCAGGCTCAACCATCATAGATATAATCCAGGCCTTTGATAAGGTTGCTGTGTTCAGAAAGCAGGGCTAAGAAGTAGATGTGTGATGAAAAAGTTGAGTTTGATATACTTTTCATAGGTTTTGATGGCAGTGGCAACTTAGTCTCTCAAAGGCTCATTCTCATTGAGTACTGCATTGCAGGGGACTATAGGTGATAATTTGATAAAGAGTACTACCATTGTACTATCTCAAGCCCTGGTTCTAAAAATTAGATGGACTTTTTTTTTTTTAAACAAGCAAACTGGATAAACTATCCCAATCTTCCTTCAAATTCCTTAAGTCATTTTGCAGACAATCACTCTGGTAAGAAACAACATTGAGAAATTTTATAGAGTGCTCAGAGATAAACTCACTCATACAGGGTCAACTGATCTTCAGTGTGGGTGCCAATAATATATGTGGGATAAATTTTAAGTATTTTCAACAATGGTGCTGACAAAATTGTGTATCTGCATGCAAAGGAACAAAATTGAACTCTTTGACTTTCATCATACACAAAAATCAACTCAAAATGAATTCACATCCTAAACATGAGATTTGAAACAATAAAACTCCACGAAGGAACCATAAAATAAAAAGTTCTAGACATCAATCTTGCCATGATTTATTTGATTTTACATCAAAAGTACAGACAACAAACCCAAAAATAAACAAGTAAGACTACATCAAACTAAAAAGTTTCAGCATAACAAAGGAAACAAGAGTGAAGGCAGCCTACGGAATGTGAGAAAATATTTGTGAACTACCTACCTGATAAGGGGTTAGTATCCAAAATACATAAGGAACTCATACAACTCAATAGCAAAACAAAAAACAACAAAAAACAACCAAAAACCCAAATAACCCAATTAGAAAAATGGACAATCTTATGTTTAAGGAAGCAATTCTCCAAACAAAATGGTTTGAAGTCAACAAAATGGTTGACATGTAGGAAAAAGAGCCCAACATCAGTAATCACCAGGAAAATGCCCATTAAAGCACAATAAGATATTACTTCATACTTGTTAGGATGTGTTTTACCAGAAGTGCAAAGGTCAAGGATGGGAGGAAGACAAAATAGTTCAACCACTATGGAAAAAAAAGATGAAGATGATTCAAAAATTAAAAATAGACCCATCATAGGAACCAACAATTCTACTTCTATGTTTATATGCAAAAGAATTGAAATCAGGATCTCAAGATTTTCTGTACTTCATGTTCACTGCAGCATTATTCACAATAGCTGAGACATGGACACAACCTAAATGTCTACTCAGAAAGAAACAGATTTAAAAAAATGTGGTATATACATATAATGGAATACTATTCAGCATAAAACAAAGAAAGGAGTCCTGTCATTCATGACAATATGATTGGACATAGAAGACATTATGTGAAGTAAAATAAGCTAGTCACAGACAAATACTGCTTGACCCCACTTATACGAAATATTGCAATATTAAAACTCATAGAAGCAGAGAGTAGAATGGTAGTTGCCAGGGTAGGGGGAAGTGGGAAATTGCTGCTCAGTGGGTTTAAAGTTTCAGTAGGCAAGATGAGTAAGTTCTGGGTATCTACTCGGCAATGTATTATCTACAGTTTATAATTGTACACCTTAAAATAAATTAAGGATAGATCTCATGTTTTTACCACCAGAAACCTCAAAAACAACAAAAGAACACTTGAAATTTTTGGAAGTGATAGATATGTTTAGTACCTTGATTGTGGCAATAAAATCATGGTTGTATGCATGTTTCCAAATTCATTACTATGTACTTATCAAGTGTGTTCAATTTTTCTATGTCAATTACATTGCAATACAGTAAAAAAAAGTATATTTAATGATAAAATATTTTAAGTAAAATTCCCATTTAAAAATTTTCTAATTTTAAAGAATCAGATAATATTGAAAGAATATTATATTAATTTGCTATAGGTAGATATCACTAATAATAATTTTAGAAGACTTACAACATAGAAATTTCAGAGTCAGATTTTGTTTTAAGGGCTTAATATAATTTCTATTTATCTATTTTTATTAAGTACATACTAGAATACAAAGAAAACATATGGTCAAATGAAAGGATAGTAGTAAGGTAATATATTATGTTGCCTAATTCCAATACTATGACGCTAGTGCTTTTGAGCTCTGTTTAAAATGAGCCACTGGATTTGAAAGTATGTGACAATCTTTCCTTATTAATATTCCTTTTCATGGCAGTTTTTGTACTTTGTATTTATTGCCTATTCATTTTCTTTGATGAGAAATGCAAACTACAGCAATGTGTCTAATGTGTTGACTAAAAATAACCCTCAACTATATTTTAGACAGCTCCAAAGGCTAGACTGTATTATCTTTTGAGAGATCAGAACAAAGACCCTTTCAGTTCATGAAGAATAGATGCAAAATTGCTCTAATTAGTTTATTTTAATCTGTAGAAAGGAATATAAGTTGTCTACACATTATAAATGGCTAATTTTTAGTGATTAGTTTTTATTTCTAAGCATTGTACCCAACCACCTGCCCTGCTCCTGGTCAAATTTACTCTTTTGATCTTTTTCTTCAATTAACTCATGCCAAAAAAATTATTGTGATTTAAATGTAAATGACTGAGATCATAACATGTCATAAAATCTGCTTCTCTTACTTATCTTTATGAGAATAGCTATCCCTCCAGTCACTCTGTACAGAATCTTAAATTCTTCCAATTACTCACTTCCCTCATCCAAATGTTCACTATTTTCATTTTATTTAATTTGCTAAGTAGCTCTTACTTTTGGCAACTCTTCATTTGTAACTCTGCCCCCTTAATTCAGTCCCTTGTTGCCATTTCTGTGAATTGCGGCAATGCATTTTAACTGGTCTTGAGACTTCCTTCTGGCTCCTGTCTTGTACTATTGCTACTAAAATAATTTTTCAAAAATGTAAATCTTAATACCCCCATCTTAGCAAAAGCCATACAATGACTCACAAGATGGCATACACATCCTGAGGTGCCTGGGTGGCTCAGTCAGTTGACTGCTGGAATCTTTATTTTAGCTCAGGTCTTGATCTCAGGGTCGTGAGTTCAAGTCCCACATTAGACTCCATGCTGGGCATGGAGATTACTTAAAAAGATAAAGTACAAAACCTTGTATTAACAAACTTTGTGGGTACCTACATTTTCCCTAACCTTATTTCCAGCCTTAACCCACTTACAACATCCTCTTTAATCATACCTCACTGAAGATCCATAGGTAAATACTCACATCTCCTTGAAGATGGAGCCCATATAGATGTTGGTTAGTTAGCAACCCAAAGGATTTATAGTCAGTATTTGGTCTAGTATTTAAAATCAAATAGTGCTACTTTTGAAAGCTTTTAAATTGTTGCCTTTAATTTATTGAAGTTTTTTCCTTGTGTTTTGTGTTTTGAAAAGAAGATAGAAATAATGAAGTAAAAAATAAGACAATAAAAGTAGAGTTGAAATACACATCAGGGAAAATAAGTGTCAAATTTATCCAATTTACTCATAAAATAATGATGAGTTCTAATTTTTAATTACCACCAGCTTCACTTAGTTGTCAAGAGACCCATTCATATATCAAAAGTTTATGGAGTATTTATTATTTTTTGGATGATGTGTCAGCACAAGGCATATACTTATCAATAAGATTTGGTCCCTGCCTGCAAGATGCTTGGAATCTAGTGCATAAAATAAACAAGAACACTACAAATTATAATAAAGATTAATGAGTTTATTTAAGAGTTTCACGGTTTGACCCAAGGATGGATTTCTATTTCCAATTGGAGTTGTGGTTGAATGAGGGTCTATTAGAGGAAAGACTCTAGGAAACTGAAATAATGCAAGTGTGTCAGTCAACTTTTTCATAATAAATGGTAAGTAGTACCAAGATGAGGATGCAAAACAAAGCATAGCATACTGACATATTTTAATTTCTGGAAACTCAAATGCATTACATTTACATGTTGTTATAATGATATTGTTATTTCTTGCAATGATATTTTCACTTAATTAGAGAGAGTAGAATTTACTATATTATTCTATTGTGCAGTAGAGAATATAGAATGGAATCAGAAATGAGAAGTAGTAGTAAAATATAATCTGCTGATTAGATACTGTATAATTTTGTGTGACTAATTTGACAAAGATTCTGAAACACATTTTTTAGATTTGCCTCCTTGAACAATAGAATTGATCATTTTAACTTAATTTGTTTAAGGATTGACGATTACTTGTGAAACTTGATGAATTAATAGGTTCATAGTACAACTATCAAAAAGCACTCAAATATGTAAGTTGGGTTTCTAACATAATACTCATCTTCTAATATACAAGAGAAGCTTATTCATTGCCTACAAAAACTTTACTCTTTATTCAAATTGTAATTTGTATCACTCATTCTTATTTAATCATAGGTCTAGACAATTAGATGATGTTTTCATGGAACTGTTTGACTCCACAAAATTCTTAGGGAAATTAATAAAAACTGCCCACATAAACCTGGTGATGGAAATAGCACCCGTCTTCCTTTTCCTTTATGGCCTAGTAGTTGGCTGGTGAAGAAGGCCAGAAAGAATTACATTAGTATGCATCATGTCACAAGCTATTAAATTTTATATCCTTGACTTCCTCTCTCCCTTTCCACTCCTGGTATTCCCTCAAACGTGTCAGTGTTAAAATGGACTTATATCACACTGAGCAGACATGAGACAAAACCAACTTGTACCAGTGAGAAAAATCTCAACTAAAGACATTCCTTTATATCATAGAAGGAGGTACAAAATAAAAATGAAGAATATTTTATTTGAACATTGTATCTTATAATTATTCTATATTTCAGGCTGCTAAGAAGAAGCTTCTGAATTATTCTAAATTAATTCCGATAGCAATATTCCAGTATCATTTGACATAAATAAAACACTTGCCCTTGGTATTGATAGAGGACAAGAATGTATTTTCTTGTGTTTTTTTTAATAGTATTTCATGGGTAACTAATTTTAACAGAAAAATAGTTTAGTATAATCAATAAGTTTCCATATTTAGACTTTTTGAGAATGCATATTTATGCTATTATTACATAACATTACATAATTAAATAACCATGTGGTAATTAAACACTTTTTCAGAAGTCTCAAGGAGTCATTGAATAATGAAGGAGACTTGCCACAACTTATATTTTAATATTTGGATGATCAGATTTTCAATATTGCTAAATTTGTAATGGATTTTGTATATCCTTGAATAGTGTTTTGATCCATTTCTGCTTTGATGCCAAAAGCTCAAATAGCCTAGATTTGACAGGCTCCACAAACTAGTCCTATATTATGACTATTTTTAAAAATGTATTCAGAGAAACTTAACACTGAGCTATGTTTATTTTATTAAATAATTATGTCATTTACTTAAGCAATGTTTAGTATAAATCTACATAATTAGGCTTAAGTGACATACTTTCCAGGGCTTAGCATGATGAAAACAACGTTAATGATAAATAAGTTCACATACTGATTAAGCTACAAAGCTGGTCCGAAGCTGCACTTAAGCATTTATTTCCTCCTTTACACGATTGTTATCAGAATCCCTTATGTATTTAATCTTTGCTGCTTTCTTTTCTTTTTCTTTTTTTTTTTTAGCTTGTGGGTTATTTTTTTTTAACTCCAATGTACAGAATATCCAATCACTATTCCTATAATTACTAATTCAAATTTAAAATTTTTTAAATAAAATTACATGGGATAAACTAAAGTAGTGTTGAAGTAAAGAAAACAATGGTGGACAATAAGAGGGACAGGAGGATGATAAGAGGGATAGAAAAAAATATATGTTCTCAAAGCACAGAATGTAAATAAGTAATTTATGGATCAGCAGCTAGCACATTTACTTTTATTATAAATCATTATATCTAGTATGCATGCATTTATTTTCTGATTTTATATAAAGCAATAACATCTAGGTGATCATCAATAGTGCCTGAGTAAAATTGCAGTTCTCTAAAAAGATTGATATGAAATTGGAGTGTAATACATATAGAAGACTTATATTCTTTAAATATACTGTGACTAACTTTTAAATAAGTTTTTTTAAAGTTGTGGTAGAAATGTACACTGTAAAAGTTGGTCAGAAAAGTCTAAATTTGACTTTATGAGTGAGCTATTGTCATAAAAAATGTTAAATGATAATAATCACAAAATCTCAGTGAAATGCAAGTATCTACATAGTTCACTAGTCCGTAAAAGGTTCAGGGGCAGATTGACCTAAACTGCACTTTTCTGAATGTGGGTCTGTTACAGATGTCTCCCATGTTTTCCTTGAGACAGCAGGTTAAACCAGACCCATTCTTTTTGTTATGATGACAAAGGAAGACAAATGCACACGTAATATCAAACATATTTCAAGGAATTATGTCTGCTAAAAATCCCATTGGCCCAAATAAATTAAATACCTAAGGTCAGCTTGAAAGGGCAAGAATACCCCACCCATTCTGATGGCAAAGCAAGTAAGTTACTTGGCCAAGCCTCAAAATGAAAAAATGTGATTTACCCTTTTTCCATGGAAGTAGAGAAGAATGGTGAGTATTTCTGAAAAAGAATCTCATTTACCACAATAATTATTTTAGTAAACTGCATGTTATAGTTTATAATTGGCTCTAGCACAATGGAGGTAGTTTTATAATTTGAACACATGCCAAGTGAAATTATTTTCTGAGAAATTGTCATCTACAGTTTCACAAATTTTTTTAATTAAAAAAAAAGGATTGTAAAATTAATACCAAAATGTATGTTTAGCAGGATTTAGGTAGGAAGGCTTTAATATTTTCTTACTTAGTGAGAGAACCTGAAACTGAAACCATGCAGTTTTGTAGCTACTTCTAAGTGGATATATCAAGTCAAGGAGGAATTGGCAAAACAGCATTTTAAGTTAATAATTGATGTGCTACTCCTTTTGCTTCCCTGTTTAACAAAGAGTTTTGGGTGATTCTCATCCAGCAGAAGAGATGTCTTGACTACTTGAATGCAATATTGCTTTCTTGATCTATGGCATGCACTAATGACACTACAGGATCATATATACACTATATTATTAAAATGTTTGCATGATTCATAATATCAATGGCAAAGATAAAGGATCCTGACTCTTGATTCCCTCTATCCATAAGGTAAAATACTTAATAACACCCTATCTGTAATTATTTTGCTTGTAAATGATAGATTCAGGCTTCCCAAATTGAGAATTTTTACCAAGTTTTGCATCAGGAACCAGCCCAAAGATGATTACCTTCTTTTCCATCTTCCTAAAAGTGAAGTAAGGGGATACAATGGGAAAAATTCCTTCTCTTTTGTATTATATTAGAGTAAGTTGTTTATCTAGAAGGAATTTCTTTGCTCTGTGATTATAAGTGATAGCAACAGAACCCATGCCCACAACCATTAATTCTGAGACATCAGGGTGTAAATGCTCATCCTCCTAACTTCATTTGGCATAGGTAACTAGGAAGATCATTTCAGTTTCAGAATTTCCAGTAAATTCAACTGAATCCTCCTCTCTGATTGTATCACAGGTCAACTTCTTTCTGCTCAATCTCATTTCTGTCTCTCCCCTAACTGATGTTGATCCTGAGAGCAATTCCTAATGAACCTCTTAAACACTGAACTCCACTTTAGAGTCTGCTTCCCAGAATAGCCCAAAGAGTGACGGGAGTCAAATCTAATAAACATTCATGAGCCAGTTCACCAAAGGGATTGTAGGCTTCTCAAAGAATTGTATCATAACTGAAGGTCATAGAAATAGTTTAAGCAGGAAAGTGGAATGGTCAGATTTCACTGTAAGAAACTATTCTGGTAATATTCTGTAAAATAGATCTGAAGTGGCATGGAATCAACAGGTAAGAATATGATGTTATTTTAGTCATCCAGACAAGAAATAATAGTAATAATAGCTGATAGCTAACACATATATGAAACTATTTGAAGTATTGTACAGATAAATGCTATTAATATCCACAAAAATACTATAAGGTAGGTAATGTGTGTATCTCTCTTACTTCATATTACAAATGAAAAACTTGAATCAGAATGGTTAAATAAATTGTTCAAGGTCATGTGAGTTAGTAAGTGGTGGAGTCAGAACTTTAACCAGTGGTACAGCTTAAGACTGTTTTCTTTTCACCACTGTAGTCTTGATGTACAGCTAGTGATAGCCTGACAGTAGAGACAGCAAAAGAGCTATGTGAGGAGGATAACATAATAAGTCAATAAGAATTTGTAAAATGATTGTCATATTTGGACATCTGAGTCTGATGTACTTATGAGTCCAAGTGGAATTCTTTTGTAGCTGGCTGAAAGCAGTCTATAAGAAATCTGAGAAGGCACTAAAGAGCTGGAGAGTCATCAGTCTATTACAAGTAACATTATGATCCATGGAGACTGTGTAGAAGGAAAGAAGTGACATGGTCAAGAATAGAAACCAAAAGAATGTCCACACTTAAAGATTCTTTCCACTGAAAATAAAAACACAGATACAAACAAATAAGAATATCTATATATCATAGTAGCAATAGGAAGAGCTAAGAAATGTATGTGTCTTTTATATACATAGACGGTCATGACTTAAGTTACTCACATCTTCTATCTTGGAGCATCAAATGAGTTTATCAAGTAACAGAAAGAAATCTGTGAATAAGTACTTCAATTAATGGCTGCTAAAAACCTCCAAAGTTTCAGGGAAACTTTCTGGACAGTTTGTGAACTTCCAAATGTCTTCAATTTCATGGCTTGGTAACTTTTAAAGATACCAATAAATTTGGATAGGTGAAAAATTTAGAATGATTAATTAAGTGATTTAGATGTCAGAAGAAATATCTGCCCTTTATCTCACTCAAATTTGTTTCACAAGAATTACAAATTCAAAATGCTTTCAAAGCAAAAGCACTGAAGCCAGCTGGGGCATCTGGGTAGCTCAGTTGGTCAAGCATCTGCCTTTGGCTCAGGTCATGATCCCAGGGTTCTGGGGTGGAGCCCCATGTTGGGCTGCCCTCTTGGAAAGTCTGCTTCTCCCCCTCACTCTTCCTCTGTGCTCTCCCTCTTTTTTTCTCTCTACCTAAAATAATTTTGTAAATAGTACTGAAGAATCATTTTATTATCATAAATAAAAACAAATTATTTTAGCTAATAACAAAGAACTTTGTTTAAAACAAAGCTACTTTATATTCCTATTAATACTACATGGAATACATGGAATTATTAATACATGGAATTATATAAATGAAATGTTTTTTCCCATTAATTTTGTCTTAAAAATGACCTTTACTTTGCTATTAATTTTTTTCCAAATATTTATGTCTATGATACAGTGTTACTCTGTACCTAAGTGTTTCAAAGAAAAACGTCTCCTTCTTTCCTCCATTCTATACTTGAAAAGAAACCAATATTTCATAAAAGTAATTCAGGAACTAAAATTAAAATTTTTTCTACGTTGCATTTATTTATGATGTACTGTTAAAATAATGATGACTTTTTTCCTCCTTGCCACTTCAACAGCCATTATTATTAATATAAGTGATATATAATACACAAACATAATTGAATTATCCCAGTTTATCACTTCTATTTGTCATAAAAATTACTTTCCATACACATTTCAGCCTATAAGATGCTAGGTCATTTTATTTTTAATCTTTACAGTCTTTATTGGAGAAAAAAATACTCAATGACCGCAGTTGATAAAAAATTAGTTTATAACAATGCCCTGATATGTTATTATTTTTATTTCTGTGGAAACATAAGTTTATTTTATCTTATTTATTTTATTGTTTTTGAAAGAGAGAGGGAGAAAGAGTGGGGGCAGGGGTGCAGAACAAAAGAGAGGGAGAGAAAGAAAGAACGTTAAGCTGGTTTCATGCTCAGCAAGGAGCCCAACATGAGGTTTGATTTCACAACCCTGAGATCATGACCTGAAGCAAAATCAAGATTCAGACACTTAACTGACCAAGCGACCCAGAAACCATATCTATGGAGAAATAAGTTTAAAAGGTCATTGATTTTTTACATATTGGACACATGATTTAGAATCATTGATACTTTGTACAGAGGTAATGATATATCTTGAAATCAAAAATTTTCAAATAAAATTGTATGAAATGCACTGTTAAATAAACCCACAATTGTCCTTTCATCATTTTTAAGGTATCGTAAGAAGTACATAAATGAAAAATGTCCTTATTATAAAAACTTTGGCATTTCTCTGCAAAAATAGAAAGCTTTCATTTAGTTTCATATCCTGAGGGAACTTGAAGTGCTTGAATGTTAAAAAATATGACTGATAATCCAAATAAGTTTCTTTGTAAAACAAATGATAAATATACTGACATATTGCTAATAGGAGCCTAAAAGCTTTAAAATATTAAGGTTTGTTTCCATTTAAAATATGTGGCAGTAACCACTTATTTCTAGCCATTCAAAATCATTGATACTTGGTTTATGAATGTGGACTATATGGCTATGGATTATGATCTTGAATCATCATCTTTTTCTTTCTTTTAGAGGCATTTTCCAATCTAGAAATGTAGTTCATCTTAGACTCTTTTCCATTTATTCTACAATTTTATCTAAGTGATTATTGTATGTAATTACATTATACTTTATAATTCATTATATATACATTACATTTGACAATTGAAGATAGTGCCATTTTAGTAGTATACTAATTAAATGATTCACACTTGCCAAAAGATATTTTTGATATGACATCATAGAAGTCAAATCTGCCTCACTGTCTTTATCATAATTATCATCCAACATTAACTAAAAATGATTGCATTCATACAAAAGATATGTTTTGTTATATCATGAAACCTAAAAAATTATAAAGTGAGGTTGTGCTTCAATGAAAATGGAGTAGAAATATTTTTCCCTGGATCTCCCACTGAGACCAAGTAAAAATCCTGGATGTCATATATAAAATGAATATGAAAGACTGAAAAATAGAACATATAAGGTAGAACAGCTAGAAATGTCAGGACTCTGAGAATGACACAGAAGTCATTTCTAGGTTGATTTCTAGGTTGTCTTTTTAGCAGATATATACCACATTTGGTGCTAGAGAAACTGGTAACCCAACAGAGCTAAGGAAAGCAAGAAGAAGAAGAAGAAGAAGAAGAAGAAGAAGAAGAAGAAGAAGAAAAGAGAAGAGAAGAAGAAGAAGAAGAAGAAGAAGAAGAAGAAGAAGAAGAAGAAGAAGAAAAGAGAAGAGAAGAAAAGAAAGGAAAAGAAAAGAAAAGAAAGAAGAAAAGAAAAGAAAAGAAAGAAAAGAAAAGAAAAGAAAAGAAAGAAAAGAAAAGAAAAGAAAAGAAAAGAAAAGAAAAGAAAAATGATCCCCAACAAACAAAACTTATTTTGTCAAAGGGGCATGTGCATGTGTAATGTGGGAAGAAGGGCAGGAATATCCCCCATTTCCAATGCACTAGCAAATGCCTAGCTGGGAGTCTGATCTTGCAGTAAGAGAGGAGGTAGCCTTCCCCTTGTCAGACTGGTTTAGAAGAGTCCAGCTGAAATAGAATATTTAAATGAGAGCCAGAGTCTCATAATATACTGAAAATGTCCAGGATTCATTAAATAAATCATTCATCATACCAAGAACCAGGAAGTTCTCAACTCAAATCAGAAAAGGCAACACAGATATGATAGAGATGTTAGATTCACATGAAAATGGTTCAAAGCAGTAATCAAAAAATGATTAAAATAAAGAACAGTTATAAACAAGATTGAAACAAACAACATGAAAACATACAGCCTCAGCCAAGAAATAGGTGATACAATAGGAGAGCTAAAATATGTAAGGCAAAAAGCTTATACAACTGAAAGGGAAAAAATAGACATTTCCACAATTATGGTTGGAGAAGTTAATGCCCTTTGCTCAACAATTGAGAGGAGGAGACAAAAAATCATGAAGGATATAGAACTTAACAGTAGCATCAATAAATAGGATGGAATCAGAATTTATCCAACATGCTAACATCAAAAAAGCAGAATAGATATAATGTAAGTACCTATGGACATATACCAAGATGGATCATATCCTGAGCAATAAATCCATTATCAACAAGTTTCAAAGAACTGAAATCATCAAATACATTTTCTGATAACAGAATCAAACTAGATATCAATAACAGAAAGATAATAGGAAAATCTAACACTTGGGAACTGAATAATATTTTGTCAACTAATCCACAAATCAAAGAGGAATGCCTCAGTAGAAATAAAAAAATACACTGAACTGAGTAAAAGTGAAAATACAACATGAGGAATGTGTGAGACCCAGCTAAAGCAGTACTCAGATGGAAACTGATAGCACTATTATGTATTTATTTATATTTAAATTTTACTTAGTTAATATACAGTGCAATTTTGTTTTCTGGAATAGAATTCAGTCATTTACCACTTACATATGATGGTGCTCATCACAACCAGTGCTCTCCTTATATCCTTCACCCATCTATCTCATCCTCCCAACTACCTCTCTCAATCAACCCTGTTTGTTCTATATTTTTAAGAGTCTCTTCTGGGGGCACCTGGGTGGCTCAGTCAGTTAAGCATCTGCCTTTGGCTTAGGTCATGATCCTAGGGTCTTGGGATCAAACCCCATGTCAGGCTCTCTGCTCAGTGGGGAGTCTGCTTGTCCCTTGGCCTTTGCCTGCTGCTCTTCCTGCTTGTGCTCGCTCTCTCTCTCTCTCTGTCAAATAAATAAATAGTCTTTTTTTTTTTAAAGAGTTTCTTCTGATTTATTTCCCTCTCTCTCTTTTTTTTTCCATCCCTGTTACCACATGTTTATCAGTTTTCTCTCTTAAATTGCACAAATAAGGGATGCCTGGGTGGCTCAGCAGTTGAGCGTCTGCCTCCAGCTAAGGGCATGATCCAAGAATCCGGGATGGAGTCCCACATTGGGCTCCCTACAGGGAGCCTGTTTTTCCCTCTGCCTCTGTTTCTGCTTCTGTCTCTGTTTCTCAAGAATAAATAAATAAATCTTAAAAAAAAACATTGCACAGGTGAGGAAATCCTATGTTATTTGTCTTTCTTTCTCTTATTTCACTTAGCGTAATGCACTCTAGCCCCATCTGTGTCATTACAAGTAAAATTTCATTTTTGATGGCTGAGTAATATTCCATTGTATATATATATATATATATATATATATATATATATATATATATATACACCACTTCTTCCTCATCCATTCATTGGTTGGTGGGCATTTGGGCTCTCTCCATTTGGCTATGGTTGATAATGCTACTATAAACATCAGGGTGCATTACCCCCTTGAATCTATAAATGCTTACATTAGAAATGTTAGCTATTAAAGTGCATGGGTGGCTCAGTCAGGTAAGCATCTGACTCTTGATTTAGGCTTAGGTCATAATTTCAGGGTCATGAGATCTAAACCCATGTTGGATGGGATTAAGCTCCTTAAGTTCCTCTCTGTCCCTCCCCCATTCACTTTCTCTCTCAAAAAAAAAAAATAAATAAATAAAAGAAATTTCAGCATTTTCATCAAGATACTATACACAATGTCAACTCAGTATACTGAAACCAAAGTTTTAAGCACTAATTTTTCCACAAGTTGACTTTGGTGTTATACTTTTCCTTTCACATGGTATTAAATTACATTTGTTTCCTATATTTCCACCATTATTAACTTGCAAATTTCGTATTTGGTTAATTGAAACTTTCAAGAACTCATCTGCTGCCTATTCAAATATAAATCATTAATTGTGGATAGATGTTCAGTATAGTACAAAAGGAACCCTGTGATGAACTGGAATCTCTACAGACTAACCTAATGCAGGATGGCTAGATCACGTATATCTTCTCCTGACTGTGTTGATAGCCTCCATTGATCCATGACATTGTTTGTGTTCCAGGTGGCTACACTCTAAAGATACACCCAGCTGGGAGGCCTACCCTGATTAATGTCCTTCACACTTAAAGTGCAGATGGCATGACACTTATTGCCTTTATTAATTTATTAGAGCTGCCATATGGGAAAAATGGCTTTCCTTTTAAGTGGAATCACTTGGGGATTGAAAGGACAACCCATTGCCATGGGGACAACATCAAGTTACCCAAACTAGCTGAAGATGAAAGAAATCAATGAATTGCTTGGACAGAAGCAGTGTGCACTGGCATTTTTCCACATCTCCTACTCTGAAAACCAGATGGAATGCAGTATGTCAGGGGAAGACACATTGCAAATGTGCTCTCTATTAGGGAATTGTTTACTAGAGTTTGCATCAAGTAAAAGTATTCTAGACTGAGTTTATAAGACTATTTAGCTGACCATTAAGATGGCACTGGATAAAATTATATATAAGAAAAATATGGTGAAATGATAATGGGATGAAGAGTTAATGCATATATAGAGTTTTAAATCCATGTACTTATCAGTTTTTTTAATATTATATGTGTACTAATAAGAGACATATATAATCTGTACAATTGATTAGAAAGCAAATTAGGAATTCAATATTTCATATATAGGAATAGTTAACTTTATAGTTGGGTCTTCCCTAAAACCTGTATTTTCAAGCTTAAGTTTAATATCTTATACAAGGAAGATGCTCAGTAAATGTGTTGAATTAAATGATCATCTAAGAAATTTCAATTTTGATGACTTTTCACTCCCATTTCTTGATTCACTAAAAGTCTAGAGATCTTTTTTTAATGGACTCTACCAGATGTCACCTGACTACTGCTCATAGTGAGTTAAAAGTTTAACCTGCATTTAGTATTCATAGCAAAAATTCTTTTCACTATTTTTATTTTATAATGAATTTGAGCATCAGAAAATCTAGGCCATTTTTAGAATAAGGTATTAGTTCATGAAGATATATTTTCTTATTTGCTGATGAGAACTTAATTGCAAAAATACATACTAAAAATTTTTATATTTAAAATTGCATTATCTAATCTTCTATACCACTATTTAAAGTAAAAATATGTTGTTTTGGAATTTCTTTCTAAAAAAGATAAACCTAAAAAAATAAAGAGATGAGTCTATCAGGGCATCTGCAAATCAAACAAACCATATTTCACTGAATATCTGAGCATATGGAGATTAGACACCTCATGCATTAAATTTTAAATGAACTGACCTTATTGAATCCTTGACAGCAGGAAAAAGGAAAGTATCAACAAGAATGTAAATATATCAGCACACTAGATTTATTGCATTAATAGCAAATAAAATAAAATATAGTATCTGTAAAATGAACAAATACAATATATAAATTGACATAAAAGGTGGTTCCTATTCTTCCGGTTACTTACCATTGACCTTTCCTCTATCATACTTCACATTCTAAAACTATTCTCATGAAGTTATACAAGAGATGTCTGTTGAATATCCACTCAGTGTCAGGCATTATGCTAGGTACTGGGGATAGTATGATGAAGACAAAGGACAAAGATGCTATACTAATGGCACTCACCAGCAAGTGGGACTGCCAACAAATACAAAATTAAAATTGCGGGTAATCAGCATAGTGATAGACAATATACAGGATACTATGGGAATAAAAGAAAGACATTTCACCTCTACCATATTGTGGAAATTATACTTAAGCTTAGACTTGAAAGATGCATAATCTCATGAAGAAAAAAAAACGAGTGCTCAAAGTAGAAGAAAAAATTAATGAAAGCCTGAAGGTGAGACAGAAGGGTGAATACTTCTAGAACTGGAAATAGGTCTGTGTGGCAAGAAAACCTCCATGGTGAAGCTAATGAGTTAAGGCAGAAACAAGCAGCTGACAGATGATGATAAAGCCTATAGGATGATGTTGAGAACTCAAGTAAAAATTGTAAACTGGCCCATGATGCCAAGCATGTTTGACAAGGAACACAAATGTTCCCACTTTTCAGTAAATACAAAGTCCCAGATACTGTATACATTCTATCATAACTCATCAGAAGTATTCAGGGTGGCCTCTGACAAATACTAAGGACAAAATGATTTGTGAGTAAATGTCAAAAATAAAGAATGAATTCAAAATTTAGAAAACCAGATATTTTACCATCTGCTTAGTTTGGAACTACTATGATTAGCTCTAAAACTGCTTAGTTTAGAACTGATCTTGGCCAAGAGTTGAGCTTTCTTCAACTGACCCCATCTCTAACATTGAGAAGTAGCTAATTTAAGGCATAAAGCCATCATATCCAGAAAGTCTGGTGGATGTCTTTTGCCTTTTCAAGGGGCACTAGATAAGACTCTGTATTGTTCTTTAATAGTTTCCTTCATGAATAAGCATGAATGAAAAAGGGTGGTTGATCTGAAGCTCATTTCATTGTATCAACTTTTATCTGCCTCACAAGTTTTTCTTACAAACATGTTGTGAAGGTGGAATTAGAAAGCAATAATGGTTCTTTTTTAATTTCCAGTAATAAACTACTCTCGATTAGATAATGATGTCAGTTAGGAAGTTATTCAGCAGTTCTGACAAGAGGGGTGATGTATGAGGGTAGTGAATATGAAGATAGAGATGGGAATATTTAATGGACAAAACTGATGGGATGTGGGGTCCAGATAGATATGAAGATAAGAAAGAAGAGAGCTCATGTTGAGATATTAGCTCCAGTAAATGGGGAGACCATTCCCTGAGTTATGGAACACAAGGAAAAGATGAATGGATTGTGTAGGAAAGTTATTTGATTTGTTCAATTTAGTACAGTTTGTTTTTATGTATCCATAGGACATACAGATGGAGATGTCCAGTGGACAACAGGGCAGTTGTCCTAACTATATAGGACTGAGATAGAGGGGAGAAAGTTGGAAAACCAATTGCACACTCTTTTCTAAAGCTTTAAGACATATTTGGGCAAAAAGTGATAAAGCATGTTCAAGGGAGGATTATTTTTATAATTATACAAGAGCCACAAATATGTTTAAACATAGATGGGAAGAAAAGAGTATAAAGGGAGCAGTTAAATACTCCTGAGAAGAAACTGAATAGCACAAGGTCCTTGAGAAGGCAGGAGTGAATGCAATCCTAGGGACATATGTGGAACTTGGCTTTTAACAAGAGGATGGAATTTCTCTCATTGTTACAAGAATGAGGCATTATCAGGTGGGCATGTAATAGATCCAGTCTTGGATACAGCATAAGAGAGATGAAGGCATTTTCAGCAGACAGAACTCTTTTTTTTTTTTTTATGTGCATGAATAGGAGGCAAACTGAAAATTTGTTGGTAAGATGGATAATTTGGAAATGTTGCTGAAGAGAAAGAATACCACACAAATCAAGAGACAAGTTTTTTGGGCAAATCTAAGGGCCTAGCCTTGAGTTTCCAATAAGATATTTTTTAGATTTTTCTCCAGCAAAAGGCCATAGCCTATGTTTTTATAATACATAGAATGCGTAGAATTCAGTTTTGATTTAATCTCTAAATCCTTTAGGATTTCCCCCATGAAGTATTATTGTGAACTCTAACAGCTAATGATCATTTATGAAACTGATTTTAGTATAATTCTGGTAAAATCTACTCTTTAGGATAATATCCAAATCACATATGTGATGGTCAATTTTATGTGTCAGCTTGGCTAAGCCATGGTGCCCAGATACGTGGTCAAACATCATTGTGGATGTTTCTGTGAGGCATTTTTAATAAGACTGGCATTTAAATTGGTGGACTTAAAGTAAAACAGATTGCTTTCCATTAAGTGGGTGGCTCTATCCAATCAGTGCAAGGCCTGAGGAGAACAAAACCCACACCAGCTCCAGCAAGAAGAATTCTGCCCAAAGACAGCCTTCCAACTTGAGCTGCAAAATGGCTCTGCCCTGGGTCTCCAGTCTGCCAGTCTAACCTTGGCAGTCTCCACAATGTGTGAGACAATTCTTTAAAATAAGTCTGTCTCTTACACATTCTCACACATTATATTGGTTCAGTTTCTCTGGAAAACTCTGCTTAATACAATGTATTTAAAGTTTGCTTAACGTTGTCCATTTCTTCATTACTTAGCTTACTTCATGTCAATAGTAATTGGGAAACTTGTTTAATTTTACTAAATTTTCTGTGTAAGAACATAAATTTTAATTTAGTAATATTTTATCAACTTATTAAAATAAATATTAATTTTCTTCTGTTTTCATTAAGAAAAAGTTGTGCACCAACCATGTAAGACTAACTTTTTAAAAATGTTATTTTTGTTCCCAAAGAAAAATATTTCCAGCTTTCTCTTTGCTTTTTCTCCAAATTATTTTAAAGTGTTCAATTTCATAATTATTTTAAAATTATATTTAACAAACTCTCACTCCTACTTTAAAAGACCAAGCAGGTCAACAGTTTTTATTTTGTAGCATTTTTAAAGAGTTACTTTGATATTTACCATGATATATTACTATGTAAAGAAATTATATACAAAAAATTCAAACTAGAAAACAGTGTCCTAAAACTTGACCATTCAATAGACATGTATAAACAGAAGCATATGTTGACACATGTTGTGTTTCAATTATTTCCTGAACTTAATTCTTTCCCTTGTGACAACCCACAATAAATAATGACAATCCGGCCAAAGTGCTGTCAATAACAAAAATAATTTATCAGAATGCATTTTCTATTTTTTTTTTTTACTTAGCACTGTTTTGAAAATTGCCAATCTTACAGAAACATGAAAAATACATTAGAAACATTTCTTCCAAAAAAAAAAGAAACATTTCTTCCATTGATGCAAAATTGTCATAATTAATTTTTAAAAATATTAAACTAGTAGGATGTCTGCTTTTCATGCTTCTGCATTTAACTTTGATAAATAGCATTTCATTTTTTAATATATACTGTGATTTCAGTCTATGACATACCACTTTTTTCAAATTATCTGCATAATTATGGCATATTAAAATATATAGTACTTCATATATTAGCTGTCTTCTAGTAAAGTTGGTTGCAAATCACTTTTTAAAAATTCAATTTTCTTTCCATCAGATACTTTCCCAAAAGCTATATCTACTTTTGTATGGCCTTTCAATCTCATCATTTATTATTTAATAACTTTCTTTTTTTTAAGTTTTTTTTTTTTTTAAGAGATCTTATTTACTTATTCATGATAGACAGAGAGAGAGAGAGAGAGAGAGGGAGAGAGAGGGAGGGAGAGACAGGCAGAGGGAGAAGCAGGCTCCATGCACCTGGAGCCCGACGTGGGACTCGACCCCAGGACTCCAGGATCACGCCCTGAGCCGAAGGCAGGCGCCAAACTGCTGAGCCACCCAGGGATCCCATTTAATAAGTTTCTAACTTTATTTAGAATCTATTAATTACTCTATGATTCATGACAGTGAATACAGAAATATTATTCCACTTGCCTTTTGGTCTGGTTTATAACAATTAGAAAATTGCCTTTATTCAAAGTTGTCTCAGCCTCATGTTAATTTGGTAAATGCCATTGTTTAAAAGAAAATATTTTTACAAGGTATGCCAGGAATATTTCTCTAGTTTTCCTTAAGAAGCATAATAATTCATTAGCAACAGTTTTCCCATGAATTGGATATTTATTTAATTTCTGAACCTGCAGCTTTACATAAGATACATGCTTTTTAAAGAGATTTATTTATTTGTTTGAGACAGAAAGAGCATGAGCATAAGTGGGCAGAGGGAGAAAATCTTTAAGCAGACTCTCTGCTGAGAGGGGAGACCAATGTGGGACTTGATCCCATGCCTCATGAGATCATGACCTGAACTGAAACCAAGGGTATGACACTTAACTGACTGAACTGCCCATGTTGCCCCAATATTTATTTTTTTCCAAACACTATGATAATGCTACCCTACTCTGGTTCAATTAGTTTCTCCTCTTCTTCTGCTTTCTTCACCAGGAATGTTTTAGCTTTCCTGTTCTCTGAGCCTTAAAAGAAAGATGAAATTTTAAATTAAGAATTGAGAAATTTAGGTGTCCGGGTGGCTTAGTTGGTTAAGCTTTTGACTCTTGATTTTGGCTTAGGTCATGATCTCAGTGTCATAGATCAAGCCCCACATCAAGCTCTATGCTGAGTATGGAGATTCTCTCTCTCTCTCTCTCTTCCTCTGGACTTCCTCCCACTATGCTCTCTCTCTCTCAAAAAAAAAAAAAAAAAAAGGAAAAATATACTATGTATAAGAAAAACAAATTCTTCATATTCTCGTCAAATAAAACTTTACAAAGTGCTCTGAAAGTAATGGTGTAGTGACGTTCTATTGAAACAGTTATGTTCCCCTAGTGTCTTTGTCATGTAGCTCAATCACTTATATCTAAAAGAAGCCACACAACTATTTTTGGTATAAATTAAATTATGTTTCACAGAGAAAATGTGCATAAACAACTAAATTTTCCTTCACAGAAGAAATCAATTACACTCCATATATATTAAAGAAATTGGTTATTATATCAGAGAGTAAAAATATAAAGCATTAAAATCCATTTCAAATAAATGTTGAATGCTGTTGTGTATGAAAAAACTATTTTCTTTGAAGGAAATTAAAGTTATCAGGACATTTTTTTATAGCTTCAACTAACTTAAAAATTAGAACATTCTCATCCAAACCACAATTTTTAATATGGTTTCTAAAAATAATTATAAACACAGTTTAAGGGATTGAGGGAAGTTTATTAGTATACTCTTTTTCCAATCAAAAATATATTTTTATCACTTATTTACCTATTCCCTCGTTTTGTAAATGGAATTAAATATGTCAATAGGGGAAATTAAAATGTATATTACATTAATAGCACTGTTGCAGAATCTTTGTATAAGAGGGTCAGAAGAGGCATTTTTGATAAGGAAAATGAAAGGACTGAAAATGCTCTAAATAGGTTTGCTTATAAAAGAACTAACACTAAATAAATAAAAAGGAGACAGTAGTTGTGAAGGACATAGCTGGAACAATTTGAAGCACATTATTTGTTTGGGAGAAAAGAATAGTATTTTAGATTGTTTTTTTTAAATCCACTTTAAGAGACTTGGAAAAGAAAAACAGGGACGGGAAAGCCCAATTCTTAATACCTGCAAAATGGTTGAAAATTATAGTAGTACTATTTTTGGCATTCCAGAAATTCTTCCTACTTTCTACTCTACTATAATTTATTTCACTCTCTAATGAATCACTCCTGATAGCGTATGACATGCTAATTCTTAGTTTCCATCTTAAAAAACTTTTTTGTTTGACCCTGTTTTCCTCACTATGTATCCCTTACTTGCTATCCTTTGTAACAAAACTTTTGTGGTCAGTGGATATTACCTCCAGTTCTCCCATTCTCTTTGAACTAATGCAACTTGGCTGTCACTTCCATCAATCCACAGGAATCTCTTCACCTTCCTTTACTAAATTATATCATCTCTTCTCAGGCCTTTATGAACATATACTCCATAGCACTCACAGCATCCTTTTTTTTTTCTTTAAATTTTGTTTATTCATGAGAGAAGAGAGAGACAGAGAGACAGAGAGACAGAGACACAGGCAGAGGGAGAAGCAGGCTCCATGCAGAGAGACTCAATCCCAGGGCTCCAGGATCACTCCTGGGTCGAAGGCAGGCGTTAAACCACTGGGCCACCCAGGTGTCCCCACTGCATCCTCTTGAATGCATTTCCTTCACTTGGCTAGCAGGACTTCACATCCTGTCAGCTTTCTGTCTGCTTTACTATTACTCCTTCTAAGCATTTTTACTTGTTTCTCCCCTTCTATTGAGATTTTAAAAATTGGTACTCATGGTGAGTTAGGGACAAATGGGGTTAGGCAAGGCTAGGTAGGGGGTTGTGGATTGTGGAATCAGGCTTACAAAAATCCCCAAAATGCTGAGGTGTAAGGAAACCAGAGATAAGGGAATAAGTCAGACCACCCTGCCCCAGGTGTGGGTGGGGAGAGTGTCTCTTTTATTATAGTCATCTGTGACCAACAAAGAATAATGAGACCCCAAAGAAGAAGTAAGCCATTAAAGATGTTATCACCAGTCCTTACTCAAACCAAGACAACACAAGAATCTCAAAGCAACAAGCTTCCTGATCAGTTCTCAATAAAAGACTGCCACTAAAAGCCCTCAGTGGTAACCCTGTAGGGACCCTTTGCACTTCTGAGAGTGTTCTCTGTATCCTCACTTAATAAACTTCTATTGCTTTACTCACTCTCCATTGTACATGAGATTCATTCTTCAACCTCATGAGACAAGAAACATGCTCTCCTGTATCAATGACCTTGTTAAGGACAGTAAAGCAGACTTTATTCAGGAGGATCCTCACAATAGACACAGTGCCATTGCAGTGGGATCTTGCAATGGGAAAGAGATTGCACTTAATTCCAGATACAATATGGACAAGTGGGGATTTATAGCCACAAACCAGGGTGGGAGTCACTGAATAGAAAATTACTAAGAGGAATCTATTAGAGTTAAGAGGGGATTCTGGCTAAACCAAATTCAGGGGATTTTTCTGAAGGCAGGCCAAGGTGATCAAACATCACCCAGGGGATGGAGGAGAATGAAGAACCCAGTTAGATATTGAGAGTGACAGCAAAGGATTCTAACTCAATTGACTTATTAGGATTCTTGCCAAAACTGGACAATGTGGAGAGGAACTGAAAAGATCAAAACTCAGGATTTAGTGAAAAGTTCAGGGGACACTGGGTAGAGTTTGGTGAAAGAGACAATCTTTGTCCCTTTTAACTTCTAAACATTTGAATAGTTGAGGGCTAGAGTTAAGGATGGTGCAAGGGTTAGGACTCAGTTTTTGTTCTTTTCTCTCCTACGTAGCCCCATGCACTTGATTCCCTGCTATGTCACAGCTGTGCAAAAAATCTCTGCCAATAATTCTCAAATTTATATATCCAATCTCTCTTCTGAACTCCAGTTCTGTATCTGCCACCCTATTGATGTAGGAACAATGTGTTGTTGGGGTTGAGAGCCAATGGCCAAGAAAGAATTGAGACGTCTTTGGTGCCAAAAGGTGATTTTACTAAAGCACCAGTGACAAGACTTGTGGGCAGAAATAGCTGCTGCACTGGGGTTATGAGGAGTGGCTGATTATATACTTGGGAGCTGAGAGAGGTAAAGACACAGAAGGCATCCAAAAGGACTTTGATACACTAAGGACTTCCAGGATACCAGACGCCTGGCTATTGTCAAGCTAAGGTTGTCTTTCCCTCTAATTAAGACATTAACATTAAGACAGTTGGAAGTTTCCTGGAGGAATATTAATATTCTGCCTATCTCAGGTGGTTTTTTTTTTGTGTGTGTGTGTGTGTGTGTTTGTTTTTTTTTGTTTGTTTGTTTGTTTTTGTTTTTTTTGTCAATAGCCTGCAGGTTTTAGAGAAATTTAATTAAATTTCCATTTCCTTCTGCCTTTGTTTCCCACATCACTGTGGAGGGAAGAGTGATGGTAGGGCTCCAGGAAATGGAGTCTATGGGTCTCTGAAAGTTAGGCTATTGATAAGAATGCTTTTTCCTTGTAAATCACTAAGACATTGGTAGGGCCCCCTGGGTGGCTCAATGGTTTAGCGCCTACCTTCGGCCCAGGGTGGGATCCTGGTGTCCCAGGATTGAGTCCCACATCAGGCTCCCTGCATGGAGCCTGCTTCCCCCTCTGCCTGTGTCTCTGCCTCTCTGCCTCTCTCTCTCTCTCTCATGAATAAATAAATAAATTCTTTAAAAAATTATTAAAAAAACTAAGACATTGGTAAACTGATGGAGATGCAGGTCTTGTAGAACTGTGATTTCTATTAGTTAATCACTTGTTTTTTCCCTTTCCTTAGTTTTAGGACAGCCAGGTGTGCCTGAGGAATGTCACGCATATATTGGTGTCAGCTCATGCTTTGTCCTCAGTTTGCCTTCTAGTCCCTCATCACTACTACCCTTCCTTTGATGTTTAGTAGGCATCACAAAGTTAACAACAGCAAAACTGAAACCCATGATCTTTTCCCTTCCCCCAAATCTACTTTAACATCCTCAATTTCAGTTCTCCCTTATTTTTCTCCTCTCACAATCTCCAAGAATTACTCTGACTCTTCTTCAGAACACATCCCAAACCTGACTAGTTCTCATGGTACCCAGGTAGTCATTTCCTACCTGACTTTCCTACAGCCTTCAAATAAGTCTTCCTGCCTTTTCTCTTCATCTCTTCCAGTCTATTCTCAACAACTCAGCAAAATGAGCCTTTAAAAATGGAGATAAACAAGATAAAGTTATTTGTGACCATAGGGTTAAGACAAAAATCCCACAAAACAGAAGAGTTAGCTCACCCAAAACCTATGATTTTGAGAAATATCAGCCCACACATTATATGCCATAAATATTTCTTGAACTCAAAGATGAATTAAATAGAACTTTTTCATAAGATACTGAGAACATTAGCATTATCCTACATTTTTGAAAAAATTAGAAACATCTTAGGATCTAGAACATTATTGATAACATATGTGGAGATAATTACAATTAAACTCCTCATTTCAAAATGTTCATTATTGTTATTATTTTAATTGATTGCTGTAAAATATCAACCTGATGGAGTTAAAACATGTATTTAGGTAGTCACTCATTATGTTTAAGGCTGTATGGTATCTTGCCTTTCCTTGGCAAAGTTAAAGTTTATAAAAACTAACAGTTCTTCTCTCTGACCACCCCCGCCCTGGAAAATTATTTCCATTATTGTGCTAAATATCAGTACATAAATTTCAGCAGATGATCTACATATCAGATGTGACTTATCCTACTACAGCAGTATTTTGTGCTAAAAATATCTCAGATATAAAAATGTACTTATATCTTTATTACAGGGGCACCCGGGTGACTCATTTAAGCAACCAACTCTTGATTTTAGCTCAGATTGTGATCTCAGGGTGGTGAAAGAGAGTGCCAAGTGTGGGCTTCACGCACAGGGCCGAGTCTGCTTGAGATTCCTTCCCTTTGCCTCTCCCTCTGCTCTTGTTCTGTCTCTCTCTCTCTTTCTAAAATAAATAATATTTTAAAAAAGTATATTTATAATTTTATTACTGATAAGCTTCTGATTTGACCTTAACAGTCAAAAATAGAAATGGATCAAAACACAAGATTATTCAGTGTCTTGTTGCCATGGTTGTGCAATCTCTCCCAACACAGCTTTCAGTCATATATGCGTTAAGGGGAGAAGTGGTGTACTTTAGAACAAGAGTGCCCCACATTTGTAGCCAGAAGATCTGGGACTGTGTGCCAGTTTTCTAGCTCTAGGAGAAAGAAAATAAGATAACTGTGACATCACTTTTCTCATCTATACATAGAAAACAACAAAAAATTGTTCTATATTACTAATAGGACTGTAAGGGATAATTCAACATTTTTGGGGGAAAATTGCAAGTATAATAGTTCAGTATGTAAGTGAATATTGGGGCTTAGTTCTTCAACTGTATATATATACATATACATATATGTGTATATGTATAACATATATTAAAGTGTCTGCTTTAAAAAACAACTCATATGTCTAAAAATCAACTTCCTTTGATCCTTTGGAATAAAATAAAAAAGAAAAGAAAAAGGAAAAGGGAAGAAAAAACATATTTAAAAAATAAAATGTTTCTAAATGTTTCTTGATATATTCCATTATGTATTCAGTAATTTTGTTACAAAAAAAGAACACCAGAAAATTGGCAGCAACAAAAAGCACAGTAAAATAATATGAATTGTCATTTTAAGACATCTTCTCCTTTTTTTTTTAAATTTCTGATTCATGTGCATTTAATCCTCCAATATATGTAAGGAAATAAGATTTGTCACTTGGACAAACTAATTTTAATAAACATGAATTGGCATAGTCAAATATAACACTTAGTCATCTCACTTTATAGTGAATATTCTAAAAGAAAACATGGGACTTAAATGTTTAAATAGTCACACAAATTATTTTTAATTTTTAAGATCTCACAGGCTGGAAAGATAACCATGCTTAACCTAGGAAACAATAGTATAGTCCCTCACAAAGAATTGTGAAATTTCACATAAACATTATTTTGGAAAATAATAAAAGATTATAATTTACATGTAAAGAATTCTCAGTTCTTTTCCTCTTTTCAGATGTAGCACTTAGTATTTAAAGCACCTGCCAGCAAACTCTTTATAACCAATATGAAGAAATATATCATACATAGGAAATGATTTAAAAGTTAAAACTGATGGGAGCACCCTAGTGGCTCAGTCAATTGAGTGTGCGACTCTCAATTTTGGTGCAGGTCATGATCTCAGGGTACTGGGATCAAGACCCTAATTGGGCTCCATGCTCAGGTAGGAGTCTGCTTCAGGATTCTCTCCCTTTCCCTCTGCCTCTCCCCCTGCTCATGCTCCCTCTCTCACCTTCTAAAATAAATCTTTAAAAAAAAAAGTTAAAACTTTTGGAATCTATGGAAAACTGTAAAAATGAAATACATTCATTTAATAATAATGATTTCCAAATGGCAAGTGCTTTTAAAATTTTGGGAAAGTGATGTGCGAACAGTGCTATCTAGTGTTATGCCAAAAAGCTAGAATTAGCCAAGAAGACAGAACAATTAAAATACTCACACACACACACACACACACACACACACACACACACAAACAGTAAAAATAACCAAAGGCATAAAAACGTTTATGTGTCAGAAGGCTTAATATAGGAGCACCTGGGTGGCTCAGTGTTTGAGTGTCTGCCTTCGTCTCAGGTCATGATCCCTGGATCCTGGGATTGAGTCCCATATCAGGCTCCCCACAGGGAGTCTGCTTCTCCCTCTGCCTATGTCTCTGCCTCTTTGTTTCTCCCATGAACAAATAAATTTTAAAAACCTAAAAAAAAAGTTTAATATACAATGAAGAGCTCAAATTTGCCTAAAAGAATTAATATATTTCAGTTTTAAGAGACAGATATAGGGGTACAGACTGGAGATAACTTAAAGAGGGACTAGAACAGAAGTCTTTAAATCAAAATTTTATTTATTTATTTATTTTTATTTTTTTTATAAATCAAAATTTTAAATACAAAATTATCAAATTATTCCTAAAGAAAAAAGATGTGTTTTTCTAGATCTGAGCCTGAGGCTTTTATTTTCTTAAAAAAATTAGAAATTTGTGGTCCACTGAACAGACTTGGTCTTTCCATTTACAAAGGAAAGTAAGTGATATAACCTACATGGTGACAATGTCAAATTAACATATTACCTGTTCTGGGGTTTTTAAAGACCAATTAAATTGTTTCTTTCCATCATTGTAACCAAGCTCTAAGCTAAAGACTAGCATTTTCTCAGTAGGTCTAATGCGGAAGCTCCTAAATACACGTTCTTCCACAAACCCCACTGTCTTTAAATGAGGCATCTTGATGGAAAATTAGTTCCAGTAGCATACTTGTTTTAGTTCTTATATCTTTCATTGATATCAATGAGTAAGGGACAGGCAAGGCTAGGTAGAGGGCCTAGAGGGCCACGGAGTCAGGCTCACAAAAATCCCCAAAAATGTGGAAATGAAAGGAAACTAGAGATAAACAAACCAGATCCTCCTGCCCAGGTGTCAGAGGTGGGGTCTTGTTAAAACAGCAACTTGTGACCAACAAAAATTAAGGCACTCTAAAAGTAAAGCCATTCAAGGGGTTATCACTAGTCCTTACTCAATGGTATTATCAATGGAGTTGGTAAAGGACTTAAGTTCCCTAGTTGGCCTTCAATAAAAGGCCAACCCTACAAGTCCCCAGTGGCAACCCTGTCAGGACCCCTCTCACTTAAGAGCTTTCTCTGTAATACTGGAAGCTACAGTGTTGTCACAGTATATGCATGTCTATTTTGGTTACCATGATATAGGACAACTTTTTAAAATATTTTAAAAATTCATTACATCTTTATGGTCTAAATTTTCTAGTTATGCTTACTAAATAAATATTGGGATTCATGGTTTTAAAACTGTGGTTTTAAAAATTGTGGTTCTCCAATGTTAGTGTATATCAGCATTATCTAGTGGACTTGTCAAACACAGATGTCTGAGTCTCATACAGTTTTTTTTTTAAGATTTTATTTATTTATTCATGAGAGTCAGAGAGAGAGAAAGGCAGAGACACAGGCAGAGGGAGAAGCAGGCTCCATGCAGGGAGCCTGACGTGGGACTCAATTCCAGGTCCCCAGGATCGCGCCCTGCACTGAAGGCCACGCTAAACCCGCTGAGCCACCCAGGCTGCCCTTCCCTTTTCTTTTTTAAATATTTTATTTATTTATTCATGAGAGACAGAGAGAGAGAGAGGCGGAGACACAGGCAGAGGTGAAGCAGGCTCCCCGCAAGGAGCCTGATGTAGGACTCGATCTCAGCCCTCGGGATCACACCCTAAGCTGAAGGCAGTCGCTCAACCGCTGAGCCACCCAGGCGTCCCCATTCTTCCCTTTTCTAAAGTTCACCATTACATAATGGCCAGCTAAAACTTAGAATAAAATATTTTTTTAATTGTCATTTAGACGTTCTCTTTGGAGGAATGGGAAGAGAGACGTCTTAAGCCAGTATTGAGGCAGAGACTGACCTCTCTGCTGGTAGGCTTACAGTCTTCTTTTCCTTCTGCCAGAGTGCTAATTTTAAGTTTGTAGATGCTGCTCAATTATAAGAATCAGCTATACTGATGTTTTCTTCATGAACTGTGAATATATTAATTTTCAAAGCAATCTGTTCATTTATTCATTCAATAGTGTATGCGTGTACGTCTGTCTGTCTATGTGGGCTTTCATCAACTTCATAGAAACTGTTCTAGGACATATAATGTTAAACAAGACCAGAGGACATCTCTTTCTCTTGTTAAGTACATGGTGGAATGCAAATGGAAGACTCATAATTAGCTAAACAGTGTTTTTTTTTTTAAGATTTTATTTATTTATGATAGAGACAGAAAGAGAGAGAGGCAGAGACACAGGCAGAGGGAGAAGCAGGGTCCATGCTGGGAGCCCGATGTAGGACTTGATCCCTGGTCTCCAGGATCACACCCTGAGCCAAAGGCAGGCGCTAAACCACTGAGCCACCCAGGGATCCCCTAGCTAAACAATGTTAAGTGAAGTGACTGACCGTGGCTGGGTAAAGGGACCTTTTTTTAAGTAGAGTGGTCAAAAACAATCCCTCTGGAAAGGTGTTTTGGAATACAGAACTGAGATGAGAGATTGAGCATTGTTGAAACACAGAATAAGAATATTCTAAATAAAGCAAATAGAGCAAGCTTAGGGGTCTGAGGTTAAATTAAACTTGATGTGTTTGACAAAACTTATATGACTTATACAACAAAGATTCAAGTATAGAACTCAGTGAGCAATATGGAAAATGGGGCTCCTTATGAATTATTGTTTCAAATATGTCTATGGGAAGCTCTATTCTTATGTCATTTATGAAGGTTCAAAATAGCAATGGTTAAAAACCAAAGAAAACAGGACCCAAGAGTGGCACAATTGGTTGAGCATCAGACTTTGAATTTGGCTCAGGTTATGATCTTAGGGTCATGAGATCAAGTCATTTAGACTTTTAATTGTCATTTAGGGAGCCTGGGGCCCCACACTAGAAGTGGGGCTTGCTAAGGGTTCTCTCTCCCCCTCACCCTCTCCCCGCGCCTGCCATCCTCCTTTCACTCTCCCATGCATGCATATGCTCTTTCTGTCTAAACAAAGAAAAACAAAACAAAACAAAAAGCACAAAAAAGTCAGTATCTTGAGCCCACATGGTTTAATTCTTGGTCACCTTATATATCCATTATAGATTAACATGGTGGATTACTCATTGCTATCACTTTGGAATCCAATTGGACCAGGCTTTATCTCAACACTAGTTTCCACAATCACAAGAGGCTGGGAAAAAAAAGCAAATGAGAATCCATACATTGACTAATAAAACTTCCTTGGACCATTTGTGTTAAGCAAGTGTCATTTATGGTTTATTGTAAAGGTCAAACACTTTTACCCATTGTATCCTGGTGTTAGAGTCCAAGGAAAACACAACATAGTCAAACACTAGATGGAGCAGTGATTTACCCACACAGAGAAGAGAAAGAGCAAGACCAGGCTTCAGTAAAGGATATGAGAGCAAATGATCATTGGGTCCCTACCAGTAGTTGATGCAAGGCCATGGGTATGAACACAATCCTTTCATACTGTAGCACAAGGACCCCCATGTCTTCCCCACAGGGGAGAGAGAGAGTGGTACTGGTCAGGTACCATATGATACAAGTTTAAGCAAAACAAAAGAGGATACATTGTGTCTGAAACTGGAAGTGATATTCCCAGATAAGACTAAAAGTTCACAGGATATTCAGAGTCTTTATCTCTTGGTATGGATGTGCTCCAGCCCAGAGCCCATTTTAATATGACATAATGGGAGTCCAAAGACTGCATGCATGAGATTTCCTTTCATAACAATTTCAGATCACAATTCATTGTGCATCCCACAGAGCAAGTATGTCTAGTCCTCCCTCATGAGAGGACACTGCAAGAACAGAAACAATGTAGATGGAAAGTGATAACCTTAAAGTAGTGTTTTAAGAATTTAAACAGGTCATTACATCTTGTCATATATTTATGTTAACTTATCAAGATATTAAGGTAGTTTACAGAATGGAAAGATACAAAGAAACTCAAAGCCAAGATATAAAGAACAATTCTGAATTTCATCCACTGAGAAAGAAAATACAATGTAAACTGTAATTTACATCAACAGAGTAATATAAGAAAGTTTTCAATAATTAACTCATATTTTAACTTTGTCAATAACTTTTTTCTTTATATAAAATTAGGTATAATTGATAAAGCATCATTCAATTTCCTCATAAATGCAGCTTTCTGGCCAAGTCCTATTTACATCAGCAACTCTGGGATTGCTTTCTGTTTAAGATATATAAATATTTCTCGGCAAGTATTGGTTTTGCCTACTGAAAGCTCAGAGATATTATTTTGAAAGATGATGTGTTCTTCCTTTCTAGTTTGTCATAGAATTTCATTAAGCTACTTTTATTGTTGTTTCTTTTTGCTTCCCCATAATCCCCTCCAGTTTTGATAAGCGTTATCTATAAATGTGCTTGAGAGAACAGATGGTGCTTCATGAGAGACAGGCTAGATTCGTTAATCATGAGGAAAGAGATGGATTTAGATATTTCATTTTCTTTTTTGATGCATTCTATTTTAATAGAAAGAAATGATTTCATAAAGCTGCATTTGGGTTGTATTTGTACAAACACACCTGTCACAATTAGCCACATGCATAATTTCTGTTTTGTAATATTCAGAAAAGTTTTACATGCTATTAATTCTGTTTTTAACTTTAAAGAAAAAGGAAAGAAAAAAACTATTTTTGAACTGCTTAGAAATGAATCGAAGGTAGATACATAAAGTATATAACTACCTCTTTTCACAAAGAAAAAAATAAAATAACACAGTTTCAGAACATAAAACCAGTTATTGAATTTCATTAGTTCTATAATATGTTTCCTTCATTTGCATCAGACTTATCAGTATAAATAAAATGTGGTCTCCATAGTTAAATATGACTGGGAATTGTGATAACAGAGACTAGCAATATTGCCTTATATCCAAAGAGGTATACCTATATTACACAGGTATATCCTAGTACAAGTAAATATGTTACTCCAAATGTGTGTATGTGTATACATGCACTCTATGGTCCCATAAATTAGGATATACATAAATATATATATATGCATAAAAATATATGCATATATCAAAATATAAATATATATTTCTTTAGAGTGAGAGAAAAAAATCTATCATTTTGTTCTAGAATACTTGATAACCTATCTGTGAAGATTTCATTATTTTAAAGAACTGAGATTTGTTGCTGAAACTACTAAGAAATGCCAAATGTCAAAAAGAGGTAATAACCAGGAAAATATGAAAAGCTTTTGTTTTCATTTCCCAGAGAATGAAATTGCAGTGAGGAAGCTGAGGACATCAGATGCCCACTCCCTTAAATGATACAAGTAAAAAAGTTCTTTCTTATAAAATACAAAAAAAAAGGCATATAAAAGTTATTTGATAATTTATACTTATGGTTAATATAAACATTAACCCTATTATATATGTTTAATATCATTGAGCTTGAAGGATTTCTTTGAGCCTATGAAAATCTAATAATCATTGAAGGAGTAAGCACAATAATATAGAAGTTAAATATAATTAGATAGTCTTGTTTGGTTTATAATAGATTCTCTTAATGAAATAGAAGAAAGTAACTTAAGCATCACTTTTAATATTTGTCACAAATAAGCAAAGATCTACTTACTGTATCAATCTTTGTAAGAAATGATAAGGTAATAATCAGAGCAAGACATACATTTCAACATAATGTATTTTAATTTGATTCAGATCATCCTATGTTTATTTTACCCAGTGCTAATTATTATGATGATAATAATAAGAAACAATCCTGCTTTCATAGAATATACAAATTAATAGGAATAAAACACACCAACAAATGAAAAGACCAATGTAAAGAAATAAACAAAAAATCTTTAATTATAATTTGGAAAAAATTGAAATTTTTTTGTGTTACTATTTTTGTTATCATCATATGACTACTTGATTCAGCTTAAAATAGCTCATTGTCTTCAATCTCTAAATATTGATAGCCAGTTATAAAACTCAACAAAAGTGCTAGGTCAGCCTTCCTGTTTCAGCTATAGCACATAAGGAACTTGGAAGTCATCATTCCTGTCCTCACAATAAGAAGAAAGGTGAACAAGCTAAAACTCAATACTCTTTGTTCGATCTATTGGAAAATTGAGGTCACAGGGCATAATGTCACCTTGAAATCTGGAGAGAGTCATACACAGAACTCATAGTTAAGATAAGCTTACTAGGAACAGATACTGCTGGAGAAAACAACTGATAGAAACACTTTAAAGGGGCACCTGGGTAGCTCAGTTGGTTAAGCATCTGCCTTAGATTCAATCCTTGATCTCAGGGTCCTGAAATCTTGCCCTGCATCGGGCTCTCTGCTCAGCAGGGAGTCTGCTTGTCCCTCTGTTCCTCCCCCTACTCTCGCGCTCTCTCTCTCATATAAATAAACAAAATCATTAAAAAAAAAAAAAAGAAAGAAAGACTTTAATGATAACAGACAAATTGCTAAAGGCTGAGTGTGTACCTGGTTGATTGTGAGAAATTCCTGCATGCACAATCTCAGGGGTGGTGCCACACTTTTGTGGGTATTACCTCTAGGAGCTTTATCAGGTTCTTAGGGCAAACAATTAGAGACCAGCATGATGAGGGGGAGAGCTGATATTTTGAATAATGCCCAGGGGTAAAGTACAATTTTTGAATTACCAGAACAATCACCATAACAAAGAACTATATTCTAAACCTTAGTAAATACTCCAAAACCTATAGTTAGGCATATTATATTCAAATCTCAGAAAACCAAAGACAATGAAAATCTGGAAATCAGCCAAGAAACTGGGGAATAAGGCAAGATAAAACTTTATTTGTGGGCACCTCGATGGCTCAGTGGTTGAATGTCTGCCTTCAGCCTAGGTCGTGATCCTGGGGTCCTGGGATCAAGTCCTGCATCAGGCTCCCCACAGAGAACCTATTTCTCCCTCTGCTATGTCTCTGCCTCTGTCTCTGTGTCTCTCATGAATAAATAAATTTAATACCCTTTAAAAACCCACCTTATTTATAGAGAAAAAATAAGATTTATCAGATTTCTTATTAGAAACCATACAAACAAAAAAAAATAGTAAAGTGAAATATTTAAAGTGTGGAAAGCATAAACCTACCAATCTAGACTTCTGTATGTAGCAAAATTGTTCTTCAACAGTGAAGAAGAAAAAGGAACTTTCTCAAACAAAAATTGAGAGAATTTGTTACCTACAGGTCTGCCTTATATTAAACATCTCTCTGACGTTCTTAGATGAAAAATGATGTAGATCAGAAACTCAAGATTTACATAAGGAAGGAGAGTATCCAAAAAGAAATAAATGAAGGTAAAATAAAATCTTATTTTCCTCATTGTCAAGTTATATGATAGATAACTATTAGTTCAAAATAATAATAGAAATAATGTGTGTTCTGGACAAATGAAATAAATGACAGCAATATTATAAGGGACTGGAGGGACATATTGGGAATAATCTGTGTCACTTTACCAGCCATGAAGTGGCACAGTGTTATCTAAAAGTGGACTTAGAAGGCAGCCCCAGTGGCTCAGCAGTTTAGCACCGCCTTCTGCCTAGGGCATGATCCTGGAGACCAGGATGGAGTCCCATGTCAGGTTCCCTGCATGGAGCCTGCTTCTCCCTCTGCCTGTGTCTCTGCCTCTCTCTCTCTCTGTGTCTCTCATGAATAAATAAATAAAATATTAAAAAAATAAAGTGGGCTTAGTTATGAAAGTATATTGCAAACTCTAGGCCAATCATCAAACTTAAATGAAAAATAAGTAAACTTGATATGCTAAAAGATGAGAGAAAATGGAATCATATCAAATGTTCATTAAAACTAGAGAAGACAGAAAAATAAGAAAGAGAAAAAGGAAGCAAAGAAGTGTGATAAATAGAAATAGCTAAAAGTATAGCAGATATTAATCATTTTAAATGTAAATGATCTAAAATACTTGTTAAGAAACTGAGATTGTCAGGTAGCTCTAAAAAAAAAACTAACTATACATTGGCTGTAAGAAATCCACTGTCAATAAAAAAACACAGAGAGATTAAAAATTAAAAAAGAAATGTACCATGGTGACACTACTCAAAAGGAACCTGTAGTAATTATGTTAATTTTAGACAAAGCTGACTTGAAATGAGGAAAATTATCAGGATGAAAATAGGGCATAACAGAATGATAAAGTGATTGATTCTCCATGAAGACATTTTAATCCATAACTAGTTTGCATTTAACAACAGAACATCAAAATATGTGAGGCAAAATGTAATATTACTTTAAGAAGCAGTAAACAAACGCAGTATTATATATAGTTGAACAGTTCAAACACCTCTATCAGTAATTGATAGATCAAATAGCAGAAAATTAGGAAGGATATAGTTAAATTGAATAGCAACACCAATCAAAGGAATCTAATTGACATTTATAAAATACTTTGTTTATTAATGGCAAAGTACACAATCTTCTCAAGTTCACGTGAAACGTTCACAGAGACAGACGGGGCTGTAAAACATACCTTAACAAATTTAATAGAATAGACATCATATAAGGTATGTTCTTAGTCTATGATAGCATTAAAATGGAAAAATAGCTGGAAGATTCCAAAATATTTGGAGTTTAAATATACACTTCAAAATAACACCTAAGTCAAAGGAGAGGTCTCAAAAGAAATTTTAAAAATGGTTTGAAAATAATGAAAACAAAAATACAATTTATCCAAATTCATGAACTGCGGTCAAAGCCTTGTTTAGAAGCAAATCTAGAGCATTGAATGTCTGTATTAGAAAAGAAGAAAGATCTGCAGACGATAATCTAAGCTTCCATCTCAGAAAATGAGACGAAAAAACCAATGTAAGGCCAAAGTAGATAGAAGAAAAGAAAGATACTAATTAGAGCAGAAATCAATAAAATTATAAACAAGAAATCAATAGAAAAAATCATGAACCCAAAGCAGACACTTCATGTGATGTTGGCAACTTACTCTGCTTTTCTGAATCTCAATTTCTCTGTCTGTGAAATGGGAATAATACTGTCTATATTTAGATAGTATGGAACAAATGATCAAATGCATGTGGCACATACAAGAACAAATTGTTTGGTATTATCATTTTTAAGACTGTTTTACATTAGGAGACTCCTGGGTGGCTCAGTGGTTGAGTATCTACCTTTGGCTCAGGTTTTGATCCTGAGGTCCTAGGCTTGAGTCCCACATTGGGCTCCCCTCAGGGAGCCAGCTTCTTTCTCTGCCTATGTCTCTGCCTCTCTCTCTGTGTGTCTCTCATGAATAAATAAAATCTTTAAAAAAATACTGTTCGACACTAGAAACTGATATTGATAATAGATATGAATGGATATAAATTCCTACAGAATTCAATTAAATGAAATATTTAAAAGAGAGGTTCAGGATGGCTGAGTGGCTCAGAGGTTGAGCCTCTGCCTTCGGCCCAGAGCATGATCCGGGGATCCGGGATCAGTCCTGCATGGGGCTCCTTGCAGGGAGTCTGCTTCTCCCTCTGTCTATGTCTCTGCCTCTCTTTGTATGTCTCTTATGAATTAAAAAAAAAAAAAGAGAGAGAGAGAGACAGAGAGACAGAAAGCTTCAAAGATATCTATTATATTTCTATAAGTAATGCCCTTAACAATTGTTACTGCAAAACATCATATGATTTAAATTTTATGTCTGAACACTGTAAAAGCTTAACTCCAATAATAGATATATATATATATAATCTGTCTCTTTGTTGAAACCCTAACAATGGAAAGTTTGAATTTTTAAAAAAACATTCATTAGGTAGGTTTATCTTCTATAGCTACTTTCTGAAATAATCTCACAGATAAAGCACTCTGATTTTGTACATAAAAATATGAAAGCTACAAGGTGACAGCTGTGCATATTGATGTCTTTATATTAAGCTTACCAGAAAAAAGGACTTTTGATGATATAATTTTTTTAACAGAAATAGATGAAGATTCAGTGTTTTTAAAGTTTTTCTTTATAGTAAGCTGTACCCGGAGATTCAGTGTTTTAGAAGAGTAAAAAGCCTGCTGATAATGTGACTGATACAGAGCACTCAGATCCAGAGGGTGAGCGGAAGTGTTTAATGTCCCTGCATTGAACTCAGAGGACAGAGAACCAGACAGATCCAATTATGGAATTTATAATTCAATAACTAATTCTCCTCCCTAAGCCAATCATCTCATCAGCTCTGACTCTACTTAAAGAAACACACACAAATATTTTTCCTTTAACCATATGCTGTTGTAAATGAAACAAATGGCAGCTTTAAACATAAGATGCTGGGTTATAAAGTATATTTAGACTAATTTAAAATTAAATATTTAAGGTCAACAAGTTTCTCTTTAAGGGAGAGTGATATTCACCACTATATTAACTTTATTCAAACTACTTTCTAGTAGTACTTACTACTAGAACAGCTAATAGGAAAAGAGTCCTACTGTTCAGGCAGCTAAACTCAAAAAGATGTGGGCTTTGAGTTCAAGATTACTGGGAAAGCATCTTAACTCTCAAATCCTTTCTCCCAACCGCCTTGAAATCAATGCAGCTCTTTAGCAGAAGTGAAAGCTTGTCATAAAAAATACCCTTGGAGGGGATCCCTGGGTGGCTCAGTGGTTTAGTGCCTGCCTGGAGACCCGGGATTGAGTCCCACCTCGGGCTCCCTGCATGGAGCCTGCTTCTCCCTCTGCCTCTCTCTCTCTCTCTCTCTCTCTGTCTCTCATGAATAAATAAAATCTTAAAAAAATACCTTTGGAAATGAAAAAGGTTGAAATACTTTTCAAATTAAAGTATAATTAATATTCAACATTCTTCCCAAAGATAAGAAAATAGTAAGAACAATAAGAAAGGAGGGAAGTACGTATCACCAAGGACAGATAAAAAGAAATAACAGAATACAGAAAGCCATGTTGGCGTGTTTGGAAAACAAACTTCTCATTTTATATGTTATGTTGTGTTATGTAATGTTATATTTTCACCATAATCATTTTTTTTTAAATTTAGAAACATAGTTTATTCATTTTTTTTCTGGAAAATTAGCAGTGAAATTGTGACTAATAGGATATTTGTCAATGTGATATTTTTAAAAATAAGGGGAAGAAATGGAGGAGTCACAGTAAAAAGAGAAAGTTATGAAGGCCATACAAACTAAAGAATGTAGCTGAGAAATATACTTTTTGGGTGAAGTACATTATTAAGATTTGATAAAAGTGATGGAGGGTTGTTTTTGCAAAGCTAACCAAGCAGGTGAACCTCTCCTGGAACCCGTATGGGCAACTTTTTTTTCTACTTAGTCAAGCAGCCTTGGAGTGATGTGGACAGTGGCTGTACACTTTCACCTATCTAAAAATATACAGTATACTCTTAATGTGACAGTAGATTGGGGGCTGATATTCATATTTTAGTTTAGACTCCACTTAGGACTCTATGACTACTATGAAAGTACCTATTTCTCCTTGAGTAATAATGTCTACCTCTACGAACATAATAAAGAAATATATAAATATATATACAAATATATAAACATGCTTACCTCTTTGAAAAGTGGCTTATTAAATTCAAGGTATCATTCTTTTCTCTATGTTTTAGGCATAGCTCCTGTTGTTTAATTCCATTTTGGTTGACTTTCCAGGTGAGGCTGATTAAACATTCTTCTTCCTTAAATAATAAGTAAGATCTTAACACCTTAAAATCACTCAGAGTTTCCAGAATGACTTTTAAAAAATAGTCCAACTTCCTTCAACTTGGAACTATCACCTGTTTTGTAAAGGATTTTTGTGTCTGGTGTTATTCTTTAGACTTGAACATTGTCTGGAACTAGCAGGCATATTTTCTAAGAAATCTGAAGTCAGTAACTGATTTACTGGTATTAGAGTCATAGAAAGGATAATATAGCCACTTTGCCCAAGGTATGCCTGTGTTACTTTGTTATTTATGAGTCACTGGCATGGTTGGAAAACAAACAGCTGCATCAGTATTTTCCTGGATATTAAAGTCACTTTTATTGATGCTTCTGAACTTGATGTATCATCTCAAAGGGACACAGCAAACAAAGCCCTTGTAAATATACAATTTATTACCAAGGAATCTATTTAATGAAAATGTCTGCGGCATGTAAGGAAAGCTACAATTGTCTGTTTGGAAAACATTCAAATTCTATTTCCAATTATGTGTTAATGTGAGCTTTCCCTGGGTTTTGCTCTTTATCTTTCTCTTTTAAAACCTCAGTCAGATGATTATTGATCCCTCTTCTACAAAGAGACAGCTGTAAATGTGAATAAAAAGTATATATTTGGAATATTATAAATGTGTTATAGAGCTGTACCTCTAGCATTTGCACACTCTGTAAAATAAGGCTTATTTATCTTGTAAGCTGGGTAAAATAACTAAAATGCCATATTTAGGTGACTGATTCATAATTAAGAGTTATTTTGATCCTTAGTCTACCAGGAAAAGTTTAGCAGGCAAAATGAAAACGAAGAAACATATACCATTATTAATCATTCAAAAACTCTTTCTCCTGCAATGTGGACAGTTTAACCTATTATTAGTTCTTACCTCATACTGGAAGCAAACATTCAAGAGTGCTTAATTCATCATAAATATTCATGTTTTTTATTAAAATAGAGTCAATGTATATGTCTTAAAAATAAGATGCCTAATTAACTCCAATGTTCTATTTCAAACTAGGGCATAAACCTTTCCTCAAAAAACAGGTGGTTTCTTTTGAGATGGTCCAGATTGCAAAATAACCAAAATGCCATATATTTTTTTTTTAAAATAAAAGCTTCATTTAAGAGGGAAAAAGGCAATGCACTTCTATGAAAGTAAAATAGTATTGAATTCCCATGTAACATCATTCTGAAGGTCAGCATTGTCCCTTTTCTTTCCTGGAGAACAACCAAAAGCAACAACAGAAATACAAGAAAACAAACAAAAACCATGGTCAACATTGTTTTCAGTGGAATTGAGAGATGTATATATATAATCTCTAGACTGAAAAATGCATGTGAGGGTTGAGTTTGTGCACAATCTGTGTGGGAGGAAGAGGATGGGCCTAGCAGTAGAACATCTCAGTGATCCCCAACAAAAATTTATTGTCCTACACATGAGCATCTCGATGTGGAAAACCAAATCACCTGCTCCTTATTCTGCTCTAGCTGCACTAAAGGAGCACGGATAACATGAGCATATAAAGAATCATCCATATGGCCACTGATATAGCAGAAACAAGGAAGTCCATGTAGACTCTCAAGCCACTCCTGGGGAAATTCTTCAACCCAGCAAACTCCAATTTGTTATGATTAGTAAGACAAAAGGAAAAGAAACCTTCAACACAAAGCTATAGAAGATGAAAAGTGGATCAAAATTACTAACATGACAAGGACTAGCAGAAAACATAGAAATATTGAAATACAGAAAATAAAATCATAATGAAATATTTTGTACTAATTACAGAAAATAAAACCATAATGAAATATTTTGTACTAGCTTAAATAAAATCCACAGAATACTATATTATTTTAATTTAAAAGTCAAGGGAGAGAGAGAGTGAATAAAGGATTGAAATATTTAAGCTACCAGTTATTAGGAAAGAAGACAAAATCAAAGTCATGCATAATTTCTATAGAAGTTACAATATACACTTAGATTTTCAATTTATTTAAAGTGAATGTTGCTTTACTGAAAGTAAAAATGTAGACCTTTACAATGATTTCAGTCCATTTATCACCTACCTCCTTTTTTATGTTTTAGATGTCAGAAAGATTACATCTATATAGGTGAAAACATCCCAAAAAAACATTAATATAGGTTTTGTTTTAAATATGAGCTAGAGTTTACAACATGCTTAAAGAAAAAATAGTCCTTTACATTTACCTGGATGTTTGCAATTTTGATGCTCTTCATTATTCCCTAAGATCATTGTCTCATATGGAGATTTTCATTTTCCTTCAACCCAAATATTTGCCTTTAACATTTTATAAATAAAATTCTATAGGCAATGTATTTATTATTTTTATTTTATCTAAAGACATTATTCTTGTCTTTATTCCTAAAGAATATTTTCATTGACCATAGAGTCTAGTTTGAGAGTTATTTTCTTTTAGTATTTTACAGATGTTTCACTTTAGAGATGATTAGAGGTGATCTTCTGGCCTCAAAAGTTTCTGATAAGCTAGATTTAAATCCAGATTTTTTTTTTAATTTAAAGACCTATGCCTTTCAATAATTAAACTAGAAGGAAGAGAGAAGTAATTTTCCTTGTATTTTACAACTGCCTGGAGGTCACTGGGTTGATTGAACCTTTATGAACACACACACACACACACACACACACACACACGCACACACATACCATAGTTGAGGAAAAATTGACTATAGTTTTTCAGATGTGTATGTTTTTTTCTTTTTCATTCTTCTTTGTTTCTAAGACTCTAAGTTAACACATAAAATAATCTGTTTGATAGGGGTGTAGAGTTTGCTGAAGCTGTATTTGGTTCTACAATTTTTTTTAAAGATTTTATTTATTTGAGAAAATTTTCAGTGAAAGAGGGAGGAAAGATGTAGAAGAGTAAACATGTTACTTTGATCACTGTTTATGATGACTGATATGTATAATAAAAATAAACACTAAACTCTGAGAAGGTACATTAACAATGATACATATATAAATACTACAACTAATTAGGTATTTATCATCTATCTATCTATCTATCTATCTATCATCTATCATCCATCTATCCATTTATCTGTCACCTATCATCTATCTGTCACCTATCTATCTATCTATCTATCTATCTATCTATCTATCTATAATAGAGAGCTGTTGGTACATTCTTATATATTAGACCATAAAGATATTATAAGTCATTTACAAAAAAGGACAGGCCACTCATAAAATATTTTGTCTCTACAGTGCATGGCATTAGAAACTCATACAAAATACAAAGTCAAAATAATCCTTATTTATGGAAATTTCAAAATGCTTTCTAAGCAATTCTTGAGTCAGAGAGGAGGAAATAAGAATCAAGATTTTAGACCTTTAGCACAAATTCAAAAATGAACACATAATGTCTAGCATGCAGCTTAAAATGTACTCAAAGAAAATTTATAAAATGTAATACTTCCTCTAATAATTAAGAATGAAAAAAAAAAAAAGAATGAAACATAAAGTCAGTCTGCTGAAGAAGTTAGAAAAAATACCACCAAAATAATCTAAAAATCAGCAGAAGAGAAAACAATGAAATACATAAACCTAGATCCTAGAGGGTAAAAACAGCAGAAGAAAACCATTTAGGATTAAAAATAAGAAAACCTGGGAAAGGTTTGCAACTTCTAACACAAAGAGCTAATCTCAATTATATCAGGAAAATGGTTAGAAAAATAACAACTATTTAATAAATATGAGTAAAAGTGGTAAAATGACAGGTTACAAAGAGGAAATATATGGCTTTTAAATATATGAATAAATACCAAATTCTTTTGTAATAAATAAAGAGAATTTAAAGTCCTCAAAAATACCTCTTTCATCCATTGTACTATTGAAATTTTGAGTATTTTTAGTTAGCGAAATGATTTAAGGGACAACAGATCTTAGCTAATAGGTGGCACTGATGCTAGATTTCTTGAAATCAGAGCTATAGTCCCATAAAGGGAGAAAAAAAAAAAAAGGTTGTGTTCCATACAATTTTCAAAATTTTGCCAGACATTCGCATCTTAAAGAGTTGCTTATAATTATGTGAATTAGTAACCTCTATCAGGTTTTATATTTGTACTAAATACCGAGAGGAGGTGATTCATATTACACTGAACATCTTAGTAATATAGCTACCTTATGAATCAATAAACATGCCTAATTTGCTTTTGCATCTTTATCAAAAGTGGTCCACAATTCTGCAATATTACATCAGCCATGCCACCTCCATGGGAGGTGTCTGAGTTACCATCACATCTCTGCCAGTACATAAATTCTACTTAGTACCTACATCTGACCACTTAATTATGACTTCTTTTAGGCCCATGTGTATACTTATATGGAAACACATTTTCTTAAATAATTTATTTTATTTTTTCCTTATATTAGAGTTATTGCAGCATATTGATTTAATTTTGAAATTATGTAGATAGGTACAGAGTGAATTTCACTACAGCAGAGTACAGGAGAGCATTACAATTTCTTTTATACCATAAAAAAAAAGCATTGGGCCTGTTATAGAACTGAGAATGATAGATATAATCAATTGACAAAAAAAAGTAAATGTTTAATAATACATTTACTTTGCATAGCTCTGGGGAGAGAAGCACTTTAATATATTGCTATTGCTGGTGGATGTGCAGATTGATAAAATTCTTAGGACTGAAAATATATAGAGATATTTGGAAATATCTCTAACATTTGATAATGGAAATACATTCCTATCTGAAGATTCACTTGAAGAAAGTAATAGCATGCTTGAAATGACGTGTACAAGATTTTTTTTAATTTATTTATTTATGAAGTCACACAGAGAAAGATGAGAGAGAGGCAGAGACATAGGCAGAGGGAGAAGCAGGCTCCATGCACCGGGAGCCCGATGTGGGATTCGATCCCCAGTCTCCAGGATCGCGCCCTGGGCCAAAGGTGCCTGCCAAACCGCTGCGCCACCCAGGGATCCCGACGTGTACAAGATTAATCATTGTTGCATCGTTTATATTAACAAAAGATTAGAAACAACCATGTAATCAATTTCCGAGTGCTGGTTACATAAATTAATTCATATTCATACAACAAAATGCTGTGCACCTGTCAAATACAATGGGGAAGATATTTCTGTTCTGATGTAGAAAAGTCTCCAACATGCAGAATAGTATGTAAAGCATGTGTTCGGTTGTGTAAAGAAGGAGATAAACCTATGATATAGCTTGAGTTTTATTGCATATGCCTTAAAAGAGATCTCTGGAAGAAGACATAAATCCTATGAAAGCAGTGCTTGCCTGTATGCGTTATGGTGGGAATGTTGTTGGATTTCAGAAAATAGGATCCAGAGATTGACTTTCCACTGTGTTTTAGTTTTAATTAATTAATTGATTAATTAATTAATTAAAGTAATATTTTTTATTTATTTAATCATGAGAGACACACAGAGAGAGGCAAAGACATAGGCAGAGTGAGAAGCAGCCTCCCTCCAAGGAGCCTGTAGGGGGACTCCATCCCAGACTCTGGGATCATAGCCTGAGCCAAAGGCAGACAGACGCTCAACCACTAAGCCACACAGGTGCCCCTAATTTTAATTATTTTACCAATTAGATACATTAGTAGTAAAATTCCATTAAAAATAAGCTAAAATGTAATTAAGATCTCTGCCTAACATTATGTTTTGAAACTTTCAACTGCAAAATGTTTCCTGGGCCTTCCTGACAGGGAAATCCACATATAGCTATTAATAAGAAGAGAATCCATTAGTACAGGAATAATAGCTGAAAATTTACTTATTTCTATTGCTAAATTCATACTGTGGGGGTGTTGTGTCCTTAATCCTTGTCCTGTTGTTAATATGCCAAAAACAGCCACACACAATAGTGAAATAATATGGCAGGACATTTCCTGGCTGGAAAGAGAAATCATGTAAAGGTTTTCTATTTGTGTTCTGTAAAGACAAATCACGAACATAGGAAAGAAACAAATCCAAACTTTCTCAGGACAGGGTTGGGGAAGTTGCCTGAGGTAGTCCTTATCCCTCCTGCTGCCATCTGGACAGCAACCAAAAATAGCCACTCTGCACTTCAATAGTTTTTTTTTTTTTTTGTCTGTTTTTAGCAAACACAGAGAAAGTTTTAATAGACAGTCTTTATCCCAGTTTTAGATAATTGTTTATAATGATTCTCCTCTATGTTGTACCCCACCTTGAATAATCAAGATTTCAGTAGAATATTACTTGGGAAAAAAGGAGACACAAATTTCTTGAGACCATTATTTTTCATATAGAATCAGCACTTAAACTTCTATATAAGAAGGTCTGGAAGAATCAATTGGTTCTGGGAAAGAATGGTTATGTAGGAGATGATTTTGAAGTAGCGATTACTTTGGAAATACCTTGCTTTTACTTATATTATTTATTTGGAATGGCTAAGGAGCAGATAAAAATCATGGTGTTCACAAACACCATGTGAACTAGTTGTTTAATAAAAGTCCTTGAATTCATTAATGGGGGACTTCATTAATAACAACTACAATACCAATGCAAATAAAGGTAATATATGAAATCTGGCAACTCCTAAACATCCATTTAAGATAGTAAACTTTAGGTGTATATCTGTATAATTTAATTTCCCACATCCTTTATAGTCAGAAGTTATAACCAGGGTGAAAAATAGCTTTTGGCAGCCGGGTAGCTCAGTGATTTGGTGCCTGCCTTTAGCCCAGGGCATGATCCTGGAGTCCTGAGATCGAATCCCATGTTGGGCTCCCTGCATGGAACCTGTTTCTCCCTCTGCCTGTGTCTCTGCCTCTCTCTCTCTCTCTCTCTGTCTCTCATGAATAAATAAAATCTTAAAAAAAAAGAAAAGTAGCTTTTGTTTTTCAATTTAAAATAATATTATAGGGGCATCTGTGTGGCTCAGCCAGTTAAGCATCTTCCTTCAATTCAGGTCATGATCCTGGAGTCCTGGGATTGAGCCCCACATTGGGCTCCCTGTCCAGCAGGGAGTCAGCTTCTTCTCTGCCTCTCCTCCATTCCTATTCTCTCTTGCTCATACTCTTAAACAAACAAACAAACAAATAAATAAATTCTTTAAAAAATATATTTTAAATTAATTTTTTGTTGAATAAGAGGGTACATGCATTCCATCAACAAAAATGTTATTAATAACAGAAAATGAAGACAAATGAGATCAATTAGATTTGACTTTTCATGTATTTTGACAGATTTAAGTTTCCTATGTGTTCCCTTTTTAAAAAAAAGCTTTATTAGATTAATATGATTAATTTTCTTAGAAAAACATGATGTGGCCCTAAACTAGAAGATTATCACTTTTTCACTAATTTTTTTTTTGTAGTTGAACTCTAAAGAAACATACTCCTAATTTCCAGAGAAATACTGATAATTTTTTATATTAGTGTATTGTTTAAAATTATTACCATGGTATTCTTTAAAATCATTGTCATGAATGTGTATTATTAATCTTGAAAGATAAATACAATTTTTCACATCAGGCATATATGGGAATTTGCACACTGATTGTATGATTTGCTCATGTACTCTGAATCTAAAGTCATTGTCATTCTCTTACAATGAATATCTATGGAACATACTGACCTATTGTGTACATGATATCACCCAGTGTCTTTTATTATTTTATATTAGGTCTTATTTTCTTTTAAGAGGTTTTAGCACAACTGGGAGAGCCTCTCAAATATTTTTATCAATAATTGTATTTAAAATAACAACTTTAATAGAGCTGTCACACATTTAATGGTATGTCAAATCAATCAGTTACAATCTGTCTAAAAGTATTCTGCTTGTCTTATCTCAATTATTAACTATATGCCCATTGAATAGGTAAAAGGAACGATTTCATGGACAGGACATGGCATTCTATTTTAGTTTCAAATATGTTCATTTAAATTACTCTTATGCAAGTTTCCCAAGTATTCAATTTGGAATATGCAATTATATTTATTTCACTAGCATCGAGAAGATAGCAATATGACTCTTCTCAAATAGAATATCTGAAGAACTTATTGGTAAAGTGAAGTATTAGTTTATATATATCTCTAGAGAGTCAATTTATTCCCAAAGTCCACACAATCAAAAGGTAACCAACTCATTCTCTTGCTATTATTTTTACAATGTTTCTCTAAAGCATTAGAATCATATTTATTTTGGGTTCAATCTAATAGAAAAAATAATGAAGAAGAAAGTTATAATTGTCTAACTTAAGAGTAAATAATTAAGTCATTTTTGTAACATAATTAAACTTTCAAACTAATAAAATCCTATTTTTTTTTAAAAAAAATATTGTATTTATTTATGCATGAAAGACACAGGCAGAGAGGCAGAGACACAGGCAGAGGGAGAAGCAGGCTCCCTGGGGGAAGACCCATGTAGGACTCAATCCCAGAATCCAAGGATCACACTCTTAGCCGAATGCATACACTCAACCACTGAGCCACCCAGCTGCCCCAATAAGACACTAATAACAACCTTAATCGCATCATGATTTATCTTCTAGGTAGCTCTATATAAGGTTTTTGGTTTTGTAAAATGTCTATATACGAAAAGCAAATTAACAAATCTGGTAATAATGAAATATGCACACAATTATCCACTAGATAGTTTAAGAAGTAGTATATTCCTTGTACTTCAGAAATTCCTGCAGAACACTTTCCGATCATGCCCACTTCTCTCATTCCAAGAATTATATCCTGTTCAAATTGTGAACTTTTTTTGTATGTAAATAACGTATTTTTGACTAATTCTTGACATTTATATCAATCCCATTGTGTGCATTCTTTTCTGTTGGTCCTTTTGCTCAACATCAGTTTTTACGATATTCCTCTAATTTAATGTCTGTAGCTATAGTTTATTCATTTTCTTCCCGCCTTTCATATTCTAGCTATTCCTGACATGCATACAAAGAATTTTTGGTTGTTTGTTTTTACTCTTTTCTTTTGCCATTTCTTTAGGTTATGAGTAAATCTCCTTTGGATTGTATATGCAGGAGTTTCTATAGGAGAGGAGTTAGTTGGGGGGCAAACATTTAAATTTACTAGGTAAATTGGAGCAAAATACAAGCTTCTTTAGATTTACTGGTGCCAGAATCCATCTCTGAAAATCTCTATTGTGCCCAACATGGTCACAGTTGCATTAGCTCCAGGTTTTAGGTCTAACTCAACCAGGTCATAGAAGCTCTCAGAAGCCTAACAACAGTCTGAAATTCCTCAGATTTACAGAATGTGGTGAATTTTGACCAAAAAATGACAGGAGACTGGAATAAAATAACACAGTTCTCACCTTTTGTTCCTTTCAATAGATTGTCCTTCAGCCCAGTGATTTCACAAGAAACTTCTCCAGATAAAATTCACAGGACCAAGCAAGCAGCTCTGTGTCCTGGGAACTTGTGACACTACTCTGACTTGAATTAGGATGTTAGGTGTGCCAAACTCCCTCTAAAGTAAGTGCCCCACGTTCACTATGATCAGCAGTGGGACAGATCTAGGCTTCCATTACCTCTTTAACATTCTCCGTTACCTGATTTAGAGTTCTGCCAATATCAAGACTGTAAAATGGCATTTAATTTTAATGCTAGGTTGTATTTTTCTGAGTATTCATAGTGTTCAAGGTTCATAGTCCACCCCTGTCTCCTCTGTGGGATACCAGTTCATGATGCTTGCCTCTTTTCTTCTGTGGTTGCTTGTCTTTTTCTTATCTGCATTAATTATACAAGCACTTTATATAATATAGATAGTAATACATCAGTTTTGAGATTAACAGCATGAGCTGGCTTAAGATTTGGATTTTACTCACTTTTTAGTCAGTATTTAAGCATTAATTTGTAGTTTTAAGTCTAACAGATTTTTTCAATTTTTTTGTTTTATATTTTTTTAAAGAAATTTTCTGCTATTCTAATTGTGAAGATATTCTCCTCTTGTGTTCCCTAAAAGTTTTATAGTTTTCACTTCACAAGTACACTCTTCACAAGTATTGAATCTACCTGGAGTTGATTTTTGCCTGTGGTTGAATGTAGGAATACAAGACAAGTATCTTTTCTTTTAAAGTTTGTATTGTCGTATTCATTGATCATCATTATCTACTTTAATATAAGTCAAGTTGAGATTGTGTTTCTTGATTCTCTATTCTACTCCAAAAGTCTTATGTTCTATTATTGTTCCCCAATTCCATTGTCTCACTTAAAAATGTCACATAATGAGGAGTGATATTTGACAAGGCAGGTCCTATCACATTGTGTTTCCATTTTACTCCTTAGAGATTCAGAAACCATCTTGATTTTCTCATTTTTTTTTTAAGATTTTATTTTATTTATTCATAGAGACAGATAGAGAGAGGGAGAGAGGTGGGGGGGGGGCAGAGACACAGGCAGAGGGAGAAGCAGGCACCATACAGAGAGCCTGACGTGGGACTCGATCCCGGGTCTCCAGGATCATGCCCTGGGCTGCAGGCAGCACTAAACCACTGAGCCACCCGGGCTGCCCAGAAACCATCTTGAAACCATGAACAGTCAAAAAGAGTTTTACCCTAACATGACTGAACTTCTAACAGAACACCAGCATCTGCTTATCTCTACATGTCTTGGTGCATGAGAAAAAGAATTCCTTTTTTTTTTTTTTAAGAATTCTTTTTTAATGTCAGTGTTATTTGACATCCTGTTCTGTGCCAAATATATTCCTAATGTTTAAACCATTCTGTGAGAATAATTCCTAGGTTCTAAGACTTTTTGTTTACTCAGAGCTGATGCTCAGCCATTCCATGCATTCTAACAATTGCTTACACCTAGCAGTCACAAAAATTTTTCAGAGCGTATGCCCTGTAGCTTGTTTAATTTTTTTTCATTGCCATTCACATTTTCACCATTCCATTTTTCTACAGGATCATCAAAGATTCTACAGTTATTCAAAATACCCACAACAAGCAGCTCCTAAGAGAATTCCAGGAAACAAAACAAAACTATGGCAGTTTTGCCAATTAATTTTGAGAAATGCCTCTAAAGATTTAATGATAGTTTCAGTTAAAAGTCGCAGATTTAAGATGTAACAAATATACGAATAGGCTATACCCCTTTTAAATGTGAGAAAAAAAACCCACAAAAAAAAACACACAAAACAAAACATCCCACGTTTGTAAAAGATGGCTATTGATATTTAGTATGTACCAAAATGTTCCAGGCACATTGATGGCTAGCTGTAATATCCCATTTAAATAATCTATGTAGTCCACTGGGAGACAGGGATAGAATTTTTATAAATGAGAAATTATCTCTGGTCAAATACATTTCGGTCTCAGTTTTTCTCATTCTTTTAGTGGTCTGGTTAATCCTGTTTCATTCTATAAAAATGAATCTCACAGATTGTTTGGTTCACCACAAATGCTGAAAGCCCATTTACTTGTATTCAGAAAAGTATCACTTTATGGAAACCTTCTGGCTACCGTTATTGCACTCTAACTCCAAGATGGGCAGCCTTGAACAGTGCTCCTGAGGAGAAACACGTGTATAACGTTCTCCTGCTAAGATCATGGATAAAACCACTGAGAATTACCTAACTCAGTGGTTCTGAACCCCAGCTGCATATTAGAAGCACTTGGATCCATTCCTGGAAATTCCTATTCGATTTGTCTCAGAGTGTGTTCATGAATTGCCTTTATTGGCTGTTTCTTTACTTCTGTTATGTTTTGTTTTTACATTTCCTGTGATGACTAATGTGCCATTGGTGCCGAGAAATTCCAGTCTGATTTTCTAATTTTGGGACCATGTTGCTGACCTCTATAGAGTCGTCTAAACTTGTGAACTGTCATTGTGGTCAGCTCTGAATGTTCCCGAGCCTTCCATCAGGCAATTTAGGTCTGACACACTTTTTATACCTACTCATTAAAATGGTACATGCTCTCTATACAGGAGCTAATCTGAAATGTTGAACTCATAAGTAGGTTATTAAAAACATAGAATTACCAGCTGTCCCTTCTTCGGAATACGAAAAATGCACAAGCCAGTGAGACCAGTGCCTTGACTTTTAAGTACTGTACTGCCATTAGAAGAAAGTTAATGCTCATATTCTTCCAAAAGAGTCAGTCCTCTAATAATCAACCTCAGGAAATACCTGTAATGTTCACAGGAACCTTCTCCTTGCATGGTTTACGTTGCCTTTTTTCATCTAACATGGTTTATCTTGTATGCCAATTCCATATTCATTCTATATTTCCTAAAAAATTATTTAAAATGGCTGATTTGCTAATTTGCAGAATTTAACACTGTGGTGTATCTATTCCACCAGTAAATACGGTCATTCAATGAAATTCTTACTGTAATTCTAAAGGAAAGGTTATGGGAAAACAGTGACATTTCAGAAAAAGAAACACTAAGACATGGAAAAAAATTTAATGTAAGGATTAAAACTCTGGGATAGTAAATAATGACTCTAAGTTGTCCGGCTTTGTAAAATAAGAAAATAAAAGTTCTATAGATATAAACATAGCAGTGGGAAATAGAATGTATTTAGAAAGGAAGAGCATAAATTCAGAGGATAAGATTTCTTATTGAAATAGAGAAATTTATGTGTTTATTTGAAGGATTCTCTTTCTTTCTTACTTCTCTCTCTTGCTCTCATTTGCTCTCTCTCCCATCTCATATAGTAGATAAGAATGAAAGAAATAATAAAAGGTTACTTATACATTGAGGAAAATATTATGAGAGTTAATGAGCTATTTAATGACAGATTATTCCAATCTTTTTTCAATAAACTAGAAAATGACCTCAGCTGAATGAGGGTGAAGATTTTGGCACAAGAAGAAATGAGAGTTTAAGAAGGACAATGAGATACTAATCAAAATATTGATGACCCACAACAAAAATCAAGTTTAAATTAGAGATCATGAATATGTAACAAATCAAGTCTTCATGTCTGTTCTTATTTTTCTAGCATGTTTTGTTCTTCTGGAAAGAGTAAGTATAGTGAGAGGTGAGAGAATGTAGACAGTGAGACATGAGTTGGGTCATTAATTTGTTCAACATTTTCTTTCATTCAAAAGTTGTTTAGTACTTTTAATGTGCTAGACATTGAGTAAACCAAGGTAAGTAAGAAGCATTCTCTGCCATTTATGAATTTATAGGATATCAGGCTACAGATGTTTTAAGTAAAGAGGGTGATGGTGTATTTGTCAAATATTTTAAAATAATTTTCTTACCTAGGATCATGTTGTTGGTTGATTTTCAAAAATAATCTATTTTCCCCCCAAAATATGAATCAGGCTGCAATGAAATAATTTGGCATTTTCAATAACTAATGGTAATGTTATATCACTGCCATTTTCACAAATCAGTAGAAAAAAATTTCTGTTCAAGAAACCTCCATTAATTAGCATGTCCAAAATTTCTACCCAATGAACATATACCAAGGACTATGCAAAGCTCTAGCAAATGCATTTTTTATGAAAACCTATTCTAATGGAAATAAGTATAATACAGTGAACAAAACAGTGTCCAAAATATCAATCCCTATATTATACCAAGTTGAAATACATATGAATTATTGTAGTTTCATGTTTCCATTACTTTCATCTGATAGACAATTATTTTTCAGAAGGAATTTTATTTTAATGAGAAGTAAATGTAATTAAAATGAATATGTAGATTTTAAAGAACTTGCCTGATTTTGCTCTCTTAACAAGATCTTTCCCTCTCTCTTCCCCATTCTATCTCTCCTTTGTGTGTGTGTGTGTGTGTGTGTGTGTGTATGTGTATAAAAATGTAGTCTCTTCTTTGAGTATGAAAACACAAATACTTTTATTTTTATGTTTTTCATCGTTACTGCTTATCAACTCAATCTGCTAACAACAGTGAAAATATAGGTAAAAGAATAATTTAAAACATAAAACAACTTGATGAAATACCAGTAAAACACACTGACTTACTATACTTTCCAACTATATTCCTAATAGAGTGTGGTTTTGGAAAATATTCTCATCACAGAATTCATCCAACACATCATATTAATGAAATTAGTGAGAAAATATGAGAACCTGTGTTAAGACATTGAAAAGCCCAGATTCATAAATGCATATGTTATCTGTGCACGTGTGTGTGTGGGGGAAAGGTTTTCATTCAACATAGTTGTAATACAATTTCTTGTTTTCAATGTCTCAGAGCAAGGAGCAGGTATTTGAGCAATTAGAAGTCAGAACAGGTGGCTCTTGAAGGGAATGAGATATTCTTAAATCCTTAATCATGGAAGCTACCTGAGAGACTAAGAATCCAATTGTGGAACTGAAATTAACATGAAACATTTTGACCCTAGAAAACAGGTAATAGTAAGAGGAGACAATACTAAACACTACCTAGTCTATTTCATGATTTGCTTAGAACCTACTCTCAATAAAACAAATGAAAGGTATTTCCCCAAGTATGATTTGCACATTAAAACATTCTAAAAGAATAAATGTTAGTATTTGCAAGCTATTTGCAAGAAGGAATTAGAATTTCAAATTATATCTTTCTTTTACTTCAAATATGCATAATAAAACAGTTGCACACAGTTCTCATTTAGAGCTCTATTCTTTCTCTTCCCTCATTTTTCTAAATCAGCTGTAACTCTATTTTTCCTATGACCCGAGAACAAATTTTATTTTCTTTATCACACATTTTATTTTCCCTGCTTATGTGTTATGAAGTTTAATTATGTTGTCTCTGTGATTTCCTGGCAATCTGTTGTAATCACATCTACCTCTATTTTTGTATCTATGTATAGAATTATCTTGGTTTTTTTGTTTCCTCAAATAGTCTATATTTTCTTTACTGAAACCAAGAGAAAAAAATAGATACAGTATGAAATCTTTTTTTTAATATTCATACTATATTCCTCTACTATGTTCCATTTTTTTTTACATATTAAATTTGTTTTCTGATTTGTTTTGTTCTATTAGGTGAAACATTATTAAGGTCTATCAGCTTGCAAATTGGGTTTGTAGTCTGTCTTTTGCTCCTCAACCTCACTTATGGGCCTCCTGGTTGTCAATATGTTTTCCTATGTAGCTTGATAATCAGTACAATTACTCCATCCAACTGCTGCTGCTCATAATAGCTGAACTGCAAACCAGTCCTTTGTCATATCTGTATGATTCCTATTGTGAATAAAATCTTATTTCTCTAATCTTTCAAAATACTTGTGTCTACTATATTTACATATAATAAAGGAAATATTTTTTAGTCCACAACATCTGTATTTAGGTATACTACGACACAGTAATTTTCTATTTTTTCCCACAGATAATCGAAGTTCTATTAGAAAAGATTCAATTTTGAAAATATTTCCAAAATGAAGCAATCTGTTGCGAAGGCAAATTGTACAAATTTGGAAGTCCAAATGAATACAACTTTTAAAGCATAGTTCTGCCTTCAAAAGTAAAAATCCCAGCCTCTCCTTGTACACTCACTGCATGTATATGTCCATCTGCCTCCCCTTTGGTTTTGGTGGATCTACTATGTTTCTGGGATCCGTCTTTTAGAAAGTTTTACCCAATTGTGCTACTTTAGCATGAGAGAGGAGCTTAACATCAACATTGCCTTGCCTTCTTACTAGTGAAAGATAAAGAAAAGGCAAATGTTTTTGGTAAATGTATGGCTTTCAAACTTGGAGCACATCGGTTGAATCCTAAATAGTATTTAGTCCTATATGATTATTCAAAGAAAGTTTTGTTATAAAATTGTAACTATCCATTGTATTAAAGAAGAAATCTTTATTCCCAGCTCCTCAGAGGTGTTTATTTTTTTTTCAAGTAAAAATGTCATTATATTGTGACAAGTTAATTAAATGTGATTTTACAAAAGGAAAAAAACATATTATTAAATCTGGAATATGGCAAAATATTTAGTAGGTTCTGTTAGTTTTCAGGTACTGCCATAATAAAGTAACACAGAATAGGTGACTTAAACAACAGAAATTATAATTTATTTTCTTACAGTGTTGGAGAACTATTTCTGGAGGTTAGAAGTCTGGAATCAAGGTGTCAACAGGTCTTCTAAGACCTCTTTCCTTGCCTTGTAGATGGCTCTCTTCATGGTCATATGGTGTTGTCCTCCTATGTATATATGTTTAGGGATCCCTGGGGCCGCAGCGGTTTGGCGCCTGCCTTTGGCCCAGGGCGCGATCCTGGAGACGCGGGATTGAATCCCACGTCGGGCTCCCGGTGCATGGAGCCTGCTTCTTCCTCTGCCTGTGTCTCTGCCTCTCTCTCTCTCTCTCTCTCTCTCTCTGACTCTATCATAAATAAATAAATAAATAAATAAATAAATAAATAAATATTTATGCATATATGTCTATGTTCCAATTTCCTTTTATTAGAAAAACATCAGTCATATTGTGTTAAGGCTCACCCTAGTAATGGGCCTTACTTATTATCTCTTTAAAAATTATATGTACAAATCCAGTCACATCTTGAGGTACTAGGTATTAGAAATTCAATGTATGAATTCAGCCCATAGCAGATGTTACCAAAAAGTTATGCATTATGATAAATAGTATACAATGTAAAGATAGATACATTCAACCTCCTATGGTATCATTTTTCCTATCAAATTCTTATTCTTACTGGTTATCTGACAAGTTTGCTTTCTCTTTTAGACTTTCAACCCTGCCCACTCAATACTCATTTTGAATATTTCCTCTTTAACACTGAGAAAAAAATAGTTCAGTGTATCTTGATACCAAACTCCCCAAACAAAATATTTCTGTATCAATGTCTATATTAGGTTATAGACTTAATTTATTTTATTACAGTATCTGATCCTTGAACAACATGAGGGTTGGAAACACTGACCCTGTGAAGTCAAAAACCCCTAAGTAACTTTTGCCTTTCCCCAAACTCAATTACTAATAGCCTACTATTGCGTAGCAGACTTACTTGATAACACAACAATTAGCCTATATTTCATGACATATGTATTCTGTACTGCATTTTTATAATAAAGTAAGCTAAAAAATAAAATGTTATTAAGGAATCATAATTTGTAGAGAAAATACATCTACAGTACTGTACTTTTTTTTATATATATATATATATATAAAATCTTCCTATATGTGGACTTAGGCAGTTCAAAGTGTCAACTGTAGTCCTCCCTTATCTTTGATTTCACTTTCAGTGGTTTAATTTTCTGAATGGTTAACTGGAATGTGGAAGTAGATTATCCCATTTCTGACATAAGATCAGATAGTCAATAGTTGGCCTAATGCTGTGTCACAATGTCTGTATCATTCATCTCATTTCATCTCATCATGTAGACATTTTATCACCTCACACTGTCATTAGAAGAAAGGTGAACATAGCAAAAAGAGATATTTTGAGAGAGAAAAAGACCACATTCACAAAACTTTTACTACACTTTATTGTTACAGTTGTTTTATTTTATTATTAGTCATTGTTAATCTCTTACTGTGCCTAATTTATAAATTAAAATTTATTATATGTATATATGTATAGAAAAAAAACAGGTTTTATGAGGTTTGGTATTATACATGGTTCCACACATCCATGGGGGTTCTTGGAACAAATTCCCGGTGAATAAAGGGAGACTTCTCTAGTTTCTCATTACTCCTATTAATACATTAACACAAAGTTAGTGGTTTAAAACAGCACACATTATCTTAAACTTCACCAGAAATCCAGAATGGGTCTCAGTGGGCTAAAATCAAGGTGTTGGCAAGGCTTTGTTCTTCTATGGAAGCTCCAGGGAATAATCCATTTTCTTGTTTGTTTGTTTGTTTGTTTTGGCTGTTGGGGGTTGCCTACATTCTTTGGCTTGAGATTTCTTCCATCTTCAAAGCCAGCCATAGTGATTCAAGTCTTCCCCATACAGCATTCCTCTGATGCTAACTCTTCCACCTCCCTCTTTCACATTAAAGGACCCCTATGACTACATTGAGCCCAATTGGATAATTTAGCATAATCTCCTTAGTTTATTATCAGCTGATTAGCAAACTTAATTCCATCTGCTAACTAATTTCTCTTTCTGGCATTAGGACAGGAACATCTTTGGAGGAGCAAGAATCATTATTCTGACTACCACGCTAGCTAACTGAAATATTGAAAATCACTCTTCTGTGTTGAGATTTAGAGCCACCTGCTACTTTAATTTCTGAAACAATGTTATTGCTTTGGAGATTTAAGTTGAAACATTAATGACATAAGCTTCACGAAAATCCATTCTCAAAATTAGATCATACTAAAAGTTTCTCTCATCAAAATGATGAATCAAATGTTATAAATAATTCCAAACAGCCATTCTGTTTGTGTTTGGATTCCTGTCACAAAGCAGACACTGAAGAGTTTAGGCAGTTTATTTGGTAGATGATCCTGGGAAGTGTAAGTGAGGCAGTAGGGATTGTCATATGTGAGAGAGCAGAAAATTAATAAAAGAACCCATTGACTAATAGCAATGCTAACAGCAACTTGGGCTCAATCTCACTGAAAAAAAATTTTTTTGAACTATGTCACACTCATGAGAACTTAAGATGCTGGGGAGGCTTGGTATTTTCTACAGACTCTTGTTTCATTGTTTAATGGTTATCCCCAGGAAAATTAAAAGCACAATCCTAGATTGACTTGAGTATGGCAGCATGTAGTTGTTGTGGTGCTGGAGGAATTCCTCAAGTGGAGGAAGAGATTGATATACAAGTGCTTACGATAGGAAGTTGTCAACATGTAGGGAATTGCAGAAGTTACAGATGAACTCCGATGTTGTGTGGACAGATATGGGTGAGACAGGGTTGTGCATGGACTGATTGTTTATGTCCTCCAAAATTAAATATTCAAGGCTTAATCCCCAGTGTGGTGGTACTTGGACTTGAGACCTTTGGAAGATGATTAAGTCATGAGGGTGAGGCCCTCATGGATGAGAGTAGTGCTGTTATAAGAAAAGAGATCTTTCCCTCTCGATGCCATGTGAAGATATAAAATGCCCCTGTCTGCAAACTTGGAAGAAACTAAAGAAATGGTAGTTTCGCTAAGAACCCAATCATATTGATCTCAGTGTTTCAGCCTCCAGAACTGAGAGAAATAAATGCATATTATTTAAGCTACTCAGTGGATAGCATCTTTGTTACAGTAGTCTGAATTACCTGAAATAGGGTGGTGGTTGCTACAGTCTCTAAAAAAGACATAAAATGAGAATTTAATGGGACAAGTTATAGTCTATGTTCTAAAGTCATAATGAACATTAATTGTTTTCCTTCTTTATCACACATTCTATATTTCCTGCATCTTTCCAGCAGTTCTGCATACCCAGGTGGTTTAACCTGTGTCTGTGCCCTGATTACCATGCCTTGTGACTGCCTTTGCTATTTGCTATCATCAGGTAGAGACACACCACTAAGAACTGCAATGAATGGCCTCAAGTTCAGACATAATACTTCCTGCTCAGATTATGTTGTAATAACTCTGTTTTTTGTTTGATATTTGATCAGCATGAGGCCCAAAGTTACTAGATGGTGGTTAAACTATTAGGGTAAGGAACTTCCAATTGCATCTATGGTATAAATCTCTTTCGCATACAATCCATGGATTATATCTTCAAAGCATTTTAAAATTGTAGGATTAGGAAGCCTAAACTTCTCATATTGGTCACAGAGAGTGATAATGAGGGGAATAAATCCTACTTTTATCCTTCTCTCCTTTTGTATTCTAGCAATTGGACACACAATAGCATATAATCTCAATTAGTTCAAAATTTATATTATGTTCAAGAGGACAGATTGACAATCCTGCAGATTATCATCCTCAAGCTGACCATAGCTCAAAGTTTGTTCTGCATTCTATCAGGCTAGTAACTTCTGGGTGATAGATAAACTGACCAATGGATTCCCTGTTCACATATCCATTGCCAAAATCCTTAGCCATAAATGGATCCTTTGATCGAAGGTAAAGTTTTTTCAGAATCTCAATCACTCAGAAAGCCCTGGCAGAAGCATTATAGGCAAAAAAGGCAAAACAAGATCCATTCTATATATGAATCTCAAAAAGATGTATTACTTCCTCTTACTAAGAGGGGAGGGAAGTAATGCCTTCTCCACTACTATTACTAGATGCAAGGTTTATGATTCTTTGTAATTGACTAGATATGAAGCGAACAAACTTTTCAAGGAATTGTACCATGTTGAATGCTCAGTGACAGTCTCTGGTACTAACAGGCTTTCAGCAATTTGAGTAATTACATTGGCCTTGACAAGAGGAAACGTGTTCATAGTTTCCAACCCAGTCACCACCAGCGTATTCTTGGAGTGTGGAACGACTGTAGACAAATGCTGACTGCTCTGCTTTGAATGAATAATCCCTTCCATTTAATTTTCAGTGTTTCTGTTGCAGAAGACGACCTGTGGTAGGTAATGAAATGATACACTAAGATCCACTTGCTTTGGACCCACTCCACTAGTCCATTCTCATTTCATTTTTCCAGACATTCTTGCTTCTAATCTTCCAAACGTGCCACTTTCAGGTGACTGGCTATACATCCAAGTCATTGTCAGTAGCATAATTACCTCTGAAAATCAACTAGAAAAACAAGTTGGGTCTACGTTATAAAGATACTTATGTGTTTTTAACTCTTTAATCATTAGTGAATAATGAATAATTTTATTTTTTAATGCAGATAATTAGTTGGAAATATTTCCTTTTTCCCCATTAACTCTCAGAGAAATATTTATTGGGGTGGTTTAACCACAAGCCTCATATTGGAAACTTACTGATGTAAAGTGTAATTAATTTGTATAATATATATTATACAAAAAATACAAGCCATAATTTTTTTAAAGAATGTAACAAAAATAATCTCATATGCTAAATATAAGAAACTCTCAAGGTGGCAAATATATCAAATATAAGCAATTTAAGCTGAAAGTAGTACTTTCATAATTAAGACAGTTGTTTAAACATATTGTGCAATTCCATTTAGATGAAATGTCTAATATAGGCAAATTGCAGAGGCACAAAGTAGATTAGGGGATTTCTAGGACAAAGGGATGAAGACAAGGGGGTTTGAGAAGCATAATGAAAAGTTACTAATAATGAATGTAAGGCTTATTTGGGAGGTAATGAAAATATTAAAACATTAGATTATGGTGATAACTATCCAAGTCCACAAATATATTAAGAACCATTGAATTTTGCTCTTTATTTCTTTTAAGAATTGATTTATTTGAGAGAGAGAGCACAGAGTGAGAGAAAAGCAGGCTCCCTGATAAACAGAGAATCCAAAACGGAACTCAGTTCAAGGACCCTGAGATCATGACCTGAGGCTAAAGACAGACGCTTAACCAACTGAGCGAACCAGTTGCCCCTGAATTTTGCACTTTAAATGGATGAACTTTTTGCATGTAAATTATATCACAATAAGTTTATTGAAAAATAAAAAGTAAAGTAACCAAGAATGTGTAACCATAATATGAGATGCTCAAATATAAGATGGCTTCCTCCTTATTGGGAGATGGTTTATATTAGGACATATATGGTTTTCTTTGCTCCTGCTTCTAATACTGATAGAGCATTATACCCAGGTCTGATATCTAAGAGATTAAGTATATTCTATCAGTATGATGGGAATACATTGATTATTTTATAAGATTAAACATTATACTTGCTTTTGTTAGAAATATTGAGTCATAAATTTGATAAGTATGATTGTCCATATTTTGATAATTATTTCCATATAAACACCAGTTTTCCTATTCCTATAACTGAAAAACAGATATTCAAATCAAATTATCTTGGACAGGAAAAAAAGAAACCAACAATCACAGAATTAAAGAAAAGGTAAATAATGAATTTTATGCCTAATTTTCAAGTTTATAATCTTAAAAAGTAGTGTATTCATTTCCAGGGTTCCAGCAATGCCCTCTGTGCCAAATGGGCAGCTCATTAGCTATATGCAGTCCACACTAGTTCTCTAAAAACCAACACATTGCCTTTACTTAATTAACAGCATCCAGTGTGAGATAATACTAAATTTCTGCAAGATGTGTTCTCATATCTCTGTTCTTTATGGAAATAAATATAAATTTACCCTCATTATCTCTTACATCAAGGTATCTGATTCTATCCAAAGCATATTATATTTCATTATCTACTGGTATGTCCTTTCCATGAAACATCTTACTCTTTTCTTCCTAAAATCTTTTTTGTTTTGTTTTAAAGATTTTATTTATTTATTCATGAGAGACACACACACACACACACACACACAGAGAGAGAGAGAGAGAGAGAGAGAGAGGCAGAGACACAGGCAGAGGGAGAAGCAGGTTCCATGCAGGGAGCCCGAGTGGGACCCCATCCCAGGTCTCCAAGATCAGACCCTGGGCGGAAGGCAGACGCTCAAACGCTGAGCCACCCAGGGATCCCTTACTCTTTGCTTCTTAACTTGTAGTTTTTTGTTTGTTTTACTTCATTTGGCATGTGTTTTTCTGTTTAGCTAATAATAGGTTCTCTCTTTCTGGAGCTTTTCTAGTTTGGGCTTATTGTCATGATTGACAGCTTCCAGCTTAATTCCTTTCAGTCAGGCTTGAGTTCTTACCTCTCTACTGAGACCACTTTTAGAAAAGTCATAGAATGCCTCAATATTGCCAAATCCATTGGTTACTCTAAATTTATTTTTCACAGAAATAATCTCATGGAAAATATGGGTCAAAATATCAACTCGTATAAATGACACTTTCTTATAATCCATGTGTTGTCAATTACTACCACCTGGCAATGGTTGTGGCAACAGATTTTAGCCAGAGCAACACACTCTTAGAAATTTTTTTCTAAACAATAGATTTTCTCAGTCAAGATGGACCCTTGATCAATATTTTTTGGTCCATAATTTATTTATTGGAAAGGTCCATATTTTCTAGTTTACACCGAGCTTATATATAGGAGATGAATTTACTATTTGTTCAGTGCTAGAAATAATTTCAAGAAAGAAAGCCAAACTTCTAGATAAAAAGACGTGCATGTGCAAATGCATCATAAAAGGGACATAAAAAATAACACTTGGATATTGAATAAGATGTATTACTTTCTGATAAATTTTGAAGAAATACAGAAACACTTCATAAAAGATATAGAATTTTCTGATTTCTTCACCTGAAGAAACATTCTAGCTGTAAGTGCTTCCCTGAACAAAAATATAAAGGCAAAAACAGAGAGTGATGAATACAATTTATAACAAAATGAGTTTCCTTTGTGGTGGTGTTAGAATTTAGATAGAAAGTATATTTGAGTTCTGTTTGTATTTTAAATCCTCTTATTGAAAATTAGTCTTGAAGACTTCCTTTATTCATCTTTGTCACTCTTTGTCAAATGATATAACTCCATGAGTAAAAACCACGTCTACACTCGTAAAAAAATTTTTTTTGAGAGTATGTATAAAGTTTTCATCCACTTTATTAAAAAAAAATGATAGGGATACAGATCAAATTAGTAGCATAGAATTGTTAAATATTTTACTGGCTTCAACACATTTTAATATCTAAGTTTGAAATCTCATGTGCAAGTTATTGTTTTTGGATATTTCTGGCCCTGCATGGAAGCCAACGTGTCATCAGCTCAAAGTCACCAGGTACTGCAACCTTGGTTCAGTCTGCCTGCAGCCCAATAAGGAGCATGAGATCCAAATCATTTCTGCCTGATGTACAACTCCTCAAATAGGTAATCTTATATTAAGGACCCTTCTTCAATCTGGCTGAGTCTTTTTTCAGGGCTGTGCTACAATTTGAAACTTTCTACCCAATTCTCCTTCCTTCTCTCTTTCACAGGAGGCAGCTAGCTTGTCCCACCTACGTGCTAACTCTGTCCTTCACAGGTACTTGCTCTCATAAATCCTATACCTGTCTAATTCCATCTTGGTGACCATTCACAGAAGAACCAAAATAGCATGCCACACTACTAATCTTCCTTCCCAACTACCATCAACCACTGTTCTTTTTTTCAGTCATTCCATGCAACTTAATGCCTCTACTTTGTTAGATGTTGTTTGTTTTTCTACTTGTTTTGTTTTTTATCTGGGATTCCATTTCACAAATTTTTGGTTTTAGCCAATGATGGAATCCTTATCTTGATTATGATTTTTGTGATGTAATCCAACAAAATGCCCCCATCATCTTTTTACCAAAACATGTGAGCTTCAAAGAGATAAAGATAGAAATCTGTCTTCTTTATTGGTATATACTCAGAGATGCAAACATATTTAAAAGCACATCACTTCAGTTTTGAATCTTTTTATCTGAATTTTCGTGTACTTGACTTTTTTGAAGAAGGATTGTTGCTAGAAACAACTAGAATGATAAAGGGCAGGGACTGAAAACATATGTGTGAATTTGTGTTTCTTTCCTTTTCCTTTCCTTTCCTTTCCTTTCCTTTCCTTTCCTTTCCTTTCCTTTCCTTTCCTTTCCTTTCCTTTCCTTTCCTCTTTCCTTTGCTTTGTTTTGCTTTGTTTTCCTTTTCTATTCTCTTTCTTTCCAAGTAAGGGTGTGGAGGTGGGAGACAGTTGAGAGCAGGGCAGCCAGAAGGGTGAAGGCATAATGCCAAAATGAGAGGCTGGCCTGAGGGGTTCTTGTTAGAGAGGTATGAGAAAACAAAGTACACCAAGAGGATTGATCAACAGAGTATTAATGAGGGAATGAGAAGGACAGAAGGAAGAAATAATTATAAGAGAAATCCATTTTATTTTCCTTATTTTCTAGAGATCTAACACTAATCTTAGAAACTTGATTTGGTAAAGGCTCTCCATTCAACAAGAATATATTGTCTCTACCATACCCTTGTGTTCCTCCAAAGGTCCTGAGACATTCCTGCAGGGATTTGAGAATGGGTTTTCTAAGAAAAGACAAAAGAAGGACAATGTTGCCACCTTACTACCTGGATTTTTAAAAATCTCAGTATCTGAGACTGTGTGTGTTTAGTTTCTACTCCACCAGGAACTCACTATACAGGGCACTTGGAAAGTAGGTCAGGTTGTTTTAGTAAGCTGGAAGAGAAGACTAGAATATTAGAAATCAATGAATAGAAAAAAGGGCTTATTAAAATTGCCATGAGTGTACACCATGCTGCAATATTATTTTGCAGAAAAAACTTTCGGCTTTATATTGTTTTTAAAATAAACTAATATATTGCCATTAAAGTATTTGCCCACCTATACACACTTTTAAGAAACATACCTGCAGACTTATATTTCTCATATATTTTGGATCATTTCAAGTTGGCAATTGCCGTGGGATTCTTGGAAAATCAAAGTTTAATACTCAACACCATTGATATGACCTTGTGTTCCTGATAAATGGAAGCATTAAGACTCTACCCAACAGGATTGCATTTCCCACCTGCATTTTGACCAGTTTCCTTAATGACCTTGCCAGCTGATATAAATTGCTTTTTGGAGGGAGCCCAGAGGAGTGTTAGAAAGCTTAAAGATTTTGCTTCATGTTACAGTAGATGGCTTTTAATAGTGAAGAAAAAAAGTGGCAACTTCTGACATATAAAAATGCCTCTTCTGATTTTGACAGTAGATAACAAGCACTCCTCTTTTATAGTAGCAGGGTGAAGGCTTCTTAAACAGACACACTAAATAAAAGACAAATTCAAATTATATGCTGTTCTTTTTTTGTACTCATCTTTTGACCTCTGTTTGGCTGCTGTCATTGTGATCACTTAGACTAATCCAATATATAGTCTGTTATTTTCCACACAACCTCACTTCTGTATTTAATTCCAGCTCAGAAAGTATCTCAGATATAATTTCTTTAAATCATATGAATAAATTCCATGGAAAAGGAAAGATCACTGCTTTCTCTTATATTTGTAAAGACAAACAATTTTGCAGTATTCCGAAGAGATTCTATAATTTTGTCCAGTAGTCTCTCACTTTCTAAATTTTTTTTTTTGTTTTTTAATTTTTTATTTATTTATGATAGTCACAGAGAGAGAGAGAGAGAGGCAGAGACACAGGCGGAGGGAGAAGCAGGCTCCATGCACCGGGAGCCCGATGTGGGATTCGATCCCGGGTCTCCAGGATCGCGCCCTGGGCCAAAGGCAGGCGCCAAACCGCTGCCCCACCCAGGGATCCCAGTCTCTCACTTTCAATTGAAAATACATGATCAATTAAGTGATAAAATATATACGCATGAACAAAATGAAGCTGCTTTGGCATTATGAAGCTGGTTTAGCATTAATAACTATAGTTTATACTAATAATGCACTATTTTATATCTAATATAGTTAAAATCCTCCAGATCTGTTCAATGTATGAATAACTCAATATGCACACTGTAGGTACCAAATAAATTATTCAATGATTTTATTTAAATGTTTTCACACACATGTTATGATGTATTTATTCTACATGGCTTTGGAAATTATCGGGCTTCTCAAACGTTATTTGCTCAACAGATTTACACTGTCTCTTTCACATTCCACATATATCAGCACTTTCTGTCATGCTATTCATTTTTAAATAGATTTCTGTATTTTAAAATATTTTTGGGTTTTTCTGCAGTTTCAGAAAATAACCACCATCTTCACATGTAAATATATTCACAATTCCTTCCCCATCTCACCAACACATAATCCCTGAAACAAAATAACATGTGAAAATTAGAGTGTATTACATACATTTCTATGAGCACTTGAAATTTTTATTTAAAATAAACTGGAAAGCAAACAAAAAGGTACAGAAACTATGCTAATACTTCGAACTACAACAAGCAAATGTGTGAAGATTCATTTGGGAAACATCAAGTGTAATCTAAATGAAGTTTAACAAAAGAGTTGAGATAGGAATTGCTTTCGATCCTAGTACAAGGGAAATTTACCTTTTACTAGCCTAGCATAATGTCATCTGGCAAAATGCATACCTGGGTATTTCCCAGAATACTTCTTATCCCTTTAGATTCTACCAGGATATTCAACATTCAAGTAGGCATAGAAAATAGAATTATGTAGAAGGAAAACAAACAAACAAACAAACCTCTTTGACTATCAACAGTTGAGCATTGGTTGAGGCATCGATATAATGCTATGGTCACTCAGACCCCAACTGATCAATACATTCATTTCACTTGCTGGACCTAAACAGATTGAGACTTTCACAGTAAAAATCCAATTTTACCTATCAATCATTGTGGCATAGGCTGTGACCAAAATCATGGCTCCAGTAGCCACTTTCAATGTAGCTCAAACATCTGGTTGCTGTGACCAAGATATAATATAGCTAGAAAATTATAAATTGCTTTTTGTTGTTTTGATCCATGAGTACGTAGGCAGTATCATAAAACTGTATGTTTCATGTTGTTAATATTTTCTTTTTCTATAAACATTAATCCACAGTTCTTTAGAAAGTTTTGCTAACAGAAAAAATAACTAATGAAAGTACTGACAGTGTCATAACTTTTTCTGTAACCTTTTGTTAGAACATGCACATGGGTCAACATTCTTTCCTTTCCACATAAACCTGCAAAGGGTATCAAAAAACCTGCAGACAAGATGTTTAGAATGATGGTGAGAATGGGTTAATTAGGTGGAGCATCATCCTGATGGGAAACTCATACATCACTACCAAATCATCTACAATCTTTGTATAACCCGATGTAATAAGTCAAAGTGCCTTTGATGCTAGAAAAATTGTAGAATCCTCCTCTACAACTCTGGCCTTTTTCAAAATTATATTTCCATCATGTGTGATGATTGTAACAAGTATTGCTTTGTTTCTGGCTTCTTGATATTCAGGATTGGCAGCTGAACATTTTCAGAGACATTGTTGTACATCAGAAATAACTCAAATTTTAAGTGACTTACAAATCTGTAAGAAATTTTGCTTCAGAGACTGTTGCACATCATTCATTCTACTTTCGTATATATTATGATTCAGAAAAATTGGAGCTTAGGAATGGTGTAAAGACCCCCAAAAGATGGTATGAAATAATATCTCAATTTCTGAATTTACGTCTGGGATTTCACATTAAGTGCCTTCACTTTTCTCTCCTTCACATCAAGAGTTGATATTCTTTTCTAAGGCAAACTTGTTTTCAGCCATCCCTACCTCAAAAGGAGCTGCAAATTTAAAGAGGAGCCAGATGTTTTTCCAGGCTGGTTGCTTTCCTAAACTGATCAGATATCATTAGGGGTCAGACATTGGGAGTCAGAGGTTAGGATGGGCAAAGCCTCCATCAGCTTCACTTCTGCATGGTTCTCAAGTCATTAGTGTGCATCAGAATCACCCAAAGGGCTTGCTCAACCACAGAGCACTAGCATTTTTTGTCCGTTAGGTCTGGGTGGGATCTGAAAATGTGGATTTATAACCAAGTTCCCAGGTGACAATGATGGTGCTGGTCTGGGATCCACAGTTTGAGGCCAGTGGCCTATGGCAGGGTACCACCTCTCTTATAAATAAATTATTATGTGTGAAGGAGATCATTTCTTTTTTCTTAAGATTTTATTTATTTGTTTATTTGAGAGAAAGAGAGAGAGTGAGCAAGTAAGAGAGAGAGCACTAGCCAGGGGGAAAGGCAGAGAGAGAAGCAGACTTCCCGCTGAGCATAGAGCCTACCTAATGTGGGACTTAATCCTGGGACTCCAGGATCATGACCTGGGCTGAAGGCAGATACCCAACCAACTGAGCCACCCAGGTGCCCCTGAAAGAGATTATTTCTATTGTATATTTTTGGCTAATTTGTTAAAATAGATAATGGAGCCTGAATCAATATAGAGACTAATATAATACATGTAAGGTAGATATTACTCCTCTTTGGAAAGATGTTTATTTTCTTATCTCTAGCACTGGTTTATGCAGGCAGCATGTGCCTCAGTGCTGGATTATATGAAGGAAGAGGAAGTTTGTTGTAGAAGGATTAGAAATTTATTTCTAATTTTAGAAATTTTAGAAATTCTAGTTTTAACCCTATATCCAGGTGTTGTGGAGATGGTCAGCTTCTGCCTTGCTTTAAGGTAATGCCCAGAATTGCTGTGGCTACCTTGTGATGATGGGATGAGACAAAATGAGGGCAAAACCACTCCAATAAGTGTGACAAACTTGCTCCCAAGAATGTGTGTCTCCCCCAGAATAAAAGAGTGGAGACAAAGGCAGTGATGCGAGAAGTCAATCCAATTGAAGGATAGTGGAGTGTGCTAGATGATCTTACTTCAGTGGCTCTTTTTTTTTAATTTTTTTTAATTTTTTTTTTATTATTCATTTATGATAGTCATACAGAGAGAGAGAGAGAGAGAGAGAGAGAGAGAGGCAGAGACATAGGCAGAGGGAGAAGCAGGCTCCATGCACTGGGATCCCGACGTGGGATTCGGTCCCGGGTCTCCAGGATCACGCCCTGGGCCAAAGGCAGGCGCCAAACCGCTGCGCCACCCAGGGATCCCAACTTCAGTGGTTCTTACCCTAGGGCAGTCAGTTAAAAATTTTGTGTAGTAGTACGTACATAATATGTTAAAGTTTTTTTGTATTAATAAAATTGAATAGAATAAATACATTATATTATGAAATAATGTACTGTTTAGCTAGCATATATAAGTAGGTATATAATTTTTCTTCCATGATTAGTTAACTGTCTTTTTCAGAGCTGCAAGAACCAGACAGTTCATCTTTCCAACTCTAGCTACCAGTACCTCATATCACTGATATTTTATCATTTAATTTATTTAGCAATATTTATCTGAATGTGTGAAATTTTGATATTGCTGAAATTTCATTACTGCTAGCTCACATCATTCATTAGAAAATTTCAGGCAAGAAAAAAAAACAAGTCATTCTTAATAAGTCAGATAATTGTAAGATTTGCATTATTAGTAATGAATTTAAGTGAAAAATCTTGACTACAGTTTTAAGACATTACTCATCAGTAAACTCAGTTTTCCCAGGGAAAGATAAGATAATTTGAACATGCATACTTGATCCGAAGTATATGGACAAAACTTGAAGGCATTACTGAGATTAAATAAAAATAATAATAAAAAAAGAATAAAAAATAATATAAATTCAAGATAATTATATTTGACCATTTGTAATGAATTTAAAATTATAGATTGCTCAATATATTGAGTGGTTATTAAGATCACGGGTTCCCTTTCTTCTTATACTAGATGAAGTTTCCTTCCTCTTACCAAAACCCAACTGGTCCCTTTGTTCTCTGGATCCCAATATTTCTATCACTCTACAGACCTTGTATAATTTTTCTCTTTCTATTCTTTTCAGCCTCACTCATTCACTTGTCTTTATCCCATAATTATTTTAACGTCTAGTGTTCTTTATATATATAAAAAGAAAAAAAAAGTATCAACAACAAAAGCCTTATCCATTCGTTCTTTTTCCCATGCCTGCTCCTATCTCCTCCTGTATACCAATGAGAAATTCAGTAAATGTATCCCTGCCTTTTAATTTATTATACACACTGCAGCCAGAGTGGATTTGTTAAAAACTCTTAACTTGTTAGTGTGGATTTGCTGCTTAACATAGTTCAATGCTTTCCCTTTGCTCTTAAGAGAAATATACCAAATTTTAAAGGTCATCTCCTTACATTATCTAACTCTTGTTTCTCTCTTTAGACCCAGGTCATGCTTCTTTCTTACTTGTCATTTAAGATCCATCTAAGACTGGGCTTTTTTCCTTTTCTCAAATGAATTTTCTATTTCCTGCCTCAATCACTTTACCTTGCCACTTTTTTAAATTTTTTTTTTTAATTTTTATTTATTTATGATAGTCACAGAGAGAGAGAGAGAGAGGCAGAGACACAGGCAGAGGGAGAAACAGGCTCCATGCAGCGGGAGCCTGATGTGGGATTCGATCCCGGGTCTCCAGGATCGCGCCCCGGGCCAAAGGCAAGCGCCAAACCACTGCGCCACCCAGGGATCCCTACCTTGCCACTTTTTATTCTTGAAATATTCTTCCTATTTCTGGTTAACCCCTGCTAATATTTTTGCTAGCATTTGTTCCCTCCTTTCCACCCCATTTTCAAGATCTAGTCATGGCCTCTACATCCAATAGCAACTTGAGCTTCCTCTTGATAACATCTGCCTTAATTCATTTGATATCTTTGCTCTTTATTAGACTGTAAACTCTATGAGAACAAGCATTGATTATGCTTTTTTTATCTTCAACATCTTATGGTGTTTCCTACATGGTTAGTGTTAAATACATATTTGTAAAATGAATAAATACATGCCTCCAAGTTAGAATAGAAGTGAAATCAGCTCCCTTGTATTTTTATTTTCTGCTTTTTTGTATTTTAGTACATAAAATAAGCATTACTGATTACCAGTTGTAACTATGCATATGATTCTAACCTAGGTAATAGGTTAAATATCCAATTGAAAATATCTTTGTGGGATCCCTGGGTGGCGCAGCGGTTTAGCGCCTGCCTTTGGCCCAGGGCGCGATCCTGGAGACCCGGGATCAAATCCCACGTGGGGCTCCCGGTGCATGGAGCCTGCTTCTCCCTCTGCCTGTGTCTCTGCCTCTCTCTCTCTCTCTCTGTGACTATCAAAAATAAATAAAAATTAAAAAAAATGTAAAAAAAAAAGAAAAGAAAATATCTTTGTTCATGAACCATAACCAGTTTTTTGTTAGTTTGATTTATATATGTAATGGATACATAATGCTTTTTAAAATGTCCTGACACAATTTTATTTAAGTATATGTATCTTTTAACAGGTACACTTATTCCATAAAGTTTTTCAAAAGTAAATTGTTTTCACAAGAGAGACATAAATATATATAGAAAGATATGGGGGGAGAAAGAAGGAGGGAGAGAGAAAAAGACAAGATGGAATATGAAATAATTTTTAGAAAGGCAGCTGAATTTTAGCATTATCTCTAGGTAATCATAAATAATAATTAACTTAACTTTGCTGCAGTTTGATTTCTACTTCCATAAAATGGGATAGTTGTAATATGATTAATGAACTGGTAAAATAATGTTTATGAAATTTCTTTGTAAGTTTAAAAATATTATTCAAAATTATCCTATTATTTATTTAATGAAACTTACAAAATTATTTTACATCTTCATCTTATAATAAACTCAGGTGTGGTTTTTAAACATATAGATTATTTTGTGTGATTTAAGACAATTAGTACTGTATTCTAATCTTTGGAGTGAGACATATTTGGTTTTGAGTATTTCTTTTATTTTTTGTAGTTTTAGACTTTTGTCTTCACCCACTAAATCCTTACACAGCTTCATGTATTTTTTCTTTAGACCAAGCATCTAATTGCCATTTTTATTCTCTGCTTTATAATAGCTGTCATTGGATAATGGAAGAATCAATCAAACTTTTTTTTCTTCATGTCCCCGCAGCAACAGAACTTTATTATTTTTACTCCAGTGACATTGAGAAGCTTGAATCAATATTGACAAAACATCACGTCTTTTTGAAAAACCCTGCTATGATAGCACTCAGAGTTTAACCATTTCACATCTTTTATAGCCAGAAAACTCAGAATTTATTTTCCTCAGAAACACATACATCTTAATCCCTTGGAAAATCATTCTGTTGCATTTGAAATGCAGTAACCATAATTGACTTCCAAAGCACAAAACTTGGATTCATCTCCATATCTGAGAATAGAATCAAGCCCTAAACAAAGAGAACTTTATAATCAGGTTTGGAAGATTAATGTTTCTTTAGAAGGGGAAGCAGATCTTGAGAGCAATCTGATTTTGTTCCTGCTATTGATAGAAAAGTTGAGTTTCTAGCTGAACTAGTAGGAAAGCTTGCTGGTAGATAAATGGATACTTTAAAGCTGGAAATAATTTACACTTAAACCTTGTTCATCATTGATATTGATCACTAGAAAACTCTCCAAACCACAAGCATAGCCAAACCTCTTCCTGTTGAAATACTACTAATATTATTTTTGATGCTTTAATTTATAAGTAGTAAAATGAATATTATAATAGCCTTTGTCTTGCATAACTCACACAATTTCTCATACAATATCATACATATTCTTCTGATAAGTTTTCCCCAAATCTGTCATCTGATCTCTGAAGTCTGTTATTGTTTTTGTTGTTGTTCTTGTTGTTTTTTGGCCCTCACTTGCCCTTTATCCCTGAGAAAATGTATCTGAATCTCCATCTTTGCTATTAAGCAGTAATTCTCAGTCACAATGTATCATTCAATGGTTGATCTCATTTAGGTACAAGTTTAAAACTTGATGAAAATTGAATGAGAAAAAATGGTAATGCAGTAAAAAAGAAAAACAGACAATGGAAAATGTCTACATAAAGTTATTTGTTTTAATTTTTTTGGATTTTATTTATTCGTTAATGTGACACACACACACAGAGGGGCAAAGACCTAGGCAGAGGGAGAAGTAGGCTCCCAGGGGGAGCCCAAGGCGAGACTCAATCCAAGATCTCGTGATTACTCCTGAGCAAAGGCAGATGGTCAACCAGTGAGCCACTCAGATGTCCCAAAGCTATTTGTTTTATAAAATTTTATTTACATGAGTCTTTTTTGGTCCTCAAAGCAACATAAACTTGTGCTAAATACAGACCCTGTAATATTGGCATCTTCCTCTTTTGACTATTATGGATATTAAGTCAAATTTATTTAGTTAGTTTTGTTAAACAGATGGTGGATATGCAACTGTAGCTTAGCTTTCCCAACCATTGTTAGAAGTTCTTTTTAGAAAGGTGTGTGCCTATTCTTTCATTAAATAAACCTGGAGGTACTCATCCTCCATTCTTTTTTGAGTTTTAATTTTCTTTCTGTGCCAATTGATTTTTCTGAACCTCTCTTTCTACTTGTTTACTCTTTGAAATCAGTGGTTTTGGGGTACCTGGGTGGCTCAGTTGGTTAAACATCTGACTCTTGATTTCAGCTTAGGTCGTGGGTGGAGGCCCTTTTTAGGCTCCACACTGAGCATGTAACCTGCTTAAGATTCTCTCTCTCTCTCTCTGCCCCTCCCCTCCCCCTTACACAACCACACTCTCTCTCTCAAAGAAGAAAGAAAGAAAGAAAGAAAGAAAGAAAGAAAGAAAGAAAGAAGAAAGAAAGAAGAAAGAAAGAAAGAAAGAAAGAAAGAAAGAAAGAAAGAAAGAAAGAAAGAAAGAGGCTTTAATATCTGAGATAGCTGGTTTATGTGCAAGTCTTAGTATTTTGAAAATTCAGTAATATTTAATGATTTCCAACAGAACAAAGGGGACAAAAAAGAGAGAGAAGCTAACCAAGAGACTCTTAACTATAGACAACAAAATGATTATTACTAGAGGAGAGATGGGTGGGGGGATGGGTTAAATAGGGGATGGGGATTAAGGAGTGCACTTATAATGAGCACTGGGTAATGTATGGAAGTGTTGAATCACTATATTGTACACCTGAAACCAATTTATACTATATGTTTGTTAACTAACTGGAATTTAAATAAGAATTTTTTTAAAAACCTCAAACTTCAAGTATTTAAGTTGACGTTACCATCAGAATCAAAAACAAGTTTGTAAAAAATGCTGATAAACAGTAATAGAGAATTTCTATCTATTCCTTTTAAATATCCTGGGGTATACATATTTTGGAACTACCTTCTCAGTATATCCAGTTTTAGTGTCTTGAATTCAGAGTTAAATTGCTTCTTGATTTTATATATAACTTATAAAGGTAGGCTGATTAATAATAAAGACAACTTGGAAAAATAGTAACAGCTGTTCTTAAAGGAAATATATATATAAACACACATGTACGTGTGTATAAATGAATTTCCTATCTGTATTATTCTATTCATGCATCATATTATTTATATATATGCATGAGCATATATATATTGACAGAGATATATGATTGTTATATCCATACCTGTTTATCTGTATAGAAGTAAATTGTATATTTTTCTTTCAAATTGAACTTACTGTAGTATGTTTACATTTATACTATTATGTAAATTTTTAAAAATAACTATGGGCTTTAACCAAATCTTTTTCTCACATGGCATAGGTAAACCCCTAATCTTCCGATTATTTTAGTCTAAGTATGGAGTATTTACACAGAAGGGAGTTTGTGCAAATAAAATGGAAGAGGAGTTAAATTTCTTGCTCCAAAAGAAAAGAGTCAAGCATGATACAAAATACTAAGTTTATATAGTCTCCATGTTCCATCTAGCAGAATTGAACCTTTCAAAGGGGACAAATACAGATGGATGTTTTAAAAATTACTACAGGGCATAAACTATGCTTTCATTGTACAATAAGCCTAACCTATTAGTAGAAAGTGTCCGTGAAAAATTGGCATCTTTAAGCAAATTTACATAGCTTCATCATTGTTTTGCATCTTGTTGCAGACAGAGTTGATGATTTAAAATCATGATTGATTTGTGAAAACTACAGAAATGAGGCAGAAAGTACTGGATTTTGCTGTCAAGAAGTCCATTTAGGACAACCTATAATCATACTGAGAATTAGATTATATGAAATTGAAGTGTAAAAATATCCATGGCATCAGTAATTATGTTGAAAATGAAATTAATATCTTAAAGGATCTGCTTTCATTTATAATTCTTCCTCTGTATATTATATTATCTTCATGTTCATCTTCAGAACTGGTTAATATTATTGTAATGACATCTGTTTCCAAGGGAAGTAAGAAAGTTTAAAAAAAAAACTTAGAGTGAATCGTTTTCAAACATTGGGCATGAAGAGCATAAAAGTAAGATGGGGAAGTGATTTCTTTTAATACCTATAAATTCTATATAACACATTTTTTTTTGTCATTTTTCCATCTTTCTGTGCAATAACTGGTCAGGTGAGAGTTAGTAAACTTATTCATTTTATCAGTCTAGCGATCTAAAAGTCCTTGCTAAATAGATTATTTTGTTCCATTGGTTAAACATACCTATAAGCATTCCTATTAAATCTACATTCTTGATGGTTTTTTTGTTTTGTTTTGTTTTGTTTTGTTTTTAATTTTTTTTTTTATTTATTTTATTACAGTCACAGAGAGAGAGAGAGGCAGAGACACAGGCAGAGGGAGAGAAGCAGGCTCCATGCACCGGGAGCCCGATGTGGGATTCGATCCCGGGTCTCCAGGATCGCGCCCTGGGCCAAAGGCAGGCGCCAAACCGCTGCGCCACCCAGGGATCCCTCTTGATGGTTTTATAAAAAAAAACAAACAAGAATTATTTGAAACTGACTCCCAGTAGCATCTTTAGAACCAAATCATTTATTCATTAGAGAAATAATTTATTCATTAAAGTATGTACAAATATTGAAATTTGCTTTTAAATCTTACTATATATCATTCAAGTCAAAATATTTTATTTCAGTTTATTATAATTCTGAAAAATATAATTTAAGAGTAATTTTTAAATTATAAATTGTATAATTTATAATGTAAAAACATTAATAATTTAAAATATATTTAAAGGGTTGGTTATGTACTATTTTCCAATTCAAATACTTACCTAGCCTTGTCCAAATTTCCATCCAATGTTTTCCAAAACATTTACTTAGTGATGGAAACTAAATATATTTGAATCATTCTTAAATTGTTTTGCCTATAACCAGTGGTTTAATCTTTCTAAAGTAATGTTTTCAAATTGCCATTTCCCATTTCACAAATGTGCAATCACTCTTAGTATCCTATAAGATAAAGTCCAAAATAAAATTATCTTAAAACAGATTTACCTTTGTGAATGTGCTTTGAACATTTATACCCTGAATTACTTTTTGTTAAGATAGAAAAGAATCACCTGAAGGTATTAATAAATTATTTCACTAGTATATTGAAAAGTCCAATATTGAAAAATATGAACACAGACATCATAAAAAGAGAATAAGTGGCCATCTATTCCAAAAGTAGGGGTCTAAGAGCAGTATCCTTTGATAAATTTGAATATATATTTTCATATCCAGTAAATTTGCAGATCCAAACTTAAATAAATAGCTTCCATACCTTCAAGAGTTAGATGAAACTAGCAACAATAAAAGAGTCACTGTAACTTGAATCACAAAGATGGCTTTATTTTTCTAACTACAGTGAAACGTTATTTTAAGAGATAAGTATTTCTCAGAGAGAAAAGAAAGGTCCAAGTTCATTGAGTGACTTTTCCATCTCAGAAGAATAGATTGGAAAACTTGGCACAGGAAAAGGAGAATCAGGGTGTCATATAAAAATAATTCTATCTGGAAAATTCTATCTGGGAATATCTTCTCCTTACTGCCCAATAGATAGAGGAAAGGAGAAGAAGGAAAGTAAAATGTTTCCTCATAGAAGTCAGGGTCCTTATTTTCTCTCTTCTCAGTTTTGTACTTCTCCTTCTTAGCATTGTGGAAGAAATATCCAGATATATTTTGAAGAAGCTAAGGACATCAGAGCTGGTAGCTTTCTTTCCTGAGAATAGTCTGAAGGTCTGTAAGCTTTGTAATGAAGTTTTACATCCTTACATTCAGCTTGGGCCAATATCTAATATGTGGTGATGGTGAAACATTGCCCAACGAAGGTGTCTAGTTGAATGAATTTGTGGGATAATTCGTGGCTCCTGAGACACTGAATGATGTGTAAGTGACTCACAAGTGCATCCATGCTCAGGGAAGGATAATATATGTGCTGAGCAGGTCCATGAACAGCAAACTCAAGCATCCATATAGTTTGCATTTGCCATCAGAGTGAAAAGATTTCCAGTACTATGACAAGGTTTAGTTAAGACTAGTTCCCATCTACAGATACCAGTTCAGTGAAAAGATTAGACAAATCACAATCCAATAGTAGATCTATGGACCTTCTGATGAACTACCCAAAATATCCAGTCACTATCTTGTAGATAATAAGGAGGTAAAAGAGAGGGATGATGTGAAAGTGTGAGCAATAATCAAAGACAATTCACATGGAAAAAACTGAAATTGTAATTAATGGAAAAGTTCAATTCTCCATCTTTATCTTAGTAGGATGGTCTTCCAGGAGAAAAACTAAGTACATTTCAGAAAATAAGAAACTGGATTTTCTCTGCTTATCTGTGTTAATTTTCTTATTTGCCAGAGAGCATTTTAATTTCCTATTGCTGAAATATCTATTTATTGCAAAATTTAGTGACTTAAAACAACACAACTTTATATTTAATAGTTATGTATGCCAGAGGTCTCATTGGGCTAAAATCAAGGTCATAGAAGGGATTCATTCCTTCTGGAAGTTCTAGGAGTGAATCTATTTCCTTAATTTTTCAAGCTTCCAAGTCTGTCTGCATCCCTTTGGCTTCTGACTCTTTCCTTCATCTTAAGCCCAGCAACCCAGCATCTTCAAATCTTTTTCTTTCTGACCCTCCTGCATCCTTCTTGTAAGGACTTTTTGGATCACAACGATCTTATCTGATAATCTTCCATCTAAAGATATCTGATTTAATCATCTCTGCAAAATCCTTTTGCCACATAAATGATCATATTCACAGGTTTGGGTGGTTAAGATGTGAACATCTTCAGGGGATGGGGGAAGGACGTCATTCTGCCTCCCATACATGTGACATGTAGTTCAAAAGAAAAATCCAAACATTTGTCCTAGCAAACAGGGGATCATACTGTAGTATAAAGAAAACCATTGAGATCTGTTGGATAAACTTAAAAAATAAACATATCACACATGCATGGTGTTAGATAGCTTATGATGTATTAAATTCAAAACTACCTAAAATATTAAATTGCTAAGTTCTGAACTTGATTATATGATTGTCGCTATTTTCTTTGGAACCTTTGTTCGTGCCTCAAAATATAAATCTAGGACTCATCTTCCTCTTTGATATGTGTCTCAGATAAAGAGTATAGAGACCTGGTCAGAGAGAGTTTTCTTTTCTTTTTTTTTCTTTTCTTTTCTTTTCTTTTCTTTTCTTTCTTTTCTTTTCTTTTCTTTTCTTTTCTTTTTTTCTTTTCTTTCTTTTCTTTCTTTTCTTTTCTTTCTTTTCTTTTTTTTCTTTCTTTTCTTTTCTCTTTCTTTTCTTTTCTTTTTTCTTTTTCTTTAAGATTTTATTTATGTATTTATGAGAGACACAGGAGAGAAGAAGAGGCATAGGCAAAGGAGAAAGCAGGCTCCCTGCGGGGACCCTGATGCAGGACTCGATGCTGGAACCCCTGGATCATAACCTGAGCCAACGGCAGAGACTCAACCACTGAGCCCCCCAGGTGCTCCAAGAGTTTTCTTTTAATAGCCACATTCTTCACCTTTCATTAGTGACAAAGCAGATTTTGTCTACATTATTAAGTTCTTAATGTAATAGATGTAAAGGAGTCCGTGGAGTGTCCATGGAGTACTCCATAAAAAAAAAAAAAAAAGTAATTCACTAGATTCTTGTAACTACTGAAATTGTGCTATGGTGGAAGATTTCAGAGGCACTATCTTAAATCATGAAGCATTACTTAAGAATATAGAGTGGTGAGACAAAACACCCTGAGTTAGTTTACTTCCAAAATGCCTGCCTCCTTATTTACCAATGTTATGAAAAATAAGTCAAATTTTATCTTTTCAACAATTGTTAGTGTGAATATACATATGTTGTATCCAATTGAATCTAAATCTAATTGATGCAGCTTCATAACAAATCAAACATCCAGTACCAATCAGTGAAAAACTCGGTCTACCAAAGTAATGTTTCTGCATCAGTTGAACAGTCAAACTTTAAGACTGTACCTTCATCGGTGGTTGCTAAGATTATGGAAAAGTAGGTACAGTTGAGAGGACAAAAAATCATAAATGGGTTTCTCCATGTAATATTCTGATAAATGTATTTGTGTTACAATTGCTGTGTATTTTTCTCACACTCACACCCTATTAGCTAGTCTATAGGAACTATAATCTTAACATTATTGTTTTCCTTTTCTGATTTTTATGTACCTAACTTTATTGAGTTTTTTTTCATGTTTTTGTATGTAATGGGAGCAAGAGAAATGCTTTTGAGTGCCAGCAAAGAATAAAGACTCAAGTATTAGAAAAAAAACTAACAAGGAGTAAGTTCTGTATTTACAGTTTCCATTGTATTATCTAGCAGAGAATAAAAGAATCTTAACAGAATAAGAACATGGCACACCTAATCCACTGGGGATCTCAACCCTACCAGAGATGTTCACCCCCCACTCAGTATGGAAGCTGGAGAGCTGCCCTAGCCTAAGGAATTGTGTGGTCCAGGATGAAGAGATGTCTCACTGGTAACTGGAGTTGTCTGATGAATGCTAAGAGTAGAGCTCAGTTGTCTGCACTATTGAATCCACAGATTAATATGCATTTCTTATTTTGATAGTATCAGCCTATACATATATTTCTATTGTGAAAGTCTCAATGTTAAGTTTTTTTGTGGTTCCTTGAAATTAAAGGAAACTAATTAAAGGATACTATTTTTGAGTTTTGAGTATTATAATTTTTATTATCTACTCAGGTATAGCAATGGGCAATTTATTATAAGAATTATTTAAATGTAGTCACATGTAGGGCTTATATTACCCATTCATAATTTTCTCTTTAAGTAATCTGAAAGATTTTCTTCTAGACCAATCTCATTATGATCCTCAATGTGTCATGGCTCTACTCATGCACCATTGCTCATGCAACTAATCTTCCAGAATGCCCTTCCCATTCCTTTTTGTATGACCTAACTTATGTTCACAATTCAAGTAGTTTGGCAAATATTTTATGAATACCTTTGGCTAAGAATATTCTAAAGTCTCTGAGATTAAATTAAAATAATCTTGCAGAGTTTATCAAGACAATTTTTGTTTTCATTTTACACACATACACATATATATTCATACATGCACACATACTACCCTAAAGTCAGAATGACAGCAAAAACTTCTAAGTTCTATGACATTTTTTGATGAAAGAACATGGCATAGTCTTCTAACCACATTGCACATGACATATGACTTACAAATATTTCTTCCCTTTCTAAGCATTGTCTTTTCACTTTCTTAATGGCTTTGTTTGTAGCACAAAAAAATTAAATTCTATTGCAGTTCTATATATTTATTTGTCACCTGTGGTTTTTGGTGTTGTATCTAAGGAAATACTCTTTAATTCCCTCTAAGAGTTTTATCATTTTTAGTTCTTATGGTCTATGGTCAATTTTGAGTTAATTTTTCCTTGTTTTGATCTTTAGACTGGCTACCCAGGTTTTGCACTGTTTTAGCTATTTACTGTCACTTATCATTTAAAGATTGTGCTTTCTCCGTCTTAGCTAGTAAGATTTGAACCTTTTATTGCTGGCTATATATGGGGCTTGGATGTTGCTCTCATTATGCAGAGAGGAGACTTTTTTTGCCTCATATACCTAAGGCTTAGATGCTTCTTCTCTGGTCACTCCTGACAGGTGCAGCCAAGGGCAGGCACAGTTTTCCAGGCTCCCATGGATGTGGGTGATTTTACTTTTTAGCTCTTAGAATCACCGCTAGCTCTGAATGGCTAATTACTTGTTAGTGTTTGGTCAGAGGTCATGTTGAAGTCCCCTCTGCCAGTGAGCTTTCTGCCCTATGTTGACGGTTCAGTGTGGGCCTGTGAGGAATGCTTTAAATTCTACCCCACATCCCACTCTAATTGCCCCTGAGTAGATAGAACTTAAAGCATGTGTACAACCAACCCAATCCCCAGCGTTGGCTCTAATCCCAGACCAATTTTTGTCAGCATTTTTTATTTAGTGTTTCTCTGCTAAATTGCTTTCCACCAAGATCTCCACTATTTTGGACAATGAGCTTAGGCATAAAGTTCTCCACTTTCTGTTCCAAATATAGTCAGTTCCCTCAAGCACAGTTGAGGAGCTTGTGATGCTGAAGTCCAGTCTCTTGGCTCTTGATAGAACTACTGTGCCACTATACAGGAGCTGGGAGTGGGGTCTCACTTTTCCCAAGTGAGCCTGCTATGACTGGGCAATGTTTGTGTGGAAGGGATAGGGGAAACCCCTGATCTTTTCGGCTTGCTTCTCTTGACGTAAAGTCTGTATAGTTTGAATAAGATGGGATGAGATGGCCATGGCTGACCATCCTCCACCTGCCATACCAGGTGTAGAATTTCAGCTCCAAGAGTGGGGGCTAAATGGAGAAAGAGAACACTGCTTCCATCTTCCACACTTGTCTGGAATACAGATTCTTCCACCCCCCCACCCCATCCCAAAGTAGAGTGTTCCTGTGAAAACTTTTATAAACCGAAATGGCACAAAGTGAGGAGGCAATTTTTAAAAATTTATTTTTAGGGATCCCTGGGTGGCGCAGCGGTTTGGCGCCTGCCTTTGGCCCAGGGCGCGATCCTGGAGACCCGGGATCGAATCCCACGTCGGGCTCCCGGTGCATGGAGCCTGCTTCTCCCTCTGCCTGTGTCTCTGCCTCTCTCTCTCTCTCTGTGACTATCATAAATAAATAAATAAATTTTAAAAAAATTTATTTTTAAAAATTTTGAGTGCTCCCAGATCCCTAAAATAACCCCTCTTAGGTTTTTTTGACACCATAAGACCCATCTTACTCATGGATATATAAAATAAAACAAGATAAAGCACGGTTGCTCACAGACTTAGTTCAAAGCTATGGCAGCTTAGTGCAGAGATGCTGAGTGTAGTTCTCAAGTAAGAGGCTTGGTGACACTCCACGGCTGCTCTAACAGCTCCCTGTAAAACAAATGCTGAACACTATTTTCACTTTAGGACTTTTCCTTTTCTTTCTTTCTTTCTTTCTTTCTTTCTTTCTTTCTTTCTTTCTTTCTTTCTTCTTTCTTTCTTTCTTTTTTTTACGATTTATTTAGAGAGAGAGACAGAGCACGTGTGGGAGGGACAGAGGGAGAATGAGAGATAATCCAAAGCAGACTCCACACTGAGTGTGGAGCCCAACACGAGCCTCAGTCTCACAACCTGAGATCACAACCTGAGCTGAAACCAAGAGTCAGGCCCTTAACCCATTGTGCCATCCAGGATCTCTGCCTTTTTTCTTTTTTAATCCAGAATCCTTCTCTGATTTCTTCCATTTGACAAAAACAGGTACTAATGTAGGTCTTTCATAAAAGTAAAGCATAATATGAACTTTCAAAAAGCAAGGGATATATATGTGCAGTTTCTGCAACATAAGATTGGGAGGAAGAAAACAGAAAAGATTGGGAGGCATGTTTCTGATGCCTAAGAAAAGTCCTGAGGTAGAGTGCCCAAAACACAAAATAATGCAATGGGTCATGATTCAAGTGCCAGATTACCAACTGTTCTTGCTGATCCTTAGTAAGTTTTCTTGGCTGAACGTTTCTCCATTGTCTATATGCCCTTTGAATAATTTCCAAGACTTTAAATGAATTGTGTGTTTTTTAATATAATTTTCATCAGTTAAATGGTTATTTTACTGGGAAAAGCATCACTGTACTCCTTACTTCATGATTCTGGATGTCTTGCCTATACTATAATTCTAATATCATTAAAATCCTGATTGTCACAAAACATAATAAAATTTTGTCTTGGATTTGTGTATATTGATTCAGAATTTCAGCACTCTTACAGATCAATTTATGAAATATGAGCCTGAAAATATGAATAATAGATCTTAATATTAAAGGGTCTTTTATTTTCTTAAATTAAATTAAACTTATGTGCTGCATTAGTTTATAATTAAATGTTAAGTCCTTCATTTGCATAGCTTAGTTCACTCATAATGCATTTACTTAAGGGTGATTACCTAGGACTCCACAAAACAAATTTCCAAATGTATGTAGGATGACAATTTGATCCCAAGTCAGGAAATTGCTTTAAAAGTCAAAGATTGCAAATGTTAATTTAAAAGGAATGCTACATAATTAGTTTCCTTGAAAATAGAACTTACTCTATTGTGATCATAGCAATATTCAGTAAGGCAAAGTTATCTCCTCTGTTATCTATTTAAATATATTATCTTTTATAGAATTGCTTTTTCTTAAAATTTTGTACATTTTTTATGCTTAGACAAATTTATTGGATAAACATCCCTTCTATTTATATGGGTTTTAGTAATAGTAAAGCAACCTATGCAAAACAAAAACAAAGACCCCAAACTATACTATACTATCTTCCTTTTACTGCATATGATCTTTTGTTAAACCTAAGAAAATTTTGTTTCAAAATTTGTGGAGAATGGACTCCAATCTCTCTCTAAAATAAAATCATTATCTGAGTAGGTCAGAAGAGGTGAATCCAAGTGAGACTTAGCCAAGTCTAGAAGTAGATATAAAAATCAGGAATTGTAGAAAGAGTTTGAGAACACATTTCCTAGATTTTTGTTTGGAGATTTTTACCTCTCATCTTTATATCAGAAGCAAAGATACTTATAAATTTGTTATCACATGATATTTTGCTGATATGGATACAGAAATATAAATATGTACACACATATATGTGCATAAACTACACACTGAAAGGATTTCTTTGAATAATGTATATTGATGCATAATTAATGTTTATCTTTACTAAAAATTGTTTAGTCAAAATTGCTTCTCACATTTTTTTATACATCTTTTATCTATATTCGCTTAGAAAATAAACTGTTATGAAAGCAAATCAAAAATTACATTTGGGAATTTAAATCAAGGAAGCAGAAATTTGTTTATATATGTAATTGACCCCTGAACAACTTAAGGGCTAGGGAAGCTGACCCACACAGTTGAAAATCCATATATAGCTTTGACTCCTCAAAAACTTAACTACCAATAGCCTACTACTGACTGGAGCCTGATAGATAACATAAATCATTGAGTAACACATATTATGTGTGCCATATGTTTTATATGCCATATTCTTACAATAAGCTAGAGAAAAAGAAATGCTATAAAAATCATAAAGAAAAGAAAATCCATTTTCAATACTGTACTGTACTTACTGAAAAAAAATCCATATAAATGGACTCACACAGTTCAAAGTCATGGGGTTCAAAGGTCAACAGTAATCTTTTGGTATACATAGCTTGTAGGAAGGTCCTTGTGAAGACCCACTACGAAGTTTTAACTTAGTAGTTTTTAGTGTTGAGTGCATGTGTGTGTGTGTATGTGTGCATTTTTATCTACATCTGCAAAATTTTCCTGTATATACTCCCATAGTGGCTTCAGCTTATACAAAATGTCTTGGAAGATTCACAAAAATGTATCATTCTGGTAGCTTGAATGTGATTCACCTCAGACCATTATTTATTTTCAGTCTTTCTGCCTGTTAAATTTGCTGAAAAACATCCCCCAAATGTAATGTCTCCTAACAACAACCATTCACTTAGCTCATGTTTCCGTAGATTGGTAATTTGAGTTGAGTCCAGTTAGATGGTTCCTTTGGTACCTGTGCTTGTTTTAAGCTATTGGATTGTTGGATGGAGCCAGCTGGTTTATGAAAAGCCTTCCTGGGGATGCTGGTGACTGGGACCCATCTTCATATAGTTGTTTATTGAGCCACAGGCTAACATACATTTATTTACCCGCTTACAGGATTACGAGTATATTATGAGAACAGGCACAAAGCTACAAGGCATTTATTTAATGGCAATTACCTAAGACTCCAGAAACTTTTCAAGTATCTGTTTGTACTATATTTGCTACTTTTCCGTTGTCCAAGGTAAGTCCAATGGTGATACTGAAAGTCACTGAGAAGTCACCTCTTGATGTCAGAAGCTGGGAGTCACCATGTAAGAGAAATGAGAAGGAAGGGAATTTTGTAGTTATGTTTGCAATCTATCACCTCCTTTACTTGTTGAATATACTTCATCTGAAAAATGTAGCAACTGAGTTAATAATTTATTGTTCAAAATAACAAGAACCATATTCTGTATTGTTCTAAGTGGTATTTTAAAACTAAATTCATCTCTGAAAAGGTTAGTTTTTATATATGGCCATGGTTGTTGGCTTCTCCATTCATTTGAAATTAAGACAGTGAAAATTGACAAGTTGAATCTTGTTGTGAATTATTAGCAAATGATTTGTGCTGATAATTTGTATGGAATAATTTGTACATATATATATGACTCACAGCAAACTCAATAATAACCCAATAATAATGCCACTTTCACTTACTTATTTATTGTTAGCAATGCTTTCTGGCATTGGCTAGAATGGGGCAGGACCGGAGTACAGGGAAACCCATCTTTTAAGATGATGACAAAAACAAAATAGAAAAAAAACCTGCTTTGATCTTTATGTTATATGAACTTAAGTCTTAGGGAAATGTAACGCTGAATAGCATACAATGTTACTCATACTGAAAACACAGCCGCTGAGCTTGTCAACAAATTTCTTGCCATATATTGCCCCACATATATTGGGAGACCTGTATTTCTTTTGCAAGGAGCAGGTGTCTAGAATTATGACATTATTCAAAACATCAACAGAAGGTTAAGGAAAGAGCACTGGGTGATATCTAAAAAAAAAAAAAAATCGCATAAGCAGCCAACAGATGATGCTTGTACTCTTTTTGTTCTCCAGATTTCCACTGTGACTAGAATAGTTTAGCAGTGGTAAGGAAGGCCATCCAACAATGGTGTCATCAAAGACAACATGAGATCCTTTAAAAAGTCACATCTGTGACAATGCTTGTCTTCCAGAAATTCTTCCACCAATTCTTATTCCCAGAGCTTCTGGGATCACATTGTTTTACTCCTATATGTGCTATAAAGAAGAGGAATGGAAATTACAAAATTTCTATTTTTATTTATCTGCAGATCTGTGAATTCTAAACACCTCTTATTTAAGTTCAATATTCCTGTTTTCAAAATATATATCAGAAAAAGCCACAGTACATACTTTTAGAGAATAATGTATGTAATAATCTATCTTTTTCAAAAAACTTTTAACTCAGTTTCTCATAAACAACAATCTCAACCAGAATTCTGTTGAATTACTGTTCTTCCTACTGTTGTTGAGGGGTTTTCTTTTTTATTCTCTTTTTCCTCTTTTCTTTATCAATGCATACAAACACTCTTCTATTTTAATTTCTGACAAACTTAAAATAAATCCTACCAAAATATGTTTTATAACTAACATTGATGTCCATATAAAATATGATAAAATAAATATCAGACATGGACTGTATTCCTAAATGATTAGATTTGGGAACAAACTCTTCACCAACAAAATGACTCCAAGGGGAAGTATGCATGGTAGGTGAGGGTATTTTTTTCAGGAGATAGATTAAGTATGTTTAATTCCTATTTGTGAAAAGTTAATTTGGAAGTGTACCACTGGGATGCCTGGGTGGCTCAGTGGTTGAGCGTCTGCCTTCGGCTCAGGGTGTGATCTTGGGATCTGGGATTGAGTCCCACATCTGGCTCCCTGCAGGGAGCTTGCTTCTCCCTCCGCATATGTCTCTGCCTCTCTCTCTCTCTGTGTCTCTCATGAATAAATAAATAAATCTTAAAAAAAAAAGAAATGCACTTAACCTGTTTTAAGATATCAAATCAACAAATGAACAAATAATATAAATAAGACAGCTTTGAGAGTTAAGAGTTAAGTGAAAAGAATAAAAGAAAGCATCTTTATCCATAGTAACTATTCAATAAAGTTCAATATCTATATGTGTGTCTATATGTATATGCATGTATATATACACACATGTGTAAGTCCAATGACATACTATAAAATTTTAATGAAGCCAGAAAATTTGGTAATATGAAATATCAGTAATATAATTTTTTGTTAATACACACTGTAGAAAACCCATATATATTTCTTGTAGACAGAGCCCTTTTAAAAGTTCATATATGTCAACATAAACTCAACATTTTGGCTCTAAATTGTTTCAATACATATTTTCCATTTACAATATTCTAACTAAAATCCAATAAATATAAACCAGTTTTTGCTCTCAATAACTTATGGGATGCACACTCAAATAGAATTAAGATGTATGAATTATATTTATTTCAAAAAAAAGCAGATGCTGCTCTAGTTATTTCAAGGAGAAAGAATTCAATAGAGGTACTTAATTACATATAATTAGTGGAAAAGCTGTTGAAGTGGTAAAAAGGCCTCTCCTGGCACTCAGGAAACCGGGAGGAAAACAGCTCCAATGACCCTGGATGACAATTGCGTGTAGATAGAGTGGGTGATTCTCAGGACAACAGCAGAAGCCACTGGCAGATTGTGGACTTCCTGTGCTGAAAGCTCAAAGCTTCTGCAAGTCAACTTTACATCTGTAGTTCATTAGATTTAGAACAAGTTTCTCTGTATTTCTACCACTTGTATTAAGGAACTTTGGGCAAGATTCCTCTAAGTTCCTGGCCTATAACTCTAAGAATCAATGACTTGCAAAATTTTGAACCTTATTGCTATGACAGATCCAAATTTACAGAGATAGCATGAGTTACAAAGAATACCTCACTGTGCCTTTTACATTGTTGCAGGGTCATTTTCTGGAAATCTTCTATTTAAACTCAAGAGAAGAGCCACTGTTTTTCCCTAATACCTGTCAGCAACTGCTCCTAGTTCACTGATGTGACTGTGTTTGTATTCTGCTACATGGTATCTATTCACATTTTGTAAGACATGTCACTGTCAGAGCCAAAAAATACAAAGGAAAGTGTGACATCCCTGGTGCCACCCTGCCAAAAAGCCACAGGCAATTGTGATCAATGGAGATATTTCCAACTATTGACAAACATATCCAAGTTTTACTGCTTCATTAGGATTTTTATGATTATTTTTTACTGAATTTAATCTTTTACTATTTAGCCAACAAAATTGTTTTATGATTATAACGGTGAAGATAAGATACAAGATTACTTGCTCAAATACAAAAAGGACTGATAGTTTTTCTACTGAGAAAGCTACACTAAATTGAAAATACTTGGTTTAGCTACTTCTGAGGGAACACCAGACAGCAAATGAAATGGAAGCTATAAAAATGTATAAGAAGCCAAGTAATTCACAAGTGATTAATGATAATGGTGATCTAGATAAGACCCTTGGCGATAAATACACAACTGGGTTTAGAAAATATAACAAAGAGTAATTAGATTAAACTGAGTTATAAACAATGAACATGTAAAAAAGATACCAAAAATAACAGATTTTGATATTATGCTTGTATTGCTGAAAGCATAAATTGTTGCATAAATGGAGGAACTTGTATGATTTAAGTACTTTTGAAGCAGAAAACTCATTTAGTTATTTTATGAGATAAAGACACTCATTGTAAATCATTCCTACATTTGTATGAGGGCAAAATAAATTGCCTTGATAAAATCAAACTGATTTAAAGTATACTTCTTTAATAGCACTGGATGAATTTAAAGTGTTCCATATCTTGGATCAAGGCTAAACCAAATTTCTCTCTCACAAAGAAACACACAGGTGCACATATATATATTCAGAAATTTCAATGTAAGCTCAAAATATCTCTAATTCTTTGTAAAAGACTTTATAGATGATAATGTATATAACCTATTATGTATAATATGTTTCTATATTATAATAAGAAAGACAAATAGTTTTATAAAGCATATACTTGTTATGTATAGAATGATTTGAGGCTTTTTAAACCACCCCTACCAAAACATGATGATAGTTTCTCCTTAAAGACAAACTTCTACCCCCAGGTTCATAAACGATGTTTTTGGATTTTTAGTTTTGGCAATTGTAACTAGCTTCCAATTTTCAGTTTTACATTCTAACAACATGCTTTACAATAACAAGAAAAAATAATAGGACTGCAGAAATTTTAATAAAAATCCAAATGTTCTCCCTATATGTTTTGAAAATTAAAATATTAAATTTTTTTTATAATCTCACAGACTTTGTAGTTTCTAAAGAGAAAACCATCTCTTGTTTGAACTCTCAACATTTCTGCAAGGTATACTGAGCAATAATTATTATAGTACAGAAATAAGGCTCAGAGAAGCAACTAATTTGCCAAAAGCCATAGCCACAGAGGTAGCAAATGGCATAACCAGCAAACAAATCCTGTTCTGTAGGCTCTTATCTAGGAAAAATAGTCTTTCTCCTATTTCAGGATCCTTGAAAAGTTCAAGTTAAAATGAGATTAAATAGACTTAATATTCTGTTAGTTTAACAAGAAGGATAAGTGATATTTTTTAATAGTGCATTTTCTATTAACCAAATATTTCAATGACTATGTACCATCCTAAGAGTTGAATTTATTTCATATTATTATAATGTACATTTTTTAGTCATTTTTCTGTAATCCTACTCCTTAGTTAAGGTTAGGACCGTGAGTTACTGGTCAAAATTTCAGGTATTTTTCTACTTTTACTATGCATCATTGATGTATGTGGCATATTTCTCAGAATTCAAATGAGTAACAATTTCTCTGTAATTGCTCTTTCTGAGAGTCTATTTGCCCTAATGTTTACCCTCTGCCTTTCCTCTGCTCTGCCAGCTGTCTCAGGATCCTCACCCTTGGAGATTTTCTTTCCCCGGTGTTCCAGGTCACCTTGCTATTGACTGGATTGTGCCAATGGCAAACACTGGCCAGGGATTGGCAAGTAGGAGAACCAGAGCTGGCAGGCTATTTCTTCCCTTCCCACTCTCTCAGGAAGAATTTCTGGCAAAGGCTATGAGCCCTTCAAATCTGCTCAGAGGAATTTACCTAACCCTGGTTCTGTGGGGTGATCCGGCTTCTGGGCTCCCATCTCCCCATACCCTCTAACTGCCCTTGCAGCCCAAAGGGGTTAAAGCTTCCCGAAGTTGCTAATTTCTGGGTTATATTACCTTCCATTGTATGACTTCTCAGCATTTTCTTTATGGTACAATCAATGCTGTGCATCGTGTTTCCCACATTTTGTATACTGATGTTCTTTTTTTATTTTGTTTTTGTTTTTCCTGTTTTGACTACCTGAAATGTTTTCTAATATACTTGTCATTAAGTAAATGAATATTAACTGAGTCAAGTTTGGTCAACAGAGTAGAGTGCTGGTTTGTATATGTGATGTTCAATATCATTAACTGACAAAACTATGCAATTCTTATTCTTTCAGTGGACATAGTTTCAAGCAGAGAAATAAAGGATAAGTTGTACTTGAAATAGCACTATTTCAGGGAGCCTGGGCGGTTCAGTGGTTTGAGCTTCTGACTTGATTTTGGTTCAGGTCATGATCTCCAGGTGGTGGGATTGGCCTGCCTTGGCCTCCCTGCTCAGCGTGGAGCTTGCTTGTCTTTCCCTTCTCCCCCTGTGCTTCTCTGTCAGAGAAATAAATGAATAAAATCTTAAAAATAAATAAATAAAATAACACTCTAGCAGTTTCCTTTTTGACAAATGCACATTTTACAGCGTTCTTCAAAACTACATCTTCACATATAATTGCTTGTTGCAGTTATGCAAAAGAAATAAATTTCATGATATAAATCATTAGGCATCAAAAAACTCTTATTCAATAGTAGTTCTATGTAATATTTTAATTAATAAAAGTGTTCAACAGAGCACTTCTAAATTGTTTTATATAGCCCTGTCTTGGCCGAGTCTGGTAAGCTAGGAAATGCACACATTTGTGAGCACAGAAAAAGATCTGCATGCTCTCAGGCTGAATATGTATTACAGAACATGGTTCACTAGGGAAACACTGCATTCTAGTTCTGCTATATTTGGATGGATGCGTCTCTTCATTTATATCCAATAGGGAAATAAAAGCTCACTGCTTCTACACAATGAGGTAATGAACAGTATAAATAGTTCATGTAACTTCTTGTTATGCATCATCTACCCAATAACCATCCACATAATATATGAAAAAGTGATATTACAGCTTTTGAAATAAATGTTTATATGGAGGCAATTATTTTCTGCTTTCATGTATTACGTGAGGTTTTAATGCCTTCATATCTCAAATTTGCTTATTTTAATATTCAGTAATAATACCCAACTTTGATTGCAGCTTACACAAATTTTCTTTCTGAATCTCTGTTATTCCTCATTGTCTATACCATGTCTTTATTCATTGCTGCTTATTTTAGTATTCTATTCTTATTTAAAATCATTATATCATTTTAAGCCTTTTTGTATTTTACATTAATTTTCTAACATTGGAAACAATATTCATCATGTTATGCCCTAAACAAGCTATGTTTAGACTCTTCTTAAGTAATTATACAGTAATTCTACCAAAAATATTGGTTAAAAATTTCTTCTTGATTCTTCTTATTTGGCTCCTAAGAGTAGTAGTTATAAGCACACTCTCCCCTGAAAAATCTCTTGCACTCATCTTTTCCTCTCCATTTGCTTTTCCACCATCCAGGACTCTTAGCTTTTTACTTCCCTCTACCATAAAGTTGAAACTATATGCTAATATCTCTGAGTGGCCTTTTTTTCATGACAATAAAACCAAGTTAATGCCACACTTTTCTCGTGATTGCTTACACTGTTTTTCATTGACCATTCTTGCTTTTGAACTAATCTTTCTGAAAAACCGTAGTATTCCATTTGAACCTCCTGCCATTCAGCCTCAGATACTCAGGACCTCCTGTGTTTTGGAGGATAAGGTCTAATTTCATCAAAATGGTCTTCATTGTTTTCTTTTAACTGGCCTTTGCTGATAATACAGTTTTAATTACAACTTATTTTTTATTCACTTCAGTTAAACCGTTTCCTTTCATACTTCCTTGAATATGACAAATGCATTTACATTTCAACTGTTGGCTCACATAGTTTCCTTTGAAAGGAAAAAGATTGGGATCCCTGGGTGGCTCAGAGGTTTAGCTCCAGCCTTTGGCCCAGGGCGGGATCCTGGAGTCCTGGGATGGGGTCCCGCATTGGGCTACTTGCATGGAGCCTGCTTCTCCCTCTGCCTGTGTCTCTGCCTCTCTCCCTCTCTCTCTGTCTCTCATGAATAAATAAAAAAAATCTTTAAAAAGAAAAAAAAGAAAGGAGGAAAAAGAGAAGTGAGGGTAGAAACAAAAAATAGAGAAAGAAAGGAAGTGGACAAAGGTAGAAAGTTTTAATATTTATGAGCACTTGGGACGCCTAGGTGGCTCAGTGGTTTAGTGCCTGCTTAGTCCCAGGGCGTGATCCTGGAGTCCCAGGATTGAGTCCCACGTCAGGCTCCCTGCATGGAGCCTGCTTCTCCCTCTGCCTATCTCTACCTCTCTGTGTCTCTCATGAAAAAATAAATAAAATCTTAAAAAAATATTTATGAGCACTTTCTATTAATCAGGCACTCAGATTTGGATTAAGGTATGGATAAGGTGGGCACTTTCAGAGGTAAAGAATCTAAAACGTGCATGTTTTTTCCAATATCACTGGATGTTAAATATCCATGAGCCTGTAACTTGCTGGAGAATACTTTATTTGCTCAGAATCTTTCTCAGGAAGTGCAGTGCATAAGTGGAAGAAATAATTTTACTAGCTCTTATATTAGAGATGGAAGGTGAGGTCCCAAGTGATGGAAAGATGTTAAGTTTTGAAGCCCATGGCTAAGAAAGAATTCTTGTGACATCTTTGGTGCAAATAAAGGTGGTTTTATTAAGGCATGAGAACAGGACCTGTGGATGAAAGAACTCTACTGGGGTCACGATAAGTGGCCCATTACATACTTTGTTGGGAAAGGTTAAGGATAGTGTAAGCCCCTCAGGTATTTTGGAAAGAAGGTTTCCAGATCCTGCGGGGGTAGCTATTGCTTGGAAAGGTGATCTATTGCTGTTTAGTAAAAACTCAGTCATGAGACCCCTCAGATGTACATTAGTGAATCATATGCTTGGGGTTGATTGTCAACATGTATTTTGTGGGATAGAGATAACAGAAGTTTCCAAAGGAATTTTTATATCTTAAAGTAGACTTATAGAATCCTGGGTGTCTGGCTAAGGTGGTCTTTTGCCCTTAGCAAAGTATCAATATTAAGGCAACTGAGTTTCTAGAAGAGTGTTGCTCAGCCTGCTTCAAGGTCTTGTCAATGGGCTGTAGGTAGTAAGGAAATTTAATAATTTTCTTCTACCTTTCTTTCCTATATCACCAAGCACTATAATAAAGGGACCATAGAAAGTAACAATAGATGTATATTAACAGGAGAGAAAGCACGGCAACCTCAGATCTTTCCTGTGGTGGATAGGTATGAAAGCTTGAACTGAGTACTGAATTAGCTTTTGCTACTTGTATAAGTTCAGTGATATGAGCAGCGATCTTTCTTGTACTATTTCTCTTCATACAGCTTCCTCCTTACTTTCTAAATATTGAGCAAATATTTAAAGAATATTAATTCTCAGGGGCACCATTTATTAGACAGCAAAGCAGACCCATGGATCTTAGTATGCCCTATAGTTATTACATTAAATGCTTTAAAATACATTGTTCTATATAATGTTTATAAAAACCCTAGGAATTTATTGTCAGTATTCCAATTTGCACATGAATGTACATAAGGTTTAAACATATTTCTAGGATTGGTAAGTTCAGAGTTGTAAGACAAACTAAGCTTTGCCCTATTCTTACATTTTATAATTTACTGGATAAATATTCAACATTTATTGAGTATTACTTATTAACTAAGTGTAACACATATGAAATATAATATAAAATATTGTTTATCTCTTTACAAGTGTAATTTTTTAAGTACAAAACTATTATTTCTGGATTTGGTTGTGGTTCTTCCTTTACCATTCCTCTGCTTTCTTCCTATCTATACAACCCCATATAATAAAGTCAGATGATTTTAATTATCTATGCAATTAATTTTGCTTTATACATCAGTAGAATAATATGTTTCTCCCAGATAAAATCATAGTTCACTTTTTTTTTTTGGTAATGGGAGATGGGCAAAAGTTTGCTTAGAACTATCAAGTCATAAGAATGTATATACACTGTGATAACTCAGGTAAGTGCAGGAATTTCGCCTTAAAATAAAATCACTAAATAGGTTACAAATTTAGTGAACTCACATTTGAGAAATGAAAGAAATAATTGGCAACTTATGTCAAGTACCCAAGTTTCTCCTTTAAAGGAAATTATCTGTTTACAGAGCTAATTCTAATCAGGAGGGGGCCATTCTGGCTTACAGGACAGATGCAGTAAAGGAATAAATGCTCCCTGGGTGGAATGAAGAAGTTATTGCATTTCTTCATTACCAGACCAGAGCTACCAAGCTAAGGCAGAAAGAGAATGAAATTGATTATGGACCATGGTCCTCATGTGGAATTAGGGATTGAATAGCTGGGTGCTTTATTTTGCTACAATACTTAAAACCACTCTTACTCATATTTTCATTTATGTTTCAGACTTAAGTTTCGTCTTTTCTTTTTTTCTTTCAAAATATAGGCCTTCCTAGATACATTGCAGAAAAAATTCTATCTTGAAACTAAATTGTTAACATCCAAAGATTGAGAATCAGTGGGAAAATGGTGATATACAGACTAATATATGTGGGTAGAGGAGACTTCTGGGAATATTTGAAAGAAAAGTAGAGTTAGCCAAGTTTATCCTAGTTTAGTAAAATGCTTGGCTTTCAGAAATCAAACATCTGTGAATCTTGCCTGATGTCTATTCTTAAGGAGTCATTACTCTGAGTAAAACATTACAGATTTAAGGTATTAGCAGTACTAGGCGGTACAATAGGGTGATGGATGGGGGTTCTGTGTCACACAATGTGGAGGAAGAGGTTTTCCTTTATGTTAGTGGATAATGATTAATTCTAAGTTGACACATTTTTAGAATGGGGGAAAACATAAATTATATTTCTTTCTTAAGTTCAGCTTTTATATAGATATATAACATGATAAAATATATGACATTAATCTTAAACAAGCTATAGTTGTAGTGAAATCTATTAATTGCCTCTAAAATAATGAATCATCAGGCAAAAGAGGGGGATTTAATTTCTCCAACAGGAAGACACTTTTTCTAATAAATACCATTTTAATGCTTTGGTACAGACATTCTGTTTGAACCATCTTTCAGTGACAAAGAAGCCCAAATGATGACTTTCCCAGCTATATTCATCATGCTCGAGTCTATACTGACTTCTCTTTCTTGTCTACAGAAGCCCAATTCCTTTTGGAACATGATTGATTCTCTTTTAGACAAGCATGCTCCTGGGGAGGGCCAACTGAAATTCATTCATGTTACATCAATGGTCAAGAGTCTGTTTATCTACCTATTATCTATCTATCTATCTATCTATCTATCTATCTATCTATCATCTATCTATCCATATATCGCACACTCAGTAAAAAACAAAGCAAAACAAATTTGGATAAGACATAATTTTTCCAGAAATTTAGCTTATTTGCTTTTGCTCCCTCTGGCAATACAATATTAATTCTCATCCAAACATGTATCTACCACTCTATCTACTGATCTATATCTACCTAACATTTTATTGAGGAACTAATAGTTTTCAAAATTTTGCCAGGTGATATATCAGCATTGAGCACAATTTGGGTTATTGCTCTATAAGTGTTCTTCTGAGTGTCTCTTTTTGGAGAGAATGGGCGAGCAGGGGCAGAGTGCTATGATGGCTCATGGAGAGGGTCATCATTTATCTTATATTTGCATCCTCTACTCTCAAAAATTTTCTTTCAAATAGTGAATTATGATCACTAGGTTTCTGTAGAAGTTTCCTCCATCCAATTGCCTATACCATCCTTTAGTTAAGATTGGTATTTTTTTTTTTAACCTGAATGCCTTTTGTCACTTAATAATTAGTGTAATGCTTGGCCCTCTTCATATTATGTCAATGAAATCAGGGAGAAAAATGACATAATTAATATTCAGTTACTTTTGGTACTGAGTCACCTAACCAAAAAAATACATTGTTGTTTTATATATATGGTATAAAAACACACACTCTGTTGTCATATATATATATATACATATATACCTAAAATTCATAAAATGAAATTTTTACATAATAACTTAATCACTATAGTTGTATAAGGTAGAGTTCCATCATTTATCCACTGCCTTCTATATCAAGAGTTCCTGAGAGGCTATAGTAATCAGCAGACATCAGTCTGCCAGATGAGTCTAAGATCAACTTGGCACATTCTAAAGTAGGATAAGAATTTTAACACATAAATAGATTTTTTAAACACTAATGCATTGAATTTGATATGGTGGTGAAATATGTCATAATTCTGCTAGTGCCAGGGATTCTGATATTGTGCCATTACATTCACAGGCAAGTAAAGTGTTTTAGAGCTTCATGAAATGTTATATCTTTTCTCACTTTGCTCCTACTTTTAGGTGAGAAGGAATGTATTTAATTATCCTTAATCAACTCTAGAAACACCATGTAAGATTTACTGGCAGGCTTCTGGGTCTCTTCTGCACCATTAGGGAAGTTGTCATGAAACTTCAGAAGTGTAAGAGAAGCATTCCAATTTCTAAGGATAATACCCATAAAATTTCCTTTGGTGTGTGAAGGGGTCTTGGTGGAGAAAAAATATGGCCAAATCAATGAAAGAATGTTGAAGATCACTTATACCAAAACAGAACTATTAATTTGTCATGAGAGTCATGTAAGAAACTGATTATCCCAGCAGGTGTTTTTGTACTAACAAACTACAAGAAATTGAGATCCAAATGAGCATATTCCTGACTATCTTAAAAAGGTGATGATACCTTGCCTTATGGTGTCAGGGTACTGAATAAAAGGTAATATCATTAATTCATGCTACCAGGGCTCAAAACTTTTATTGCACTCCTTTTGGATCTTGCCTTCAGAATATGTTTATAGACTTTATAGGAAATAAGTCTATGCTACTACTGCTGCTGCTTCTGCTGCTGCTTCTTGTTCTTGTTCTTCAGCCTCTTCTCCTTCTCTTCCTTCTTCTTTTTTGTTTTGGAAACAAGAAATGGGATTCTATGTCATGATTAGCCACATTAATTCCACACCTGGGCATTAATGAGTTTAAGCTATTTTCATGAGTCAAATTCTCTTATTAAAGACAAAGATGTTTCACGATCAAAGATACCTATTTAGTGATATATGTAATATTTAACGGCATTAGGCTTCAGAGATAAATGAAGTTATATTGAGTGTCTGTTATGTACCACAAATTATAAAGAATCTTATGGATTTTTATTATGTTTAATTGTAGCACTACCTGTAAGACATGCAATGTCTTTTTTTTATAGATTATTTATTTAAAAGAGAGAAAGAGCAAGCAAGTAGGGTGAGCAGCAGAGGGCAAGAGAGGATTCTGAAGCTGACTCGCCATTGAGCCCACAGCCCAACCCAAGGCTCAATCCCAGGATTCTGAGGTCATGACCTGAGCAGAAATCAAGAGTTAGCCGCTTAACTGACTGAGCCACCCAGTGCCCCTAAGACAGGTAATATCTTACTGAGTAAGATAAACTCAGTAACTACACTCAGAGTCACAAAGAAAAAAAAAAAGCAGATACTGTTTAGTCAGCATTCAAAAATACTTGAACTTAAAAATAATATTCCTTCAACTGTATTACAATTGTAGAATTTCAAAATTATAAGGAATTTTTAAAAGTTTTGGCAATTATTTAAATAAAAGTGTAATTTGAAAGACAGCACAGTGACTAATAAAAAATGATGAAATATATGTTAAAAGTCATATTATTTTCTAATGTTCATTTTTCATGTGATAGACTCTTCAAAGTAGAAAAATTGGATGATGCTAATCTCCAATTAAAAGAGTAAAGATCTATTTTTAAAATGTTTAAAAAGGTTATAGAACCTTGTAACAGATGGATTCAGAACTCAAGAAAACATATGAAGAAAATATAAATTATTAACAAATAGAACCCAGTGGTCTTTCAATGAATAATACATAAACATCCAGAATATTTATCCCAATAGGATAGATATATTTCAAAAAGAAAAAAATATTTTAGCATAATTGATAACATTATCAAATAATAGGAAAAAAATCTTAGGATGTTGACAATAGTGTGAAGCCATTTTATAAAATACAGAAGTCATTCCTAGTAAAAATGCTAAATAAGATAGAAATAAATTAAAACTACTTAAATATAATAATGTAATTTTCCCAAATTTGCAGTTATTATCTTAAATTATAAAAATACTTAAGAAAGGAGATATGGCTGGTGGGCATTAATATTATTATGCAATATTAATGTAAATTTCTAATAACTGGAACAGAAAAAGAAGTAAGCAGCATAATTAGCATTGAATGATGAAGTAAACCATGTTTTTTTGCAATAGTACAACTGTATACTAGAAAAAATAAGAAACTATAAAATTATAGAGATATCAACAAGATAATATAATAAAAACCAGTATAAAGTGATTTATAATGACTCCAATGTGCAAAATCAATAGCTTTGTTCTAATTTAATGATAAGAACATAAAAAGTGGTAAAAATTTTGCAGATTCTCTGCTGACCTTCTGAGTCCCAACATGGGGCTCAATCCCAGGACCCTGGGATCATGACCTGAAGGCAGACGCTTAACCAACTGAGCCACTCAGGCATCCTACTTACTTTATAAATTCTGTTGCTTCTGTAATTATGTCTCTATTTTCATTCCTAATTTTTATTCCTAACTTTTTTTCTCTTTTCTTCATAAGTTCTGTAATAGTTTTCCTTCAGGTCTCTGTGTGGTTTTATTTTCTATTTAATTTTTTGTGTGTGTGGACAGAAAGCATGGTTGGCAAACCAGTATTTGGTATTCTGTTTCAATTCTCCTGTTACCATTTCAATTATTTCTATTCTTAAGCATATTACTTGATTCCTTCTGTTGTCCGTCAGCATATTTTGATATTCTAATTTTAAAGTTATGTGTTTTGCTTATTAATATTAGACTATATTATTTAAACCTAAATATTTATGAAAAATGTTTCATAAATTTTGATATGCAGCATTTTGGATATATTTGTGTCGCAACTAGCACATATTCAGAAACATATTGGAAGTTAAGTGGATATCTGTATGAACAAGACTCAGGGAATGTAATAAAAATGGATTCAGATTATAGTAAGTTTGTGAGTTTGATAGGGGAAATTGAAGGAATACCATTTATGAATAAGGTAATATAAACATGAATTCCATTGCATTATTCTGAAACTGTGACATTAAATCAATATATAAAAGCTAATGCTGACTGACAGTTATATAGAAAAAAAGTTTTAATTATTCTGCTATACAACCAAACATCTAGATGAATATCTCAAAAGTACTCAAAATAAACATTTTCAGTTGTCAAAAAGTAGTCAAAACATATTCAAATAAGTTAATTCCTTAGTTTCAGAATGAAAATTCACATGAAAACCACCCCGTGGAACAGATAAAATCAGTTTTTCTGACAACATATCTAAGCACATGTACAAAGTGCTACTTACTAGCTAAGGCTAAAAATATCAGATGTTAATGAAAATTAATCCAAAAACATGTCGATCAAATAGTAAGTTTCACATCAGGATTGGATCATCAAACATTTGTTTCCTTAAGAAGCAAGATGCAATAACTTGTAATTTGGATTTGAGTTCCTTCTTAAATGACTCTGTAACATGTTGTCATTCCATAATCCATTAATTTCCGTTATTAAATGTTTGTGTTTTTTAATCAAACAATAAGTTTTGATGGATATGTTGCTTATATTCTAAAAATATTTATTTAAAAATTCTGTGATGTCTGATAGATTATTAACTATTTTCTGACATTTATCATTGTTTGCTAACACTGCTCAGGTAAAAAATAATAATTTGAGCAACAGAGTTCTTTTAAACATTTGGTCTTCATGTACACTTTTGTAGATAGTACTCTAGCATTTGGGAACATATTTCAAAGTTTAAAAGCATCTACACGGTGTTTACCTGCTATCTTATTTGATATACAAAATAAACATTTCTCTTTTTTTTTAAGATTTTACTTATTTATTCATGGGAGACACAGAGAGGGAGAGGCAGAGACATAGGCAGAGGGAGAAGCTGACTCCCTGTAGGGAGCCAGATGCCAGACTTTGATACCAGGACCCTGGGATCATGACCTGAGCTGAAGGCAGACACTCATTGCTGAGCCACCCAGGTTCACCCAAAACAAATGTTTCTTAGATATTATAAAGGCATGTAGGACATTTTTCAGGTTGCATCTTGAAGGATTAATAATAACAAATTAAAAATAGAGCAAAATATGTGTGTGTGTGTGTTCATCAAGATAGAGAATAAAAATGAGAGATTACATTTAATGGAAAATTATTAGAAGTTGTTCAATAAGCAGCAGCTAGATGGTAGGCACTAGGGAAGAGGTTGAGGGGAATAAATAAATTTCAGAACTGTCAATTCAAAAGGATGAGATAGAATAATGTATATTATTGATGAATTTATATATAGAAAACTAGAGAGCATATGTATTGCTTATCTATTTCTATGTAACTAATCACCACAAACCAGCAGCCTGTAACACTGTGCATTTATTATCTCATAGCTTTTGTGGGAAAGGAGTGCAATATGATTTATATGAATGCTTATCTTCAGGATTTCTTGAAAGGTTGCAATTGAGGTATTGATGAGTGCATGGTTTTTCCTCAAATCTCCATTGGAGAAGGATCCATTTCCAAGCTGTAGTGTTTGCTAGAATTTTTTTTTGTTGTTGTTGTTGTTGTTGGTTGTTGATCTGAGGACCCCTGTTTTTGCTGGTTGTTGCCTGGAGTCTGTTAGTTTCTTAACACATGGAACTTCATTTGGTCATTCACAATCTAGCATTGTGTTTCATTAAAGCCACTGAGAGACAAGGCCGAGAGTGAGTGTGCAGGAAACATAAAGTTTAAATCCTTTGTAACACAAATATAAAAGCGATACCCCCTAACCTTTGCTGCGTTTTCTAGGTTAGAAGTAAGTCACAAGCCCCATGAACATCCAAGAGAGAAGATTACACTAGAGGGGAATTATTTGGAGGTTAGAAATCACTGCGGGCCATTTGAAAGCCAATATAGTTCACCCTTGCTGGTTCAAACAGAACTGATTTAAGTCAATGAGATGTTGTGATACACATAATTATTATTATTCCAGAAGGAACAGGTTCCAAATTAAGTTTTCAGAATTCCCAGAACAAACACGTAAACAAAACCCCTCTAGTCCACCATGGGATCTCTTGCATCTGCCATGATCAGGAAGCTGACAACCCAGGACATTCCAACAGCAATGGTGGGCACCCAGATCCCTGTTAGCAGCAAAAGAATGACTGCACCCTAACAGTCAACACCTTTTCCAATAAGATCTGGTCGAAGGCAGCCTGGGTGGCTCAGCAGTTTAGCCGGGCCTTCAGCCCAGGGCGTGATCCTGGAGCCCTAGGATCGAGTCCCATGTCGAGCTCCCTGCATAGAGCCTGCTTCTCCCTGTGCCTCTGCCTCTGTGTGTGTGTGTGTCTCTCTCATGAGTAAATAAATGAAATTTAAAAAAAAAAATCTGGTCGATATAACCTGCATGAAAGCTGCACACTAACAAACACAATACCACCAGCACATTCATTCCAGTGGAAAAAGCAAATGAAACACAGCCTCCATTACCTAAAGTTCATTTTCACCTTTCAAATCTCCATCATAAATACATGCTTGTTAGAAGTTATGTTATATGCAGTTATGAGAGACTCTGGAAAATATTATATGTAGCCTTCTAAATAAATTTAATTAAAGCATACTATAGGAGTTGGGAGAGAGTCGGATAGGGTAATCTTCATTGCCATAGTCCTCTACAACCATTAGCCACCCAGAGCCCCCAAAGATATAATTTCTCTCTAGTTAAATTTCCAACCTGTAATAAAACAATAGCTGTATTCTTCTACCTAAGATAATGTAACTATAATTCCTATAACAAATGTAACTTCCTACACTATCCTTCCTACACTAAAGGAGTGCTTTTCTCCTTTTCTAAATGGGAGAATTAGTCATTAAAATCATTTTGAGTAATGTTTCTTTACCTTCTATCTCAGTTTAACTAATATCCTGCAACTAAAGAATGGAATATTAAGTCATATATTATACCAACAACGTGTCTCATGTAAAATTGCAGAGGAAAATTATTATTTGTGTTCTATAGCTAGCCAAATGGTTAGATAACAACATGGAATGAAAAGAATATGGGTAAATTCTATCTATAGAAGTTTGATAGCTCTAATTTATTCAACTTGTCATGAAATTTGATGTATTTGGAAGTTGTACTACTTTTATTTTTTTTATTTCATGTTTTTCTGTCCTCTGTCAACCTCTTAACCTGTTAGTATCCTTTTAATGGTGATAAAACCCACATATATTTGAAAAATTAGAACATTTTCAGGTCCTCCTTGCATGAGATTCATGCAATCATCTATTAGATGTTTCCTCGATAGTGCTGGCATTATGAAGTTCCTCAGAAAATCAGGGTTTCAGAAATGTCTCCATGCCAATATGGTATAATACCTATTTCATTTTTGATTGACAATCAGGAAAGCCTACAAACATGTCTCCATCAATAAATTGCATTGTCATGACCCAGAGATTGCTATTGAATATAGAAATAGTTATAACAGCTGAGCCACAATCCATACATATAAAATTTGTGCCTGTTGTCATAATTCTCACTACCCACAAAGCTAGAAACTGATGCTAGATCTCTGCTATAGCTCTCAAAGGTAAACCAAATCTCAGGAAGAAATGGAATCATAGAAAGAGACAGAATCATAGTCTCTACCCACATATATATGTATACTTGGTGTAATTTTAAGGAAACCAGTTAATAAAGGAGACTGTGAAATGTAATCCTTAGCCCTTCATCCATTAAGCATGGAGTAGACACATTAAGGAGGGTTGGAATAAAGTGGAGCAAGTCTTGAGGGTTAAGGAAAAGAAATACAATTTTCTTCGTGAGTATAAAAAACAAGATGCCCAAAGCAGTTCAAATGATAGGATTCTAACTAGAAAATATGGAAAATGTAATGTAGCAGACACTTCTAATTTTCTCCTAGTATCTATTGACCCTTCTTTATCATATTATGAGTTTTAGATGGTTCCATGACCAACTTTGTAGACACTATATTTTCCTTAATTTCCATTTCCTTAATGGAAAATGTGGCAATGTGACTACATTTTGATCAATGGTAGAGAAATAGATCAGTTATTGCAAGAGGTATTTTGTCCTCCACTCTCTTCACCTTCCTGCAGAATAGAACATGAATATAGGGGTGGTCATCCAGATTTGGCAATTTGGATGAAGACTACAGCTTGAGAGATGGGCAATATACAAAAGAAGAAATCTAAGCTTATGGACAACCTAATTAAGCAGAGCTATTTTTTCATCCCAGAACATCTGACTGCCTCTGAATTCGCATGAGGGAGAGAAATAAAAAGCCACTATTTTCTTTGTTGTTTTGTTTTTTGTTTGTTTGCTTGGTTTGGTTTGACATTACAGAAGCTTAACCTATATGCTAAATGAAGTAAGAGGTATCATGTAAATCATTCAGGAGAAGAATGTTTCCAGAAGGAAAAATAATCTCCAGTGTCAAGTTGTACAAAATGTCTATTAAGACAATTATAATATATACATTAAATTTGGTACTCAGCAAATAATAACTGATTGCTATAAAATAAGGTTGGACATGAGTGTTGTGGGAAAAATTTAGACATGTAGCAAGTTAAACTGTGAATAAGAAGTGTGAATTCCAGACTGCAGATTGACCACACTATTCTTGCAGGTCATTTCAAAGTCAGAAGAACTAGATTTTGACAGGTATATTTTTTTTTCCCCCAAATGACTCAAATTGCTGTATTGTCTGTTATAGCAACATATTCTTTTATTTGAGAGAGAGAGAGCAAGCACAAAGGGGAGGAGGAAGGCAGAGGGAAAGAATCTCAAAGAGACTCTTCCTTCCTCCACCTGCCAAGGTTGGAGCCCATGAAAGGGCTCAATCTCACAACCCGGAGATCATGACCTGAGCTGAAATCAAGAGTCAGATACTCAACCAACTGAGCCCCAATATAGCAATATATTTGCTATACATGTACAACCTGTTGTTTCTGCATTTACATAAGATCCTTTTTAAAATATGGAAATAAGAATAAGAAGGTATCTGAGGGGTGTCTGGGTGGCTCAGTAGGTTGAAGGTCTGCCTTTAACACAGATCATGATCCTGGGGTCCTGGGATTGAGCTCTGAGTTGGCCTCCCTTCTCAGCAGGTAGTCTGCTTCTCTCTCTTCCTCTGCTTCTACCCACCCCTGCTTATATGTTCTCTCTGTCTCTCAAATAAATAAATGAAATATTTTTTTTAAAAAATAAAAAATGTATCTGAGCTTTCACCATTTTAACTTGATTCCTTCAAGCAAATAATCATGCTCTCATAAACACCAGGTTTGGATTCCAGTAGATGCAGATTTGTATCCTAATTGTCACTTAATAGCACTATGAGACTTGGATAAAGACACTGCTGTTCCTACATTATAAAGTGCCAATAGCAATATGAAATCATATAGTTGTATTAAATTAAATAATTATATATATAGTAATTAGCATTCTCTTTCCTATATAAAATATATAATAGATAACATATTAGCAAAATATTTGGTCTTTGATAATCTTAAATAGTTATAATAATCATGATTATAGTTATAACCATCATAATCTTCATAATAGCTAATGATGTACATGCCCAAAAAGTTTCTATTAGAATTTAGATGAAACTGTAAATACATTAGTAGGCTTCTTCTTAAGTATTTTATTAATTATGCAATAATAGAAACAATAAAACAGGAATCAATACTGTATTTTAAGATTTCTCCCATTATTATTCAAACATAGGTAACTACATACAAGGCAGATTTGTATATATTCCTGATATAATTTTGTCTAAATCTAGTTCTTATTTTTTGTTCATCATTAGTATAGTTCTAAGAGAACTATTTATCTGCACCAATGTAAATTTACAGTTCTATAATTACATATATGTTTCTAGATTTATGGAATTCAAAATTGTTCACAGTCCATTGCATATAAATAAATTGCAAAAGTTTTTTTCTCAGGTGTAGGGACACGGTTTTATTTGTTGTCTTTGTTTATTGCAGTTTCCACTTATGAACAGTCATTTGGCTGTCTTCAAAGTTCTGTGTATTACTTTATTTCATTTTCATGACAATCCTATTAAAATACACATTTTCAAAAAAAATAAAAAAATAAAAAAATAAAATAAAATACACATTTTCATTTTGGATTAGAAAGCTTAAAATATTGAGATTACTCTGGATTTGAATAAAAGTTCAGACAGTTGGAATCTTGAACTTGCCTTCATGTTTGTTATGTTTTATTGCTTCCCTGCATAAGGTGGTGTTGATTAATGCAGAAGAGAAAAAAAACATGCACTCTAGAACTACTTACATTAAATCCATGACTCTTAATAGCGAGCCGAATGAGAAAAGGATAAAAATTTCAACTTTCTTCACTTTTTTTAAAGGAGAATTATCAAGTGTACTTATTTAACCCACGTGGTTGACCATTACAATATTTCTTCCTTCTCCCCAAAATTGATCTTCTAAATAAATACCTTTTTCTATTTGTTTCTATGACAGAAAAAATATATTAAATGAGTTCCTGTGTTCTTGGCAAAGAAACTGTTATAAGTTTGTGCAGAAGGGGTTGGGAGATGTGGGTGGGAGGGTAGAAATATTCCTGGCAGTAAAAGAAATATGTTTGCTTTGCAAAGAGTTATTTTTTCCTCTATTTTGATATCACTTTGTTCTATAACCCACTCTTATCTTTTTCCTGCCAAGAACATATCGATGCCAAATTATTATTATAAGTTGAACCACATCCTCATTTAACTTCTTTGAAAAAAAATTATGCCAATATATGCAAAATGAAATACTTAAATATATTAGCACAACAATTTTTTTTTTGGAATTCTAACAGTCATAAGTAAGGGATATTACTGTCATTAAACAAAGGAATTAGGGTGTACATTTATTATAGCTAATATTATATCCCATAATCCTCAAAGTATCTTGGCTTTGCCATAATGATATAATGATTAAAGTAGAGTTTGCAAGTGCTATACACTGGCCAAAACTAAACGTTTACAAGGAAAATCTCCATTTCTCTCTTGTCCCTACTTTCTAAATTTATGGTAATTTTCTGGATTAGCTAAAATCATACTTAAATATGCAAAAGATTATTTGGTTCTAATTATTATAATAAATTGTATTATACATTTCTAGATCACATATTAACAATCATTCATAGAAAGAATTTATAAAGACAAATAATAATAATTAAGGAAATAAGCAAATATCACTTGTAGAAGGAATATATATTTGAATCTGTGTGGTTATATAGTATAAAATGTGTACAGCGAAAAGTATATATGTGGGGATAGTTGGTGACATGTATTTTATTAAATATAATGTTGAAATTATTGCAAAAACCCTCTCAGACCAGTTAGCATTTGAAGGATATGAAATAAAGCAATGGACATATTACTGAAATACTGTACATTAAAACAAACAACATCCCCAGAATAAAAACATGTAACACTTCTGCTGGCTTGCCATACTGTAACCTCTGTCTCTCTTTCTGCATGAAGATGAAGCTCCAACTGCTCTGGAACTACAGTCTCTATCTCTGCTCTATAGAGATCTGTGAGTCCTCAGGAATTTTAGAAGGGCCCACTGGGAAAGAGATATTTCAAGGAAGTGAGACTCTAAGTTTTCTATTTTTGTATTTAGGCTATTCCAGGACTTGAGTCAAACAAAGGATTAGCAGATTATATTTTTTAAAAGGGATCTTGCTCCTAGAGAAAAATTGTCCAGAAAGCTAAAGTTGACAAAGCTGTGGTCATCAAGACAGTGTGGTACTGGCACAAAAACAGACACATAGATCAATGGAACAGAATAGAGAACCCAGAAGTGGACCCTGAAATGTACGGCCATCTAATATTCGATAAAGGAGGAAAGACTATCCACTGGAAGAAAGACAGTCTCTTCAATAAATGGTGCTGGGAAAATTGGACATCCACATGCAGAAGAATGAAACTGGACCACTCTCTTTCACCATACACAAAGATAAACTCAAAATGGATGAGAGATCTAAATGTGAGACAAGATTCCATCAAAATCCTAGAGGAGAACACAGGCAACACCCTTTTTGAACTTGGCCACAGTAACTTCTTGCAAGATACATCCACGAAGGCAAAAGAAACAAAAGCAAAAATGAACTATTGGGACTTCATCAAGATAAGAAGCTTTTGCACAGCAAAGGATACAGTCAACAAAACTAAAAGACAACCTACAGAATGGGAGAAGATATTTGCAAATGACATATCAGATAAAGGGTTAGTTTCCAAAATCTATAAAGAACTTATTAAAAAAAAAAAAAGAACTTATTAAACTCAACACCAAAGAAACAAACAATCCAATCATGAAATGGGCAAAAGACATGAAGAGAAATCTCACAGAGGAAGACATAAACATGGCCAACAAGCACATGAGAAAATGCTCCGCATCACTGGCCATCAGGGAAATACAAATCACAACCACAATGAGATACCACCTCACACCAGTGAGAATGGGGAAAATTAACAAGGCAGGAAACAACAAATGTTGGAGAGGATGCGGAGAAAAGGGAACCCTCTTACACTGTTGGTGGGAATGTGAACTGGTGCAGCCACTCTGGAAAACTGTGTGGAGGTTCCTCAAAGAGTTAAAAATAGACCTGCCCTACGACCCAGCAATTGCACTGTTGGGGATTTACCCCAAAGATTCAGATGCAATGAAACGTCGGGACACCTGCACCCCGATGTTTCTATCAACAATGGCCACAATAGCCAAACTGTGGAAGGAGCCTCGGTGTCCATCGAAAGATGAATGGATAAAGAAGATGTGGTCTATGTATACAATGGAATATTACTCAGCAATTAGAAACGACAAATACCCACCATTTGCTTCAACGTGGATGGAACTGGAGGGTATTATGCTGAGTGAAATAAGTCAATCGGAGAAGGACAAACAGTGTATGTTCTCATTCCTTTGGGGAATATGAATAATAGTGAAAGGGAATATAAGGGAAGGGAAAAGAAATGTTGGGAAATATCAGGAAGGGAGACAGAACATAAAGACTCCTAACTCGGGGAAACGAACTAGGGGTGGTGGAAGGGGAGGAGGGGGGGTGTTGGAGGGGAATGGGTGACGGGCACTGAGGTGGACACTTGACGGGATGAGCACTGGGTGTTTTTCTGTATGTTGGTAAATTAAACACCAATAAAAGTTAAAAAAAAAATAAAAATAAAATAAAATTTCCAAGCAAAAAAAAAAAAAAAAAAAAAAAAAAAAAAAAAATATTAGAAAAAACTTTGGGTACATTTATTGGCACACAGAATGAAATAAAACAGGTCAGAAGTATACTAAATTTATAAGGAATAATATTCCCATCAAAATAATTAACCCTAGACAATGGACGTTTTACTCTTTGAGGCTTAAAACATCTCTTGTTCTTTCCAAATTTGCCAAAGCATAAAATAGAATGTAAAGGTACATTAGCCTAAAGAGTGCATCTTGCAACACTAAACTCAGATATAAAAGAGATTATTGGCCAAAGAGGAATCGCCCAGGGGTATCTGAGAATAAGGGACCAGAAAGCATTTTCCACAGAGAACTAATTACGGTGAATCACAGGACTTTTTCCCATTTGCAGGACTGAGAAATCTTTCCACATTAGATTGCCAGAATTTCACTACTTTTATAAGTCAGTGAATGCTATAGGCCTCCCTGTCTTTCATTTCTTGAACCTAGTTATCGTGTCCTTGAAATAACTTCGTATATTTGTTGAAGAGAAGAGGAAATTTGAATTTTGAGTTCATAGTACAATAGACCATTAGTATAACATCTTAATTAGAGAGAACTGTCCAATACCTACAGTGAAGGACTTTCAGTTTGATAGTATTTGGGGCTATCTGTGATGGAGAGATGGAGAGATATTGAATTCTTCTTTGCATGGAAGGAAGATTGACATTGATGTAAAGTGGGACATTGATAGAGATTTCTTTATTTTCATGAAATATCTGCTTGGGCATACAGCTACCTTTGCCTTTCAGCTCCTTTGTAGTTGTTTGTGGCCTTGTGACTGAGTTTTCAACAGTAAGATATGTGTAGACAGATATATCACAACTCCAGGCTTAGATCATAAGAATTTCCATGAAATATTCCCCACGTTCTTTCTTCTACATGGTTAGTACAGAAATGTATGACAAATTTGGAGCTACAGAGATTGATAAAATCATGAGATCACTTGGAGCCAAGAACCTTAAATTGTAGCTTAGAGGAAAGTTACACATCAACCAGAAATTCCCATTTTATATAAATGAGAAATAAATCCTAGTATATGAAGCCGATAAGATTTGAGATTTATCTCTATTTAATCTTAGCTAATATAACCTTCATTATAATACTCCAGAATATTTATATCTTTGAAACAGACAATATTCCTGATGGTCAGCAAACTAATGTCCCTTTCATTTATGATCCTACAACAAACAATCTAATTAGGAAATGTACAAAGAATTTGAACAGATGCTTCATCAAAAAAGACAAATGAATGAGTTAACATGAAAAGATGTTCAATATTACTAACCATTAGGAAATTCAAACTAAAACCATGATGTAATTCCACCACATACTTGTTAGAATGACAAAAATTAAAACTTTTGTAGCATCAAATGCTGGTAAGGATATGGAAAAACTAGATGTCTTCAACATTGCTGGACAAAAGGTAAAATAGTACTATCATTCAGAAAATCAGTCTCACACCTTCTTGAAATAATAAACTTACACTTATCCAGCAATCACTGTCCTAAACACTAATCCTAGAGAAATGAAAACTTACATTCACACAAAAACTTGAACACAAATGCCCATAGCATCTTTATTTTTTAATTTTTTTAACTTTTAATTTGATGTAAGTAACAGACAGTGGTATATTTTTTTTCAGCTGTACAATATACTCATTCAACAATTCCATATATTATTGTATGATCAATGCTTACCATAATAAGTGTACCCTTAAATTCCTTCACTTATTTTACCCACCTACCTCTCCTTTGGTAGCCATCAGTTTGTGCTCTATAATTGTCTCTTTTTCAGTTTCTCTCCTTTTTTTCCCTTTGTTCATTTGTTTTGTTTCTTAAATTCCATATATGAGTGAAATCAAATGATATTTATCTTTCTCTGACTGACATTTCACTTAGTATTATACTCTAGATCCAATCATGTTCTTCCAAATGACAAGATTTCATTATTTTTTATGGATGAATAATATTCCATTGTATGTATATAGACCACCTCTTTATCCATTCATTTATTGATGGACACTTGGGTTACCTCCATAATTTGGCTATTGTAAATAATGCTACAATAGACATAGGGTGCATGCATCCCTTTGAATTAGTGTTTTCATATTCTTTGGCTAAATATCCAGTCGTGTAATTACTAGATCATAAGGTCATCCTTTTTTAATTTTTTTTTTTTGAGGAACTTCCATACTGTCTTCTACAGTGGCTGCATCAGTTCAAATTCCCACTAAAAGTGAAAGGGTGTTCCTATTTTTCTACATCCTCATCAACACCTGTTGTTTCTTGCATTTTTATTTTAGTCATTCTCACAGGTGTGAGGTGACATCTCATTGTGGTTTTGATTTGCATTTTTCTGATGGTAAGTGACAGCATCTTTTCATGGGTCTGTTGCCATCAGTATGTCTTCTTTTTTTTTAAGATTTTACTTATTTGTTCATGAGAGACACAAAGGGAAAGGCAGAGACAGACAGAGGGAGAAGCAGGCTCCCCACGGGGAACCTGATGTGGGACTCGATCCCTGGACCCAGGATCACACCCTGAGCCAAAGGCAGACGTTCAACCTCTAATCTACCCAGGCATCTCCAGTATGTCCTCTTTGAAGAAAAGTGTGTTCTTGTCTTCTGTCCATTTTTTAATTGGATTTTTTTTTGGTGTTGAGCTCCAAAAATTCTTTATATATTTTGGATACTAGTCCTCTATCAGATATGTCATTTGCAAATATCTTCTCCTCTTCAGTAGGTTGTCTTTTAGTTTTGTTGATTGTTTTCTTTGTTGTGCAGAAGCTTTTTATTTTGTTGTAGTCCCAATAGTTTATTTTTGCTTTTCTTTCCCTTGCCTCAGGAGACAATGTAAAAAGATGTTGTTATGGCCAACGTCAGAGAAATTACGGCCTGTGTGTTTGGAGGGAATATACCTAATCATAGTAAAGGCCTTGTATGAAAAGCCCTCAGCTAACGTACTCAAGGTGAAACATGGAGACCTTTTCCCCTAAGGTCAGGAATAAGACATGGATGTCCACTCTTACCGTTTTCTTTTTTTTTTTAAAGATTTTATTTATTTATTCATAAGATACACAGAGAGAAGGAGAGAGAGGCAGAGACACAGGCAGAGAGAGAAGCAGGCTCCATGCCGGGAGCCCGATGTGGGACTTGATCCTGGGACTCCAGGATCATGCCCTGGGCTGAAGGCAGGCTCTAAACTGCTGAACCACCCAGGGCTACTATCCCCTACTATTACCGTTTTCATTCAGAATGGTTCTGGAAGTCCTAGCCACTGCAATCAGACAAGAGAAATGAATAAATAACATCCGAATTGGAAGGGAATAAATAAAACTTTCAAAACTTATAAAATCAATGTACAGAAATTCATTGTATTTCTATACATTAATAACGAATCAGCAGAAAGAGAAACTAAGTAAACAATCCTATTTATAATTGCACCAAAAATAAAATACCAAGGAATAAACTTAACCAAAGAGGTGAAAGACCTAAACTCAGAAAACTATAAAACATCGATGAAAGAAATTGAAGATGACACAATGAAATAGAAAGACATTCCATGCTCATGGATTGGAGGAACAAATATTATAAAAATATCTATACTAACCAAAGCAATCTACACATTTGATGTAATCTATATCAAAATACCGCCAGAATTTTTCACAGAATTAGAATCCTTAAAATATGTATGGAAATACAAAAGAACCCAAATAGCCAAAGCAACCTTGAAAAAGAAAAACCAAGCTGGAGAAATCACATTCCAGATTTTGAGTTCTATTACAAAGCTGTAGGAACTGAAACAATATGGTATCAGAACAAAAATAGACATACAGATCAATAGAACAAAATGGAGAGCCCAGAAATAAATCCACAATTATATGGTCAATTAATCTTAAAGGAGGCAATAATATGTGATGGGAAAAAGACAGTATCTTCAACAAATGGTGTTGGGAAAACTGGATAGATACATTGAAAAGAATGAAACTGGACCCCTTTCTTACTCCATACAGAAAAATAAACTCAACATAGCAGCTTTGTTTTTAATAGCCCAAACTGGAAAGAACCTAAATGTTCCTCAACAAATGAATTAAACACTGTGTGGTATATCTATACCATTGAATATTACTTAATAATAAAAAGAACATTTATGCACATAGCTCAAATACACTTCAAGGACATTATTCTTAGATAAAAAGACAGTATCAAATAATTATGTACTGCATGATTCCATTATAAGCTTCTCAAAATCACACAATTACAGACATGGAGAATAGATCAATAGTAATTGTTGGAATTTAGATGATAGTGAAGAGAGTGTAACTAGTAAGAGAATGAAGGAGTTTCATCATGACAAGTTCTCTTGAATACTGAGATAATTTTAAAATCTATATATGTGACAAAAAGTCATTAAATTATACATAAAGTATGCACACATATAAAAGTGAGTGCATGCAAAACCTAGTGAAATTTGAGTAGGTCTTATATCCTAGTAAATTCTATTATACCAATTACAATTTCCTGATTTTGATATGTACTATAGTTCTACAAATTATCACTATTGGGAGAAGTCAGATGTGGGATAGGATCATTCCATAAGAAAGGCTAAGACCTCTTGATTTTATCTTTATGACTGACGATGCATCTTTAGTTCTAATCCAAGTTAAAAATTATATCAGCCTATGTGTGTTACATGATTCATTTTTTATTATAGATATTATATTCTGTTGCTTACATTTTGAGATTCTTAAGCCCACTTTCTTTAAAATCACCTTGACATTGTTCTGTTCTTTGCATGTGGTGTCCTGAATTGTTTATCATTAGAATTTTTGTCTTTTGGTTTTCTTTCTTAATGCAACCGTTCTCGTGTAGTAGATTTTTAAAATCATTTACCCATTTTCTCTCTATATATGTTTATCTAATTCTACTATTCTGTTTTGATGTTGCTTTGACTTACAATTTGGTGCCCCAGAGGAGAGCCAGCTTATTTGCAACCTAACTCTGCTTCTCAGATTGTGATACTGCAACAGGGTCAAAGTGCTCTTTATGACATTTTCTGCTTCTTTTCCACTGCAGTAGATTCCTAAGATATATAATCACAATCTTGGACAGGAATCAGAGAAATCTATGACTTCCTATGACAAGAGAATATAATTTCAAATCTAGTTTTACTGAAGTGTGCCTGGACCTCTGTGTTGTTAAATTCAGGTTATTGGTAGACTCCAGTATTCTATAGGATATTCACTTGTGGAGCAGGCTCATGGCTCCAGTTTCTGTTTACCATGTGATTATATTCCACTTCAATGCCCAAAAGATCTTTATCTTTTCCCTGAAGACAACTATGACTTTTTTTTATAGTTATCTTTTCAGAGGAGAAATATTTAAAATGCAAATTTACATTACCATCTTGAATGCAATGGGTTATGCTTTTCTGCCTGTATGCTTGAATAATTCTTTCTGTATCTCTGAAATTCTACATATTAAACAGTCAGTAATGATCCATCTCAGTCTTGCTGTTTCATTTTTCACAGACCGTGGTTTGCTTTCATTTTGCAGATTTTCTACTTTCATTCCAGGGAAATGGTCTGTGTTGTATCTTCAAATGGTTTCCTTTTCATTTGTTGTGTTTTGTACTTGACAAACAGTGGTAACCTTCTGTTAGGTTAGTCTATGTGTCCACCATCTATAATAATCATCTTTGTGACTTCTTATTTAATAGCTTTATAGCTTTGTGCCTCTTTTTCTCCTTATTTACTGATAATCTCAACCAATTTCTCTGTTTTAGTAATGCAGTCATAATTGAATGTAAACTCTGAAATCTGGGGTGTTAACACACCATTTTTTATCCATGTGAGAGTGATATTGGTTCTATGTGACCCAGTGATGATCCTGATGACCCAAGATATGTGTTTCTATTGTTTAATGGCATCCTATCTACATATAGTTTCTAGAATATTTACTGCATAGGCATCCATATCATTTCCAGTCACAATATACTGGCAAAAAAAATCACATGGCCTCTACTTACCTTCAAGGGTGGCTGAGAAATGAAAGAGGAAAATACAGAACAATTGGGGAACATGTCATGCATTTGGTACAGAGAAGACTAAGATGAGTCTAAGCCATTTTGTTTTTGGTGAAGTTGCAAGTGTTTACCAAAAATGTGTGCTATGCTAACTAAAAGGGACTTGCATTGGTACAATTGTGGCAATTTAATAGATTAAAATGAATTAGGCTTTAATGAGTCAATTTTAAACAACTGCATCTGATAAAAGAGCCTGGTGACCATTTTGACAGTAAAAATGAAAAGGTAATAAAATCTGCTAGAAACATATTTATTATGCATGCATAAATATCTATTATCTATCAAAATGCTATATATTTATACAAAGTATTAATGGGATCCCAATCTTGTCAATTTTTCAATATCTATGTTATGAGATAGAAATGTTTTGTAATAATAGGGAGAAAGGATGATTAACAAAGTTTCATCTCTCTAGGAATAAAGTGTTACTGATCATAAGAGAATAGGTAAAAGCACAAAAGTGTGTTTTTATTGGTAAATAAAGAAATTCAGGAAAATATATGTGAAAGTCAGGAAAGTGTCCATTAGTACTGACAAAAGAATCATTAATTTGGGAGATAGTAATGTAACTAGTTTAGTTATGTTTTATATCTTGTTACATCTATATAATTAGAAGATGAGGAAATAAAAATATATTTAAGAAAAGGAGTCAGTGCAACAAGGAATAGATTGAATAGGGCTGAGAATAATTAGCTGAATAAAAAATTTTAAGTTTGCAATGTTGAACTTCACAGAAAGATAACAAGTGTACTACTCTGATTTCAAAAGAAAACAATAAAAAACAATAAAAAAAGAAAGCAATACCACTATACATCTATAGAATGGCCAAAATCCAGAACACTTAAAATACCGAGTGCAGGTGAGGATGTAGAGCAACAAGGACTCTTATTCTTGCTGATAGGGATGCAAAGTAACACACTTTGGAAGACAGATAGGTAGTTTCTTATAATACTAATCATACTCATGTAATATAATTCAGTAATCATGCTTTTTGGTATTTACCCAAAGGAGTTGAAAATTTATGTTCACATAAAAATTTGCACATGAATGTTTATAGCAGTTCTATTCATAATTGCCAAAACTGGGAAGCCATCAAGATATGCTTCAGTAGATGAGTGGATAAAAAACCATGGTACATCAAGACAATGGAATGTTATTCAACACTAAAGAAATGAGCTCCAAGCCATGAAGAAAGATGGAGGAAACAAACACATTTTACTAAGTGAAAGAAGCCAATCTGAAAAAGCTAGATCTTATTATGATTCCAACTACATGACATCCCGGAAAAGGCAAAACTACAGAAAAAGTAAAATGATCAGTGGTTGTCAAGATGAGAAGGGAGGAAGAGATGAATAGGGAGAGCACAGAGAAATATTAGAGAGTGCAAACATTCTATGTGATACTATAATAGTAGATACATGTGATTGTAAATTTGTCAAAACCCATAGAATGTATAATAACAAGAGTGAGCCCTAATGTAAACAACGTACTTTGGGTGATGGTGTATTAATGTAGCTTCCAAATATACTACTTTGCACCAAATATACCACTTTGGTGGGGTTTGTTGATAATAGGATAGGCTATGTTTATATTGGAGCCAAAGGTATATGAGAAATCTGTGTACCTTCCATTTGGTTTTGATGTGAACTTAATTAAAACTGCTGTTTTAAAAAAGGCTATGAAAGAAAGGAAAAGAAAGGAAAGAAAGAAGAAAGAAAGAAAGAAAGAAAGAAAGAAAGAAAGAAGAAGAAAGAAGAAAGAAAGAAAGAAAGAAGAAAGAAAGAAAGAAAGAAAGAAGAAAGAAAGAAAGAAAGAAGAAAGAAAGAAAGAAAGAAAGAAAGAAAGAAAGAAAGAAAGAAGAAAGAAAGAAAGAAAGAAAGAAGGAAAAGAAAGAGGAGAGGAGAGGAGAGGAGAGGAGAGGAGAGGAGAGGAGAGGAGAGGAGAGGAGAAAGAAGAGAAGAGAAGAGAAAGAAGAGAAAGAAGAGAAGAGAAGAGAGAGAAGAGCAGAGAAGAGAAGAGAAGAGAAGAGAAGAGAAGAGAAGAGAAAAGAGAAAGAAGAGAAGAGAAGAGAAAAAAGAGAAGAAGAAGACGAAGAGTATGTAATATAGTTGAGATCATGTGGATTGAAAATACTGCCTCAAAGTGTTAAGAGTCAGCCACCATATCTGCTTCAGCGAAGCCAATATGGGAATCTTAGAAAATACAATCATTTGGAATTGGCAGTCACAGCATTTCTCTGTACTGACTTCCTGGCTATAAGCTACTATTCCTTTTGCAGCACCCACATCCACTAGGTCAATTTGCATACAGACTGACTTTCTATATTTGCTTTTTTTCTTTGGCTGCATTCCAGATGTGTGAACCTTTATCCTCCTTATATATCTTTGGTTTCTCTTCTGCTGTTATGTAAAAATAATTTTATTCTTCACAAGAATTATGTCCATCTATTGGCTCTCAACTATTGCTACTTTGTATCTCAGTCTCCTCTTTGGCCTGGAGTTGACTTCTTCTGGAGTTGATCTACTGGAGAATAAAGAATTATCCCTCACCTCCAAATTAACGACTATTTGGAAAATGTATCTTGAACAAATGTTAGTTAAAATTAAATACTATTAAATGTAAGTTATAGTTAATAAAAATAAAATGCATGAAAATTAAATTATTATTAATGTAAGTTATATTTAATAAAATAATAAAATGTATGAAAATTAAATTATTTTTCAAAATATTAATTTGTATTTATTAATTTTTTAGTTAAATACATGCTATTTTTTTGTGACTAGACCCATATGGGTCTCTTCATCTGGAACTATAATCCATGGTCCTATTTTTGCTCTGCTTCTTCTATAAATGCTACACCTCATATATGTTGTATACAATATACTATGTATTCATTATGACCAAATATGACAAAAAAGTGGTTAGGCTGACAAAAAACTAAGATTTTTTTTAATCGCATTGATAAAAATAGAATAACAGGAGAAAAAATTTTAATCTAAGAGCATGCTGTTAAATTATTCCTGGAATCCTGTCTTTATTTCTAGCCCTCACATATTGATAAGGAAAGTGTTGAAACGTGGGTAACCAGGATTGAGAGAATTTGTTTGTCTTTACTGATTCCTCTGTCTGTGATACTTTACTCACAGGTAACCACATGCCTGTTTTCTCCCACCCTTCATTTTTCATCTTAGATATTCTCTCCTGAGATAAAGTACTCCCTAATCTAAGTTCCCATTATTCTCTATTATAGATTCCTGGTTATATGCCTCAAAGACTTAGTGACATTTTCAGTCCCTATATTTATTTATATTTTGTACTGAAATAGCTTAAAAGGTAACCTCCTTAATTAGAAAGAAGAATGCATTTAACCACAGGGGTTCTGAGACTTAGGACATATAGGACCATGGGCAAGGTATTTCATTTCTGAATCCAAGGAAAGATCTGCCACTTGAGAGGTTTGCGACCTTGGGCAAGTAATTTGATATCTGACTCTCAATTTCACATCTTCAAAATTGAGACACCATTCACATCTCACATATTTTGAATGCCAAACAAATAGCATTTTGGGAATGCATTATTAATATACCAATATTATTTTATCACAATATTATTAGGTTTTCTTTCTAAAAAGTGTTTACAAATTCAATGAGCGAAATAACAAAGAAGATTGGAGAGCTAACCTAGATCTCTATTCAGCTCTGGTCCTCACAGATATAGAACCCTTTAATTTATGTACAAGTTACACACTAATATGCTATGTCTCCAGGTAGATAGTTGCTACTTTATTGAGTAATAAAAATGATTAATAATGAGCAGTACAGCCCATTGTATCTGGAGTGCTATGCCTATTCTAAATTCAGGATGCCTTGAAGGCAGTTCACTGTCCATCTAGGTTTGTGCTATGGAGGAAGAAAGACACCAACCCATGCCTCTAACCCAAGAAATATTTCTGTGAGGCCTGAGCTAAAGAAACTTCCGCACTAATCTACCATAACTATTTTGAATCTCCCTACGTTTTTTTCCTCTGGGAATAATTATTTTAATTACTATGTTTTCTTATACAAAAAGCACCATTCTTACTTTCCAAAATATCTGTAGAGAAATGTACATAGAAAGGTTGTTTTACATTTCTTACTTAAAAATTGAGGGATAACACCATATTAAGTTCTAATAATTTCTTAGAAGTGTAATGGCTCAATTAGATATTACCTTGTGATGAAAAATAGTTCTTGGACATTATCTATTTTTACACAAAGAAATTTATCTAACCTTATTTTTGCTCTAACTACATCTGCCTGTAAATATCACAATGTATCATTTGTGCTTTCCAGAAGCTATCAATATTTTAGAGTGACAAGAATTATTTCTTTAAAATATAAATACAAAAGCTTAATTGTGGATAAAATTTTTACTCATAAACTAGAACACATTTGTTGTATATGTGCATGCATTAATATGCAAAATAAGGCAAATGTAGTGCAACATTTTTCCTGGTGTATGATCAAACTGTTAAATAAACATGAAGTTCCTATGTACCCGGAATAAAATACATGTTTGACTTTTTGATGGTTGAATGTATCATAAGTTCTCTGTGAAACATTTGGTAAAGTCTTGAAATGGATATTAAACCTATTAAAGAAACTAAAAACAAGCTAAGTATTACAAAAAGCTTTTCTGCAATTTCCTGAAAGTTTACATATTTTTAAAAAGTTGACTTCCATGGTTTTAAGTATCACATTTGTGTTTACAAAAAAATAAGCTAATTGAATATACATATAATATACATACATATACACGCATATACATCCATATGTGTGTATGTGTAAAATAATGTAATGGAGTAAGACAATAAGAGTACAGTATGCTCCTGGCTAATAAATATATTTTTAAAATTACTATTTTATCAGTCTTAACCTTTCAAAATTAAGTCCCTAGTATAATACATATATATGTATGTGTAATCTACATATAACTTTAACTAAAATTTTATCTCTGACCTCCTAATTATAGCTCAGTCCTCTTCTAACTCTTCCTTTAAAAGAGGACTTGGTTTCAACAGTTTCCCAAATGCTTTTTTTCCTACTAGTAACACTAACCAATGTGCTCAATATTTTTCACCTCACAACCAAAATATTGATGTTAAAGCTAGCTACCTTTACTATATGACTTATAATCTTGGAAGATACTCAGTTGATTTATAGAAGATACTTCAACTTTCATTAAATCTTCCTTTTAATGCTCTTGAGTTCTACCTTTTTTGTGAGAACATAAAAATGTCTAAATAAAGCTAGATTGAAATGTTCGAGGGGTAGCCTGGGTGCTCAGCAGTTTAGCACCACCTTCAGCCCAGGGCATGATCTTGGAGACCTGGGATCCAGTCCCACCTCAGGCTCCCTGCATGGAGCCTGCTTCTTCATCTGCCTGTGCCTCTGCCTCTCTCTCTCTGTCTGTCTCTCATGAATAAATAAATAAAATCTTAAAAAAAGAAGAAAGAAAGAAAGAAAGAAAGAAAGAAAGAAAGAAAGAAAGAAAGAAAGAAAGAAAAATGTCCAAAGACACTAAACCATTATTTCATCAGAGTTACAGGAAGAGAAAGTTTTTTCTTTGAATATATTCTCTTTTGAAGCAATGATTAATTTGCTATTTGAGGTTCTTTGGCCAGAATGCTAATGTCTGGCATAGTTTTATTCATCATAAAGCCTTGAGTTTTCTATTTGTGTTCAAAACAGAAAAAATAAAAAAGTATGCACATTTTTAAAAGTGCCTTGTATGGAAGGTTCTTAAATCTTTTCTTCTTTTTCCTCTTCTTCTCTTTCTCCTCCTCCTGCTTCTCACCCTCCCTCTCCTCATTATTCTTATTCTTATTCTTATTCTTATTCGTATTCTTATTCTTATTCTTATTCTTATTCTTATTCTTCTTTCTTTTATTCTTATTCTTATTCTTATTCTTATTCTTATTCTTACTCATTATTCTTCTTTCTTCTTTAATTTTCCCATCAATAAGTTTTTGCATCAGGATCCAGGAGCCAGAACACCACTACTATATTTACTGGAAAGCATATATTTAATTATGTGCCAGGTAGAGGATTCTAGATCAATTACAACAGAAAACAAGACTTTCACAATTGATGATATATTCTACAGGACTAATAATAATGGACAAATTTTTCATAGAAATTATATTTCTTTCACTGAAAATTTCTTTCATTCAAAGTTAGTTATTTAAGATAGAATATACCTGTGAAAATAATGAGCTTATTTTAGCTCTCCATTTTAATAAGTTATAACATAGGTAACAGTCAACAAATAGATATTTCATCTATCCAGTGCATGTGTATTAGAAAGGGGTTTTGAGACCCTGTCTCATCCTATCCACTGACTTCCTCCCTGAATCTGACAGATTTTCTTGAAATCCACCACAGAGCACATTAGGACTGACACTGTAGTAAATTAAATAACTATTAAAGGTAAATATATTTTTTCATAGAAAACTAAGTGTCATTTTAATTATATAATTTTTAAAATATTTTATTTATTTATTAGAGAGAGAGTGAGCATGAAGGGATAGAGGGAAAGTGGGAGGGTGGGGGTGCTGAGTGGGAAGCCCACACAGGGCTCTATCTCAGAACCCCAGAATCATGACCTGAGCAGATGCTTAACCAACTGAGCCACCTAGGCACTACTAATTTTTTTTTTTTTTTTTCTAATTTAATTTTTAAAACAAACTTAAAAAGCAACCGCCTGGATGTTAGTATGTCTGACCTCCTTTACTCTGCCCTGATTTTTCAACAACACATATTTTCTAAAATACTGTAGAATTTTTAATTTATAAGGGTTTTATTTATTATTTGTTTACCTCCCTATAATGTAAGATTCATGAAAGAACTTTGTGAATGAATGAATGAAGAGTGAGTTGGTTTCTTGTTTAGTCCCTGGATCACCTAGTAATGTTTTACAACTTCACTTCACTTTAAATTAGTAAATTAAAGTAATCTGGCAACACGTGAATGAACTTTTTAGTGGAAATTTAGAATGAACAGAAATATTCTGACTTTAAGTTAACTAAGAAAAAATTTATAAAGAGATATATTGTGATGAATTGTTAAAATTTTAAGTAATGACAGATTATTAAGGCATTAAAATACATACTAATTTTGATTTTAAATTAAAATACAGATACTAAATTAGTGTTTTAAGACTCATTTGGGGTTAATTTTCACAAATTCATAGTAATTCTATGCAATACTCTTTATACATCATTTGGCAATGTACATTGAGTACCTATCCTATACTCTTAAACCTCTACATACAGTAGTTTTCCAAAAGTGTCATAGTAGTATGAATATTAGAAAATGATCATTGACTAAACATGAAATATTCCAGATATACAGTTTGTATATATTTGTTTCATAAAAGCTAAATTTTATAATTTTGAAATGTTATAATAGGCAACATTTTTTCTAGGTGGGTTTCTATAATCTCTGATTAAACTCCTATCCTAATGCATAACTTCATAGATATGCTTTCTCTCTTTAATTCTGTTTCCTATCCTGACTGGATCAAAAGATAGGATTAAAGCCTAATATTGAAAGCTCATCTTGGAATCAAGTATTTTGCTTTCCTCTGTGGCTGTACCTCTCCACTTTAAGAAAAATGAGATGGTATGTATTAGAAATTGGAATGTTCCTCTCTTCCTGGTTTGGTCTTACTAACTGGCAATGTGTCTGTGTGTGTACAATACAGGTAAAAGTCAGATTATCTAATCCATCTTCTCTTCTTTTTTATGTTTGAGGAAATCTTTATCTAAATGATTAAGTGATTTACTGAGAACTATAGCTAATTAGTAAAACAATTCACATCAGAAACCATTCCTGCTGACTCTTGGCTCAGTGTCCTTCATTAAAAAGTCTTAGGTTCTAAAGATTCTCATAAAATGTTAATAAAATGAAGTTCTTCTATGTTGCTATATGTATCAAATTTCAGTGTTATTTTTTTTCTTTTCCTACTTAAGAGAATTTTATGTGTTTCATCATCAGAATCTCTTATGACATTTGGAATTTATTATGAGTTTAATAAAGCCTAGTGGTAGTATTGAACTTTATGAAGACTAGTTTCCCCGCAAATTAAATAAGTGCTTCTTTTTATTTAAGATTTTATTTATTTATTCATGAGAGACACAGAGAGAGAGGCAGAGACATAGAAGAGGCAGAGGGAGAAGCAGGCTCCCTGCAAGAGGCCCAATGTGGGACTCGATCTTGGACTCCAGGATCATGCCCTCAGTCAAAGGCAGATGTTCAACTGCTGAGCCACCCAAGCATGCCTGAATAAATGCTTCTAATACTATGTTAATCAATATAATTACTTATAGATTAAAAACTTTACTTCCTTATGAAAATATGTGAAATAGTCACATATGATATTAAAGAGTATCATATTAAATTTCTCATATGATGTGATTTTGTCACAGAAGTCCTTAATTGACAATTTGAAATAACAAAAATGAACATGTTGATTGTTACCAGCAAAAAATGTTCCTGAATAATATTCACCTAAGATTTATTATCTTACATGGCACTAGAAATGGTGATAATTTAAAATACTTAATGACCTCTAGAGCAGAGGCATTAACCAGTGCAAACAGACACCTGGCACCATAGTGGTGCTGATACGCTGAGAACTGAAGTTGTCTTGTAGAATTATTAATCTAAAATAGAAGTGACTGAAGTAGGGAGGTCCAAAGTGCAAAGGTGACTTGAATTTGCTACAGTGACCTCAAGAGGTTGTCTCTGGGTGAAAGAAGAAAGTATGGAGGCTCTTTGAAAGGCATTGTGTTGATAGAATGATTTTATTCACTCACCTAATGGGTATAGAAAGAGGATGTTGAAAAGGTGCTCTATAGTGGTAAGTGGGCCCTCATGCTTGGAGGAGGTAAGAAGAGTCAAAAGAGACACTGAAAAGGGGCAAAGAATATGAGAGTGTGTTGTGATTATGACAATCCAATGCCGAATCTAAGATATGTAGACTCATAAAACAAGAAATGTAGCTCAGATTTAGCACTTATATTTCAGATTCCAAATGATTATTAATTATCAAAACGAACAAACAAAATCCCTCAAAAGTCATAAGATTGTAATAGCTTTCATAGATTAATACAATGCTATACAGTATTGTTTGAATTAAACTAATGAAAATATTTGGCAAAATAAGTTATTTAGTTTTAAATTGAAATAATAATGTTTAATTTGCAAAAGCAAAATTCCGAAATCCTAATATTTAAAATATCTGAGAAACCCTTCTATAAATATATGCCAAATTTCTGAAACATTTGTATGAGGACATGGATATTACACTTATCAATTCCACTCAGCTCCTTGAATCTTTAGAACACCATCAGGGGGACATCCATTTGCCAAATAAAGTGGAGATTGTTAAGGTAAAAAATTTCTTTACAGATCTAAAATCAAAAGACATGTTAAAATATGATTAGTTAAAAATTTTGCTAGACATGTCAGATGTACCATGAAATAAAAACAAATTGAACTAAATAAGATTTCATTACTAAATGAATATAGTCTGAATAGTAGACTACTTACATTAGATAATATTTTATATTTTATGCCTATATACAGTTTTTATAAAACAAATACTTCGTAGGTATTCATCCATAACTATTTGAAATCTTTCTATTAACACATTTTGTATTTGACATTTCCACTCAGGTGACATTACTAAAAACTGTTGTAATCATAGTTAAGATATTATAAAAGAAATATCTAAGATTAGTTATATATCATCACCACAAGTTTCTGGGGATAAGTATAATCATACATTTGGCAAAATTTGTTATAGTAAATATAGTCTACATATACACATAAAATACTTCTTTGTTAAAATTTCAAGTGTACTGCTAGCACAAATGTTCACAATATCATCTTTTTCCTCTCAATAGTATTATTTGAATTGTGCATTGGCTGTTTTCTTATTTTTCCCTTTCTTCTCTGTCTCCTGAATGATGTTATACTGAAAAAAAAAAAAGACTTTGTTTAAAATAGAAGTTAAAGATGAAAACAAGAAATAGACATTTTAATAAAACCTCTGTTATATCACACTTCTGAATGTATGCAGTGTTAACAATTTCCACTTTTTTCCCTGTTTGGCTGCTCTTCAAGTAGGAATAACTAAGTGATTAGGAAGCAATTTCAGGTAAAGAAAACAATTAATTGCCTTCTGTAGTGCTTTTTACTTTAAAAACAGGAACCACTAATTATCTTGCTAAAGGGAAAAATTGATTATGCCTTTACTTATGGAATATTGAGCCCTTTGTCACTTAAAAAATAATTAAGTTGCACATAGGCTCTGCTAAAAGGTTTTTTCTTTGTATATATAATATCTATAAGCACCCATGTTTTTCTGTAGCTTGTAATAAAACAATTCTTCCTTAAAACTGTTCAAATAACTTTATTTTTAATGGCAGGTAAGACTTGTTTACATTTCTGCTCCACTCCTAGGGTTTTATTTGTTTTGTAATGGCAAAGGATTTTTGAAACTCAATAAAAAAAGTGAAACACTGTAAATGATAATCGATGTATAGTGGATTGTTAATTGATGAAAACATTTTTAAATTCTGTTTAATGGAAGACAGCGGTAGTAGGCATGATTTATTAAAACTTGTAAAGAAAAGTCACCTGTGTCCCGCGAGAGATTACAGTATGATTTCTACCCATTCTGCCTTTCCAATCGGTTCCCCAGGATAAAGGGAAGGTGGGTTTCAGTTTCTTGAACATATGCAACCTGGCTGCTGCATGGATGAGGCCAGGGAAGTGGTGCGGGGGGCAGAGTGAAATCAGCCTGGGTTCATAATAATCAAAATGAATGTCTTATGTTAGTAAGAGGTAAATAAATAAGGAACTAAAACCAAATATGCAAATCTAGATTTATCAGAAAGGCCATTTGGAAAATGATATTTTCTTTTTTTATTACCTACTCAGTTTTATCACTGTAGTTTTGAAATCTCTCTCTCTTTCTATTATGTCAAAATGAATTGGTATTAAAAAATGTAGATATTTTAAACATCCAAAATGTGATCTTCTTTACTAACATAATCACAATTATTTTATTTATTTATTTTCGTAGAACATTGGGCGTGGACGCATGACCCTGACATTAAGACCTGAACTGAGATCAAGAATTGGACGCTTAATCAACTTAGCCACTCTTTTTTATATATAAATGTTATTAGCCAAATTTTATAAGCATATTGATATAATAAAACTGAAAATATCCACTTTTTTACTAAAGTTAAAAAGTCATTGAATGAAAACAACAATAACAAAAACACAATTTTGTCATTTGCAGAGGATAACTGTGAAACTTGGGTTGTGATTCTTTTCAGTGACATGTGATTCTATTCATGATATTTCATTTCCTTTTATTTGCTCTTAATGAGTGGTAGACAGAATTGTTTTTTTTTTTCCAAAGATTGATTTTATTTATTTATTTATTTATTTATTTATTTATTTATTTATTTATGAGAGACAGAGAGAGAGAGAGGCAGAGACACAGGCAGAGGGAGAAGCAGGCTCCTCACAGGGAGCCTGATGTGGGACTCCATCTCCGGTCCCTGGGATCATGCCCTGGGCTGAAGGTGACACTAAACTGCTGAGCCACCAGGGCTTCCCCTGGTAGACAGAATTGTAAGATTGCCCAAAGATTACCACTCTGTGATGTACACTGTCTGTAGAACCCCTAGAACTTTGTGAATTGTGATGGGCTAATAACACCAAGTGTTAAGGGTATATTATACGGCACAGTGACTTTAAGAAAGAAAAATTATCCTGGGCGAATCTGACCTGTCATGTGACCCTTTAAAAAGAACTCTTCTTAAAGACAAGACTGTAAGCACCAGAGAGATTCTCTATTTGGGAGATGCTCTGTTGCTAGCCTTGAAGATAGGGGGTTCGCATGACAAGGAATGTAGGCAGTCTCTAGGAGCAGGCAGCAGCTCCCAGGTGCCAGTCCACAGGTGAATGGGTATTTCAATACTATAACGGCAAGGAGCTGACCTTGACCAATAAGGTGAAGGAGCTTGCAAGAGAATGTGTATCCTAAAAGAAATGAAGCCCAGCCTTATCCCAAATTTATGAATTCCATTTGTTGAAGTGCATATTCATAATGTTGGTTACATGATCAGAAACTGGAAGTGAAGATTTTAACAACTTTTTGAGTGTTTATATATAAACACTTTATAAATAATATAAAATATTATATATATATAAAATACAAATTCATACTTACTTCTTTTTTACTAAATAAGCTAATAAGCTCTATGAAGCATTAATTGAATTCATCATGATTTCTGCCATTTTACCTACTCATACACGGAATATATATATATTAGTATTTCATGGAAAACCACTCCTTCTGTGGTGGAGGGAATTCAGTTGTATTTACTGACATTCTAAAATCTGTAAATTGCTATGATTTACAAACATTACTTAATCTCCCACTTATACTACAAAGTAAATATATATTATTAAGGCAGGGGTTTTTTTGCTTTTGTTTTTTAAAGTAGTCTCCGTATTCATTATGGAGTCTAATGTAGAACTTGAACTCATGACCCTCAGGACCAAGACCTGCACTGAGATCAAGAGTCAGATGCTTAATGACACAGACACCCAGGTGCCCCAGGACAGAGTTTTTTTTTTTTTTTTTTTTTGGTTTTGGTTTTGGTTTTTTGTTTTTAGAAAATAATATGCTATGGGATTAAGTGGATTGTTTGGCATAGGATCTATTTATGACATTTCATTTTAAAGGTGGTTATAAAATGGTACAATATTTTCTGGAATTGAATTCCAACAGTATTATGGAATTTTAGTATGACCAGAAAATATGAGACCAGATGTTTCAGTAAACATAGATGGACATAAAAATTATTTATAAATGATATTGATCACTTAATTATAATGTCAGCTGATGCATCTTAAATATTTTAATTATAAAGAGAAAAATGTAATTAAAATTTGAGTAAATGTTCATTTGCTTCTTCTTTTCCAATTACATACATGATTTTAGGGTCCAGAATTCATCTGTAGATATTCACAAGCAATGAAATTTATACGCTTTCATATATGTCAAGAAAATTACAGTTTGTGTTAAGTAAACTTTGTGTTACCTTTGTTTTTCACAATAAAAATATAAAAAAAAGACACATTCTGCTTGTAAAGGCATGTCAGTGAATAAATTACTTATTTTTGTAGTTTGGAATTTTGCAAAGAATCTGACAGCTTTTCCAATATATTGAGGCTTGTAACCTTATCCACAAGATTGGTATTCTATGTTCTCAAAGTTTTAAAAAGTAATTTCCAAAAAAAACTGTTGAAAAGTCACTGTTTAAAATGATTACTTACTTGAACAAGCGCCTTACCAAGCTATTTTTCTATAAAGAAGCTCAGAGGAACTTGTACCACATAACTGTTTAAGTTACAATAGAAATTTAAAAGAATAAGAGAAAACATTAATTAGAGCCATTTTAAAAGTTTCATGACAGGCCAACAGTAAAATATAATAACAGTTTAAAATGACTAACTATACAAATCTATTTCTTTTATTTTCACAAAGGCACTTAGAGTGTCATCTAAAGTTGCTCTAATATAAATTGTTAATACTTATAAAATTGTGCATTCATTTACTTAGCAAGTACATTCTGCTCTTATCATTTAAGTAATACTTGATTAAAATATAAGTACATATATTTTCATAAAATAAAATTCTAAAGATGTCCATGATCCTATAATTTTAGCCTAATAGCAAAATATCCATTGCAAAAGATTTCTTTAATATAGCTTGTAGGTAGCCATATAAAAGTTTTCATACTTCTTATTCTTTCTTTATGTACCCATTCTTTTAAAAAGCCACAATCATATTTAAGCCATCTAAAAATGCTGACACGAATTCTCTATGAAGCTTTAAAATATAAGATGTCCATTTCTGATATAAGGCATTACCCTATAGAAACAAGATCAAAATAACATTTCTTTACTTCTGACTAACCCAGCCGAATGGGATTGTCTAAAATTCTATACAAAACATTCACTAATCTAATTTCAATAATTCAAAAGGTTGGTCCTAGGAAACAGGAATGAGTTACATATATCAAGATCTTTAGCCACATGATTATCTTTTTAATATGTTAGATAAGCATATGATAAAACTTAAAATTAATTCCAGGTAAAGAAGATCCAGCTCCAAAAAAACAGAGTTGCACTATAGGAAAACACAAAAACTCTTGAGTCTTCATTCTACATCCAGCCACATAATCAAAATACTTATTATATATCTTATGATCCTATGATATAAAAAATTTTAAAACATGAAATAGTATTTTTCAAAAGTGGTGCTATATACTTAAAGAAAAAAATACTTATTAAAATTCAACACAAAATATAGGACAACTAATAGCTAAGTTCAGCAATATGGATAATAAATTATGTATCAAAAATAATGTTTTAGAATGATTCTATACATGAAAAATAAAGTAACAGAAAAAGAAATCAGACAATCAGTCCCATTTACAATTGTTTCAAAAACCATAAGATATCTAGAAATAAACCTAACCAAAAAGGTAAATGATATGTAGTCTGAAAACTATCAAGCACTTAACAAAAGATATTGAAGAGGACACAAAGAAATGGAAAAACATTACATGTTCATGGATTGGAAGAACAAAAAGATTATTGAAATGTCTATACTATCCAAAGTAATCTACACATTTAATTCAATCCCTGTCAAAATACCACCAGTATTTTTCACAGAGCTAGAACAGACAATTATAAAATTTGTATGGAACCATAAAAGACTCCTGAATAGTCAAAGCAACCCTGAAAAAGAAAAACAAAGCTGGAGGCATCATGACTCTGGATGTCAAGCTATAATGCAAAGCTGCAGTCATCAAGACAGTATGTCATTTGCACAAAAACAGACAGATAGATCAATGGAACAGAATAGAAAGCCCAGAAATGGGCCCACAACTGTATGGTCAACTAATCTTTGAAAAACCAGGGAAGAATGTCCAACAGATAGTTTCTTCAACAAAAGACAATCTCTTCAAGAAAAGACAGTCTCTTCAACAAACAGTGTTAGGAAAACTGGACAGCAACATGCAGAACAATGAAACTGGACCATTTTCTTACACCATGCACAAAAATAAATTCAAAATGGATGAGAGATCTAAATGTGAGAGGGGAAACCATCAAAATCTTAAAGGAAAACACAGGCAGCAACCTCTTTGACCTCGACTATAGCAACTTTTTACTAGACAGTTCTCCAAAGGCAAGGGAAACAAAAACAAAAATGAACTATTGGGATTTCATCAAGATAAAAAGCTTCTGCACAGCAAAGGAAACAATCAGCAAAACTAAAAGTCAGCTTACAGAATGGGAGAAGATATTCACGGATGACATATCTGATAAAGGGTTAGTATCTAAGATCTATAAATAAACTTATTTAACTCCACACCCAAGAAACAAATAATCCAGTTAAGAAATGGAGAGATATTTTCCCAGAGAAGACATCCAGATGGCTAACAGACACATGAAAAGATGCTCAACATCCCTCACCACCAAGGAAATACAAATCAAAACCATAATGAGATACCACCTCACATCTGTCAGAATGGCTAAAATAAACAAGGCAAGGAACAACAAATGTTGGCCAGGAAGCAGGAAAAGGAAACCCCTCTTGCACTATTGGCAGGAATGCAAACTATTGCAGCCAGTATGGAAAACAGCACGGAAGTTCCTCAGAAAGTTAAAAATGTAACTACTCTACTATCCAGCAATTGCACTGCTGTGTATGTACCCAAAAGATGCAAAAATATATATTTGAAGAGGTATATGCACCCCAATGTTTATAGTAGCATTATCAATAATAACAAAACTATGGAAAGAGCCCAAATGTCCAACAATTAATGAATGGATAAAGTAGATATAGATATAAATATCACAGAATATTATTTAGCTGTCAAAAAGAATAAAATCTTGCCATTTGCAATGACATGTATGGAGCTAGAGTGTATTATGCTAAGGGAAATAAGTCAGAGAAAAACAAACACCATACGATTTCACTCACTTGTGGAATTTAAGAAACAAAACAGTTGAACATACTGGAGAGGAGGAAAAAAGGAAAGAGGGAAACAAACCATTAGAAACTCTTTAGGATAGAGAAATAAATAAGACTTGATGGAGAGAAGTGGATGGGGGATGGGCTAGATGGGTGATGAGTGTTAAGGAGGGTACTTGTGATGAGCACTGGGTCTTGTATGTAAGTGATGAACCATTGAATTCTACTCCTGAAATCAATATTGCACTGTATGTGAAATAAGTAGAATTTAAATAAAAATTTAAAAAAAAATGAAAAAGGAATCTACTTAAAATTTAAAAGAAGTCTATTAATGGGCATTTCAAAATTAATTTAATAAATAATGTCTTATAAACAAGAAAAGATACCATAAAATTTTCCTAGGGAAATTTTAATAGAAGCAAATGAATAAGTGAAAAGCATATGATTTTGGGATGCCTGGGTGGCTCAGCGGTTGAACACCTACCTTTGACTCAGGTCATGATGCTGGAGTCCCAAGATCGAGTCCAACATCAGGCTTCCTGCATGGAGCCTGCTTCTCCTCCCTCTGCCTGTCTCTGCCTCTCTCTGTGTGTGTCTCTCCTGAATAAATAAATAAAGTCTTTAAAAAAAAACTTCAGTTTTTATAAGTCTCCTTTGTGGACTTTTTGTTGTTGTTGTTGTTTTGTTTGCTTCATGTTTTTATTTAAATTCCAGCTGTTAACACATAGTAGAATATTGGCTCCAGGAGTAGAATTCAATGATTCATCACTTACATATTGCAAGTGTCCTCCTTAACATCCATCTGTGGACTCGGTTTTGAATGCCTATTTCTTCAATATGATGTCAGGCACTACTTATATGGAACATCCAACTTTATCCCCCAGGATATTATTCTCTTGAATAAGTTAATATCTAGAGGATAACTCCTTAAGCTACAGATACTTGTATCCAACAGCCTTTGGACATGCTGACCTGGAGCCTTAGAGCTCCCTGATATTTAGCATATGCAAAAATGGAACAATTCTTTAGAATTATATTATTAGCAACTGAAAAACATGAAACTTTTTAAAGTGTGCATGACACATTTATCCTAGTGGACAATATACTAAACTGTAGAAGTAGTCAAAATAAATCTCAAAAATAAAATTATACAGAATAAATTCTTATCAGGATGTTATTAAATTGATTTTAAGCACATAAAGATAGGGACACTTCGGTGGCTTAGTCAGTTAAGTGTTGGACTCTTGATTTCAGCTCTGGTCATGATCTCAGTGTCATGGGATTGAACACCACATCAGCTTCTCACTCAGTGGGGAGTCTGCTAGAGATTCTCTCTCCCTCTCCCTCTACCCTTCCCCCCACGTTTGAACATACACACACACACACACACACACACACACACACTTTCCCTAAAGTAAATTTATTTTTTAAAGCACATAAAGATAATTAGAAATTTCCTATATATTGAGTGCTAAGGAACACATTTCTAGCTACCCCACAGGTGAACTAAATTTCAGTAGAATTAGAAAATATTTTGATTGAATGGTAACACCAATATTATAATTTAATATATAAGAACCAGCTAAATCAGAAATTATAAGTAATTTAAGATCTAGTCTTATGTATATTGGACATGAAGCATATAGAAGTGAAGTATCTTTTTAGAAAATTAGGAAAATATTAGCAAAATAATCTCAAAAAAATGGAAGTAAAAAATAAAGATAAGAAATCAATAAAATAAAAACAAACATAGGGAAGATAACTAAAGCCAAGAGGACTTTCTTGGAAAATATTATTAAAATTGCTAAATCTCTTACGAGACTGATCATTAGGCAATGTCGTATCTGGAAATCCAGGGTTTATTACCTAACAGAACATCTCAAGTCCACATTTTGCACTGTGAATTTCACTTTTTTGAATGCTTTTTTTCTAATATTGTTTTTCTGTAAATATAAAATTGAATAAACCTTAAATAAGTATTGTAAGTAAACAATAACATCTGTAAGTTACAAAAATCATATGTAATCCTAAGAAGAAAATTAAAATGTCAGAGAATAACTAGATATGTCAGACAAAGGGCTGACTTTCTTACTATTTAAATATCTCTAGCAAAAATAACAATATGTCTCTATAGTCATTGTTCCTTCCTAACAACAAATAATAAGCTGATCAAACTGAAAAATCAACTTTTCGTGGATCCATCAAAGAAATGAAGTTACAGAGCAAATTGCTGCCTTTAATAAAATTATAGAGACAGACAGGCAGACACAGAGAAACAGACTCATAACTATAGAGTATAAACTGCTAGTTACCAGAGGGGAGGTGGGTGGGGAATGGGGATTAAGGAGAGCACTTGTTGTGAGAGCACCAGGTGATGTAGAGAAGTGTGGAATCACTAATTCTACTCCTGAAACTAAGTATTACACTGTATGTTAAATAACTGGAATTTAAATAAAAACTTAAACCCATTAATTCCACAGAGACCTAAAACAGAAACCTCACTGGAAACCAATACTGTGGTAGGAAAATCTGAAATGTGATTGATAAATTGCTGGAGGCTCAGTGTGGACCAGACTGAAAGTTAAACAACAACAACAACAGCAGCAGCAGCAGCAACAACAACAACTCAGGGGGCGGGAAGAAGAAACCATCACGGAGGGTCCTAACACTTCTTTATTTAACTCCAGGAGCTTGACCAAAATATCACAGTGAATATCAGAGAAAAAAAAAATCTCCTCAGGGTTCTTATAAGGGAGGGGGAAAGTAACCATTTGAAATACTCTAGAGCATTCTCTTCTTAACAAAAGCTATACCAAAGAGAAACTACATTATTAGAGCCTAAACTATTAGGTAATTTTTTAGACTCTGAATGACAGATGTTTTTCACCACTAAATATGATATCAGCTGTATGTTTGTGTGTGTGTGTGTGTGTGTATGTGTGTGGTTGTGGTGGGGTCTTTTTTTTTTTTAGGTATTTTCTATTTTGTGGAGGAAGTTCCCTTCTATTTTAAATTAGCTGAGTTTCTTTTTATTTAATCGTGAATAAGTGGTGGATTTTATCAGATGCTTTCCTTACTTTATTGACAGGGTGATGTGATTTTTGCTTTTACCCTGTTGATGCAATTGATTACTTTTAATTCATTTTTTAATGTTGGACTGACCTTGCATAGGTGGGATAAATCTCACTTGGTTTTGGCGTGTAATTCACAGAACCTATGCCTGTAAACTATGAGCTTCGCTAGTGCCTCACAGGTTTTTCTCTCCCTGCTTATGTGGGACAGATCCTGTCCTGTCTTGTAATAATGTACTGGATGGCTGACCTTCTGTTCACCTGTGTACCTCCATCACTATTCGATGTGCCAGTCTTCCTCCATATGTTAGCACTGAGGCACCTGAGCCTTCCAAGTGACAAATCTACCTGATAGAGATAATTGCAGCAAGTCAGTACATGCTAGGGATTGGTGACAGGGTTTGGAGTAGTGTTTAGATTTGCCACTGGAATACTGCAAGAGGTATCAGAAGTCTTACAGAGTCTTAGTAAAAAGTTTTTGGGATTTAACTTAATAAACTATATGTAGACTATATGGTAGTCTCAGATATTTTTATTTTTCATCGGCTTTTTCTTATTCAGTTGAGAATATAATAGCATGAAAGTTTTCTCAAGGTTACATGTCAAGTTTATAACTATTTGTCAATCTCTAAGGGGTATATATTCCTCCCCCCACGCTCCTTCTCCTCTTTTCTTTCTCTACTCCCTGAGAAAGAATAGTAGCAAAGTGTATCTGGGCCATGAGTTAGCAGAGTCCTAAATGGCACAAAAAAATGCTTATATTGTTTCTCACATATCTCTTGAGAAAAAAACTTTGTATATTGAATTTTATATAGTATTTATTGGTTTTGTTCCTCATGGATAAATATAGAAAAACATTGTTTAAAAAAAATACTCCCAAAATTACTGTGGAAAATATATGAAGAAAAGAAAGTGTCAGTATAGTTCAGGAAAACACAAGAAGGTTGACAAGATTATGCTTTCCACGCAGCATCTGTTAAGTAGGCTATTTAGTACCCATGAATGTGCTGGCTGGCTGCTGGTCAAACGCTTTGCATTGTGCAGTATATTGGATCTACTGTGACATCATACATTTTCAGTTAAGTTTATTAAATGTATGATATCTGTTGCTCAAACAGATCTTCTTTGTTAAAAAACAGTGAAGTAGAGCCAAAAAAAAGATTTTTGGGAGATCCGAGGCACAAGCATAAAAGTTCAGGGATTTGCAGAGAATGTTGGGAGTATTTTATTTTCCTAGGTCAAAGAACTGGGACACTTTATTATTTTATGGTTAAGAAGTCCCTGATATGCAGGGGTCATGTGACTCCAATATAAAATTAACATTCTATTTAGTTTCTTTCTCAATCTCTTATAATTCAGAGATACGAAAATTACTCTTGTAAAATAGGTTATTTCTAAAGATAAAAAACTTAAAATCAGAGCATTAACAAAGAAACAAGCATGTAGGTATTATAAGTTCTCCAGAGAAACTGAAGCAATAAAAGCTATCAAATAGGAACTAGCTTATATGATTATGGAGACCAAGAAGTCCCATTATCTTCTGTCTGCAAGCTGGAGAACTACGAAAGGCAGTGCTATAATTCAGTCTGAGTCCAAAGTACTGAGAACCAGTGGAGGTGATGTGGTGAGTCCAAGTCCAAGTCCAAGGGTCTAGTAACCAGGCGCACAAATATCCAAGGGCTCAGAATGGTTGCCCCAGCTCAGGCAGAGAGCAAATTCATTCTTCCTCTACTTTGGTTCCATTCTGGTCCTCAATGAACTGGATGATGCCCACCTGCTTTGGTGAAGGCAGTCTTCTTTACTGTGTCTACTGATTCAAATGCTGATCTCTTCAGAAGCACTTTCACAAACACATCCCAAAATAAAATTTTGTATGCTATCTGGGCACCCCTTAGCTCAGCTTGACGCATAAAAGTAACCATCACAGGTGCCTTTAAGAAAAGACTGCTCTGGAAAATCCATGGTAAGTAGCCTTTCCGTTTACCCCTGCATATCACTGTCAGATTTAGAAAATCAAAACACAGAGTACTCAGTTAAATTTGAATTTCAAGTAAAATAAAAATAATTCTTTAGCATAAGTATGTCTTATGCAATATTTGAGACATACTTTTACCAAAATGTTTCATTGTTTGGCTGAAATTCAAACTTAACTGAATGTCTCGCATTTTATCTGGCGGTCCTATCTTCTTTGATAATTTTTATGCATGATTGCTACACATTTCATCTATTCTCCCCAATTATCTATTGAAAAAAGTGGCTTCTTCTGTTTTTTGTTGTTTTTTTTTTCAATAACAATTCAAGATCTGGAAAGGAAATAGAACTTGGAGAGAATCACTGACAAAAACATTATTTAGTGGGGCTTTTAAATGTAGCAGCTATTAGAGTGAAAAGAGATGTTTCTTTTCTGTACTAAAGGATTTACATGAAAATACCCAAATTCTTCTGATTTTTCATGATTCAACTCATATTTCTGTAAAACAACTGTAGTTTTTGGGTTGTAGTGTAAATAAATGACAAATTAAAAACCAAAATATGTCTAAAAATTTAATTATTATGTGTTATTTAATTTTTAGCATTAATATCATTTGGAGATAAAATTGAAAAACCTTCATTAATCATTTGCTAGCAAAATTGTTTCTACAAGTACATATTATCTACTGGAAAATATTGAATTGCTTGATTTAGGGATTCAATTGGAATTTGGAGCCATCACAATGATTATAAAATCATATTAAAGTCATTTAAATTAAGTGCCAGTTGGTTTTCATAAGTGTTATAGTGGTGCTAGTTATTCATCTCTTTCTTGGGTTCTAACCAGTTAAGAATGTCTCTGCTGGAGACACAGGTATTAGGTTTATAAATTACCCATGTGCATTTATCCCCTGTGAAATGTCTATGCTAAACGGAATCAGAGGATGTTGTACAGGCCTAAGGTCAAATGAAGTTTTCATTTTCCTCTCTGTTGAACTGAAGACAGTTGTGCCCACAGTTGACTTAGCACTCTGCAGCAGCTGAGAAGTTAGCCTCTCCATGGGCTCAGGACAGCAGTTGTGAATAATCTGAGAAAGGCTAGCAGTTTTAAAATTCCTTATAAGGGTGAGGGTGCCAGCAGAATTCTATTTTAGATGAATAATCAGAGGCCATGTTGACACGTACAAATTCTGATGCTTTATCTATTTAGAACTCAACATTTCTCTGCAAAGTGTAAAACACATTTCAATCCTCTGAATCTTGGGCTGTGTGATGCCTAAACCAAAGAAATAGCTAATCCTTTTCAGAAGTTGTTGAAATTACTGGAAGAATTCTAATTACACTGGTGCGTGGAGCCAAATGGAAGCTTAAGGGCCTGGAATAGTTTAACAATAAGGACTTTTTGGTCAGTTCTTTGTTCTTTCCCTGTAACTGACCACACTGATGAGAACAATCTGTGGACAAATTGTTTTATTTCTTCTTCTTTTTTTTTTCTTTGGTTTTCACTTCCCTTTTTCAATACTAGTACAACTTTCCTATCTTCTAGGTGTGAGATGAGAATAAATTCTATTTGTTTTGCGTTCCTCATATTTTGATTAATTATCATACTCATCAGTTTTAAGTACTATATTTGAAAGTGGGTGGGTCTTACAATCAACAGTATTCATTGTATTGATTTTAATAGCAAGTGTTATTTTTCTTCTTGATGGTCATGAAATAACGTGGCATATTGCAATTGATAGTCTCCTAGGATTAAAGATATATGGTAGTTTATATGAGGCAGCCTTCATTAGCCATAAATATGTTTCTTTTGCTGGTCTTATGGACATCCTTATTCTTACAAAGTCTTCTCTAATTTTGTGAATCTATTAATTCTAATACATAATCTTTCGTGCCAGTTTGTGTGTTTACATAGATTTCCTTTTTTACATTAATACTATTGGATATTTGGAGATAAAAATCTTCAGTAGTTTAATTGTTCTTCTAATTTTACCCAGTTAAATATAAATAAAGTGATGTTTAGTCCATGACCTTCCCATTTATTAGCATATGTTGGAAAAAAAATCAGAGGATCCTACTGAGCTTCTCTACTTCTGAGGAGCCGAGGAAAGAGCCTGGAAATATATTTAGGTAGAATCCTTTTTTGGACAAAGTTATGTTAAAATGGTTGACACCTTTAATTATTTCTCACACTCCAGAGGTAAGTGATTTGGTGTTCTAAACTTTTAAAGATTGTCTATATGTGGGTAAACATGATATGAAACTATTGAGATAAATGCAGATGTTTTGTCAAAATTTCACTCTTCCTTTGAAAATCTTCCTAGCACATAACAACCAAATAAAAACAAGTTCTAACAAAAATGTCATTATTGATGTGTAAATAAATCTAACACTTTAACAAATTTTCACAAATCTATAGGAACTAAAATAATTTCTTCTAAAACCTGAAGGAAGATTCCAGACTCTTTTCAATAAAGGCCTGCTTTCAGGGTATTTGTAATATACATGTTTACACACCACATATAGTTGAGGAATTTGTTGTTGTTTTTCATTTATTGGCTGTACAATTTATTGATTGTGTATAAATTTTACTGTCAATAAGAGTAAATTAAATTTTAATACCAATTATAACCTAAAAGTACATTTTGTATTGCTGTATTTGATCTGAAGGAAAAATAATTAAGTATAGGAGGGAAGTGAAAGCAGAGACTTCATGGAAACTATCTCATTTTCTTTCTTAAAGATGAAATTTTGGTACTTAGATGCATTGAGTGCGATTGTGAGAATATTGTAGAAATTGGACAACAGAAATAATGGATGGAATAAATTGTTCTTTCAAATTCATGAACTGAACCATTAAACCTCATTTTGATTTACTAAAACTTGAAAATAAATATTAATTTTGTTGTTTTGTACAAAATGTTATCTCCAACTTGACATACTATAGTTTATGTATGAATAGACAAAAAATAGATCTATATAATTATAAGTAAAATGGCATTAATATACCATCAATGAACATGGCCTTGGAATATGATGTATTATCTAAGTTCTTATCATTGATAATTCATTTAAAATCTAAGAAAAGATGTATACATCAATATATGTGAAATATACTTTTTAATTAGAATATATTTTAAAGTTTTCCCCCAATGTGAATACTATCTTCAGAGGAGAAAAAAAAAGTGGTTTTAATAGGATTGGAATAATTTAAATTACATCTAAAAAATAGTTAGCCATGAAGGGGGGTAGGGGGAAAGCCCTGCATGCTGGCTATTAGCATCTCAGTATGTTGCCCATTATGCTAACATGTACAGCATTCTGAAATCTAAATAAAGGAGAAAATTGCTTTCTATAAATTGGACACCATAGGCACACACTGAGCGTGTAATTAATACAAAGATGGAGGAATATATTCATTAGGCATTTTTGTATTATAATAAAAAGGGTTATTCTTGATCATAGAGATATTGATGGAAAATTAAGTTTAATGTAACTTTTTGTATAAAAATGAAATACTAGCATTTAGAATTAATGAGGACACCACGGTTTTGAGATTATTATGTTTTTAAGAATATAAGCTAACCAACTTTAAAGGACCCTATCAAATTACTACTGAACTCAAGGCAATACAATAATATAGTCTTTTTTATAAATGTGAGTAAATCTTCTTCATAAATATTTACACTTCATTCTTAAAGGGGGGTTGTGTGTGTGTGTGTGTGTGTGTGTGTGGCTATGTTAACTTGACATAGCTACTTTGACCTCATCTTTTTGCTAACTTCAAAGGGTGTCAACATATTGCTCTATTAACAGAATAGAAAAATTACATACTACTGTGTCCACCTACCTCTGGATCGACACGGTATGAAGATACACTATACCTCTCCCAGTCATCTACGTTAAAACCTGGTATTATTTGTGGCAGACATTATTCCTCTTTATCTCTTCTTCCTGACAAAGAATATATTTCTGCTCATATTTCATTGGTCAAAGTCAATCACCTGGCCAGGCCTCACTTTATAACTGGTGCTCTTGTCATCACCATACCACTTATTCCATGCCTTAAAAAGTCAGTGTTTGATTGCCCATGTCCCCTATCTTTAGCCTATTGAATCTGAAGAGAGATTCGTTATTATTCTTTCCCCTCTTCTAGTATAGTGGAGTTTGATTGACAATGCATTGAATCAAGACTAGTTTGGAGAAAACTGACAATTGTACAAAACCAGTACCTACAATCCCAGTATCTGCTTTATTCTTCCATTTATCTAGGTATTTTAGAATATATCTCAATAACTATACATTCCTCAGTCTCAGTTTTGCCTCTAACTCTTGGTTTTGGCTCAGGTTGTGATCTGATCTCAGGGCCATGGGATCAAGCTCCATATCAGGCTTCCTGCTTAGCAGAGCATATGCTTCTTTCCCTCTCTCTCTCTCTCTGCCCTGCCACCTGCTTTCTCTCTTCCTCTCTCTAAAGTAAATAAATAAATCTTAAAAAAATAATTTTTATAATATTTTAAAATTGATTGATGATTTCTATGTATTTATTTTTGTGGCTATTGAACTATTTTTAAATAATACTTTATTAATTTCTATTGCCAATATATAGAATGAGGGTGACCTTTGTTGATTGAACTTGTATTGAACAATTTTGTTAATTAACTTGATAATTCTAACTGTATGACAGCAGACTTTAGATTTGCTCTTTTGTATAATCACAAGTTCTGCTTTTAAATCTCTTTAAATAATTATTCCTTGCTTTCTCTGGCCTGAAAAGAATGAGGAATAGTACTTCTATAAATTAGGGCTCCATCTTAAAAAAGAGATAGTACAAGTGGTGAGAAGAACTTTGGTCTGGAACTTATAATTTAGCTATAGCTCAGAGCAGCTGGATGATATTGGGAAAGTCGTTTTAGCTTTAAAATTCTTTCTTTCTTCATCCCCAAAATGGTGTTAGTTAAGGAGATTTCTTAGTTTTCTCAATTATAGCCTTCTATTATTTTAATCAATGACTCATTCTTATAGGATTTTAAATTTTACTTCTATAAAATGTTTCACTAAGAAAACAAAATAAATCTAACTTGGAAAGAGCTCTATTTTCTCAAGTCATTAGGGGGAAAAAAGAGCTAAAAAAAGCATGCTAACCTAAATCATCCTGAAAGATATATTTCCAGCCTTGTCAAACCTACCCACATAGGTCATGCAAAATATTTTCATATTGAAATGTTTCAACGGATAATATGTTTTTTTCTGTTATTGGTAACATTAATCTCCCTTATGAACGTTTTTTACACATGTATATATAATAATGTTTTGACTCCATGGAGACAGACATTGGAGTCAAGTGCCATTTCCTTGAAATATTGAAACCTAAATGGACAGCACTTACTGAAAATAAGACTGACATCACCACCCTGTTCCACACACCATATGTCACTGAATAGCCTCCAATCTCTGCCAAGATGTAATTCAAATCAGTGACCTAGAAATAAAAGACTACATATCCCATTACCAATCAATCCCCTGAGCCATTCAGTCTCCACTCAGTAATATTTTAATAAATCATTTCCGTTTATATTGATGAGCTGTTAATGCAAATTGTAAGTAAAAGGACAGTTGACTTTTATTAGCAAAGACATGAATATATAATATGTTACACCAAAAATGCCACGCTTTCTGCTTGATGTGATACAATATAACTCATTCACCAGAGAAGAAGATGAAATACTGGTAATTTTACAAAACTTCATGAATTCATATTTTTACTTTGCATTTAATATTTTATATTGTTCCTAAACAACTTGCTATGGCAGATAAAATTATAGAATTTGAGTTTTATTTTACCTTATGTTATTTCATTTATGTTTATTATCAAGAGGTAGTTCTAATGATAGAAAGAGTTTAACAACTCATCACTATTTTAAATACCAGTTGATTGAACTTTGTTTCTTTGAATTTCACACCTGTGGCTGTTTAATTTTATCCACATGCATTGATTCTATCTGCCCCTGTCCCTTTACCACTTTTCTTATACTGATGGTATCATTTATATTATTAGAATAATAATGACCCCAATCAACAACTAGTCTTTTTTTAGAGGTTTTGAGATTGTAAACTATTGTCACATTATTATCTTTTTAAGTCTCCTCTAAACCTCGTAATTCGTGTATATAGTGACTCAGTCACTCACCACTTTATCCACTGTAGCACCTACTGGGAATACAAGATCAAAGACAAAAAGACAAATGCCCAATGTGGAAGTTAGAAAGGTTTATTTCTGCAAGTTATATTATTGTTCTCATTTCATTAATTCTAGCAAAAATAAAAAAACTAAAATGTGAAGAAAAGAAAATACAAGTTCTAGAAATCTGCTCTGCTTGAGTTAACCATGATAATTGAGGGGGGATGAAGAAACTATAGTAAGGTTTCTCAAATTGGATCCCATGTAATTTAGAATCTGGTGCAATATTATGGGGTTTTGATAAAAACATTTTCTTGATGAAAAAAAGTTTTATAAATGTTTCACATTATATTTTCTTATAAGACTTTCACAATATGCATAGAAACTTCTCCAAAATATGGTAATAAATAATTTTATTTTATTATTATTTCTAAATAATTAGTTTTTCAAACTAAGTCATATTCTTTATGGAAAACTGACTAATATAATGTGAATACTGATCCTCTATAGAGTAATAGAAGCATTGATCTAGGTAAAATGGAAATAATTTCTAGAACTTTTTTCACCAATGAGATTTAAAGATATTATGTATTTCAATGAGTACATTAAAAATAGAACATTAGCATCCACAAAGCTATTCTATTCCATTGCACTTGTTAAAAACGCAACTAATCAGGCCATAGTTCAGACTTACCAGTTAAAATTGTGCAAGTTAACAATCTCCTCACATGATTTGTAGGTATATTAAAGTTTGAAGCACTAATGTAAATCAGTGGCTCTCAGATATGATCCCTAGACTAATCACATAACCATTACTCGGAAACTTATTAAACATGCAGATTTGTAGGCCTTATCCCAGACATACTGAGTTATAAATCTAGCATTGGTACAGAGTGATCTATGCTTAAAAATCCTTCTATTTTCTTTTTTTTTTAAGATTTTATTTATTTGTTCATGAGAGACACACACACACACACAGAGAGATGCAGAGACACAGGCAGAGGGAGAAGCAGGCTCCATGCAGGGAGCCTGACACGGGACTCGATCCTGGGTCTCCAGGATCACACCCTGAGCCGAAAGTGGCGCCAAACCGCCGAGCCACCCGGGCTGCCCTTTTAAAAACCTTCTAGATGTTTCTGATGCAAGCTAAACTTTGAGAACTACTGTTCAACAATAGCTTTAAGTTCAACAATAACATTAAGTCATCTGAAAGCTTCTTTGTTTTTTGTTTTAAATATTAATGTCTAGATCTTATGTGTAAGCCAAGTAAATAGTATGTGGCTAAGAGAATGGAAAAAATGCTGGTCACAAATATGCTTTACAATCCTCCAAAGTGATAGTCATTTGCTGCCAAGATTGACAATCACTGATCTTCATGATAACTTCATCTGCTGTGAAGATGGAAATGTCTTGTAGAAATAAGGAATCATATAAAGACCAGGGAAAGGAGGTCATGACAGACACATCCATCATGTTAGCAGAGTCACTCACATTCTTCTCAATAAACAAATGGAATTAGCTGTACACGTTTGCCATAGCAAATGGGCCTCTGGGGTTAAGTACCACTAGCATGACAGGAGGGCCAGGAGGAGGGCTCTCACACCTCTGTGCTCAGAGCCCCTTCTAATCAGGCAGTTCATTCTTCCTCTCTTCCTCCCTATATTTTTGTCTTTCTGAAGCCTCACAGCCAACATTGGCATACTTTTAACATTGTAAAAACCAAATATCAAAAGCTGTTTCCTAGGTTGTCTAAAATTCATCTTTCCCATGGCCTCCTGTGTCTCCAAGTCCTCTGTGAAAACAGTGGTGATACTGCTCTGTGTATTCATATATAAAACTCAAGACTATTTTAGTTCCAAAAAAGACAAAAATACATAAAATAGAGGAAAATATCTTCATAAAACTTTCCTGAAAATAAGAAAGCTACCAATTTTGTTTATATGAAAGGGGCAGCTCACACTAAAATTATGTAGTGTGGTAAAAAAAAAAAATCTTAGAAATATATTTGAGAAATATTTGTTTTCCAGTATTGATTTGTGGCCACCAGCATACCATAAATTTGACGACCTCACCAGTTCAACAGAGCCGGTTCCTCTCCTCTCTTGTCCTTCCTTTATCTTCCCTTTACCCTGACTGTCTCGAGACATTTAACTTTGCCTCCATGGTTGCATTAAGAATAAAGCACCCATTCTTGAAAGTGAGTAATCAAATACACCATGGTGATCAGAAGATAAAAGTGACCACTCTAAGTACTTCTCCTTAGAAAGTTATTTTATTGGGTCATCTGGGCGGCTCAATTGGTTAAGCATACAACTCTTGATTTCGGCTCAGGTCATGATCTCAGGGTTGTGGGATGGTCCAAGATGCAGCCACTCCCATCAAGCCCCACATTAGGCTCTGCCTGGGAGTGGAGACTGCTTGAGATTCTCTCCCTCCCTCTTCCTCTGTCTGTCCTCCAACTTGCACTCATGTTCTCCCTCTCTCTTTCTCTCTCAAAAAGAAAAGTCTTTATATTTATATAAGGTGATACAGATTAGTATTAGTTCCAGTATACATTTCTGCAACCATTCTGTCCTATTGGATGTTTTCTGTTTTTTTTTTAACTTTTAAAAAAGTATTATTAATAATTTCAGTAAAACATGCCAGTCTTAGTTTTGAGGACCTTACTTAGTACTTCCATCTTCTACCTTGTTAGCATCTAGTTGTATGTGAGACACTTGTGCAAGTGAATGGACTTCACACTTCAATTTTTGTTAAATCTCAAAGACCATCACTCCTTTGTCAACACTTTCATTACACTAAGTAACTAAATCTCCTTTTCAAGGATCACATACAGATGACATCCAATAAAAAAAAATTCCACTCCAAATCTAACTGTCAGAGATTACTGACTACATACTGTTTCCAGTGATGGTAGGAAAAATATTCCATGCTGCTACCTCTGCCAGCCACTGCTGCCTCTGGCTAGTCCATGCTGTGGCCAGAAGAATACAGAGAGGTAGAGAACCATCTGGGCATTACTCTGGGGGTTAGTGGGAAAAAATGGAAAATTATAGGTGGAATATATTTTAAAAAATGCAACCAGAAAACAGGCTAAGCAGACCAGCCATAGAGCGTGAATTGTCTGAATGCTCTGGCTGTAGTAGGATGGGCATTGGCATAAATCAAGTTTAATCTATTTTACTGTTCATTTGCAGTTTTTTTTTTTTGTTGTTAAAATTGTTCCTTGACTTTCCATACATAAGTTCAACATGCAGACAAAAACTGAAGAATATTTCAATTACAGAAATGAAAGTAAACATTTCAAGACTGACTTTTTCAGCAATTCTTTTTTTTTTAATTTTTTTTAATTTATTTATGATAGTCACACAGAGAGAGAGAGAGAGAGAGAGAGAGAGGCAGAGACACAGGCAGAGGAAGAAGCAGGCTCCATGCACCGGGAGCCCGACGTGGGATTCGATCCAGGGCCTCCCAGATCGAGCCCTGGGCCAAAGGCAGGCGCCAAACCGCTGCGCCACCCAGGGATCCCAAGACTGACTTTTTCAAATATACATTGTGAAATGGAAGTTCTCTAGAGAGAAGTTTATTGCTCCAGTCTTGTGGCATGTATGAATAAAGCTGCTAGAGGTATATCTGTGCAGACTTTTGTGATTGTGTGGATATAAGCATTCAAATTAGCTGAGCAAACACTTAAGACCAGCAGTATGGTAAGACTATGTTTAACTTTGTAAAAACTGCCAAACTGTCTTTTAAATTGTACCATTGTGACAAAAGCACTACAAATATGACATAGTGCCATTGAAGAAAGTGAGGGACAGGTAGTGACTTGAACAACTTTGAGAATAAGTAGTCTGTAAAACTAAAGGCAAAATGAGCTGCTCAAAAGCACTAAACCTCCAGGAGGCACAGGAGGCACTGTGGTTTTCCACAGGGATACAGGTTAACAATTATGAAAGAATACCTTTCTCAACTCAATATATTCAAGAAGAAAAAATGAATTCGGATTTGGTATGATGCAAACATAATTCATCATTGCATCCAAAAAATTATTGATATTCCTCCAAGTGAAACAAAGACTATGTTTGATTAATTTAAAAGGTTATATGTGTGTGTTATATATGTGTGTGCACTTAAAAAATAAATAGTAAATTATTCCATTTACTAAAATAAATAAAATATTTCATTTGTTTATTTATTTATTTATTTGAGAGAGAGAGAGAGAGAAAGAGAGAGAGTATGAGCAGGGAGGAGGGGCAGAGGGAGAGGGAGAAGCAGACTCCAAACTAAGCAGGGAGTCCAATGTGGGGGCTCCATCCCAGGACACTGGGATCATGACCTGGTAGAAGGGAGATTCTTAACTGACTCACCCACCCAGGTACCCTCTTCTAATTAAACTGGTAATTAATGGAAAAATAAATCCTCCACATGATACTCTTGACTGGGATGATGATAAACAGGAAGATAACCCATTTTAGATAGCAATGTGTTATTATGAATTTTGGCTTTATTATGTTTTATATTTTATTTTTATTTTTATTTTTTTTAGTATTGATTGCCGGGATTGGAGCTTATTTGATTTCAACTTTTTCTCCAAGTGGGTTAAAATCCAAATATTTAAACATATCAGATGTCAGGTTTAAACAATAACCTAAACCCTACTCCTGATTTTTCTGGTCTTAATTCTTGCCATTTTGACTAAAATAAGTTAACTACTCCCCATAGATTTGATCTTTAAGTGACTAACTGTGCCATACTCTTCAATTATGAAGCATAGCTCCCATTAACTCCTGCATGCCTAGCTTGATCTTTACCTCAAGTCACTTTGATAGAGCCTACTTCCAAATTAGAGAAGTAGCCTATTTGAGATTAAGCATCGCATAAATATGGTAATATGACTAAAGATGACAGGTAAGAAAGGGTACATGCTAACAGTGATGTGCAAATAGCAGGTTATCAATAATCCAAAAATAACTGAAGGGCTGAGTCAGTAGCAGGAACTGGATATTGAGAAAATATTATCCTAAATAATAGGAACGCAATGTGTTTCAAAACATACAATATTAGGGTTCCTGGGTGGCTCAGTCAGTTAAGCATCTGCCTTTGGATTAGGTCATGATCCCAGCACACTTGGATAGAGCCCCACACAGTGCTCCTGGATCAGCAGGGAGTCTGTTTCTCCCTCTCCCTCTGACTGTGGCTCCCCCTGCTTGTGCTCTCCCTCTCTGTCAAATAAACAAATAAAATCTTTTTAAAAAGACAAAAACATACAATATTATTCAATTGCAGGTGTCTTCCATGTAGACACATTTTGATTTTGATCGACATAAAATCACTCTACAGCACTTTATGTGGCTTTCTAATATAACACTTTTAATATTTTCTTATGGTTATTTACTTGGCTTACTTTCCTATCACTTTCTTGGTTAACAAAAGCATAAAATATAGCATTTCTGGTGATCTTTGAATGCTCACTTCTTTTTTATCCTGCATGTTTAATGAGGCACTTAACATACACTATAAAATACTCATATTTCAAGTATTTCTAATGGAATTATCGTAAGTAGAGTAGTTTCCCTTTTGAGGATTATAACACTGTTTGATTTAATTAAACTGATGAAATTAAAGGAAATGGTGGTGTAATCCCTGGAGTAATGTATATTCCAGTTATGGAAACTACCATTGCCATGCAATAGTGCTTGCATACTACATTTTGGGATATTTTTAGATTCCAAGTTGTAATATAATATTCAATTATGCCAAATAAAATAAATGTTGATAGTTTGAGAAGTTTTAGTTAACTTAAAACTGTATTTCCTTAATACTAAACAGTTTACAATAATTGTTTTACTGCCCTGAGTTATTATTGCATTATATACATAAATACTTAAATGCATATATGCATTCAAAATTTGAGAAAAAATTAAAAATGTTGAAGGTGATGTATTTACTTCAATTCCTTTTTTTTTTTATAAAGATTTATTTATTTATTCATGATAGACACATAGAGAGAGAGAGGTGAAGACACAGGCAGAGGGAGAAGCAGGCTCCATGCAGGGAGCCCGATGTGGGACTTGATTCCGGGACTCCAGGATCGCGCCCTGGGTCGAAGGCAGGCGCTAAACCGCTGAGCCACCCAGGGATCCCCCTATTTACTTCAATTCCAAATACTCTATGAAGGCACATCTCTGCTTAAGAGCTTAGAAATCATTAAATGTGATAGAACCGAATATGTAGATCTTGCTGTATGATGTATTAAGTGATGATAAAATAACTGATATAGTTCAAAAATACTAAACACATCAGAACTTTGAAGTTCCCACTTAACTATCCCCCCAATTTTTAGAAATCTAAATACAATCTTATGCAGATCTTGTTAACTTGATTAATATTTATTCTCATTCTTTCCTTGAATAGACTTGGATGTTTGAGAAAACTCACATGGTCTGTCTAGCTGGAAAATAATTCTATCCTCTGTAGTAGGTATCTAAATGAGAGGCAGTATTAACTTTTCCACAAATGTAAGCCATTTATACTACACTTGATCTTCATATTATGCAGTATTATAAACACTATTGAGTATATAAACTATAAGCAGTATAAACATAATTTCTAATGTTTTCATAACCTCTAAGGAAATTGTATTAGACTGCAGATAAAAAGAATGGGTTCTGTAGCTTAGCCTCAACCGCTGACTGTATGATGTGGGAAAAAGTCATTAAATTTAGGGCAGCCTGGCTCTGTGGTTTAGCTTCGCCTTCAGCTCAGGGTGTGATCCTGGAGACCCTTGATTGAGTCCCACGTCAGGCTCCCCACATGGAGCCTGCTTCTCCCTCTGCCTGTGTCTCTGCCTCTCTCTCTCTCTCTGTCTCTCATGAATAATAAATATAATCATTAAAAAAATTTCCACTCCCAGTTGGTTTCATTATTGAACAACAGGGGAGAAAGGTGAGGAGAATGCATGGAGAAACTATTAAGTTGAGGATGGTGACAACCAAGCATCCTACAAAATGACAGGGAAGAAAAGAAATAACTAATATCAAACTAAGTGTCATAGTCTGACATTGTAATATAATGAATATCTATATCGATGAAGAAACAGTTATAAAGTTTTTAGATGATTTATAAAATGTTTATATTCATTTTCTGCTATGATTTTATAGATGTCTATTATATAACCAAAGCAGGAATTTATTCTCTTCATTTCAGAAAGAAGGTTATGTGTCAGTTTAGGAAATGTTAAGTGTCAAGCTATAGATGGGAAACTAGATTTCCATACTACAAATATGACTTGCACTGCTTTTTCCCATCATCTCATTAATTCATTGTAATTGAGGATCTGTCTGGTTTATCCATTAAATTAGAGGGCAGTCTTACTGTTTGCATGGCTGAAGCACTTAACCTTGCATATTATGCAAGTCCTGGGTGATTCTTTCTAGACTCTAGGGTGACAAATGTGTAAGGCTCTCTACTTAATAGCAGAGGTAGGAAAAGGCTTCTGAGACAGCCAGTACCTATCACCGTAGCACCTTCAAAATTGGATCAATGTTTGAAGTGATGGGCCACATATTAGACTAGATAGAAAAGAAATTGATATAAGAAGTAGTAAATAGATCAAAAGTTAAGGGAAAGATAGAAGGGTTGGGAATTCTAGTGAGATTATAAAGCAACTACAGTGAATATAGCAGAAAGAGAAAGCTGGAAGGATATGGTTGCTGGCAAAAAGTGGAATATTGATCTTTAAGGTTCAAAAATAATCACTATATGATTCTGGGCACATCCATTCTACAGAGCATGGTGATCACTTTTGCCCATGCTATGAGAAAAATTACAGTTGATATCCCCTTTCTTTTTTTTTTTTTAGTGTGTGTGTGTGTGTGTGTGTGTGTGTGTCTTGATTGCAGGTGGTGCATTCTCAGTTATTTGTAAAGCTATGTGAAAGTAGCACGTACATGGAATTGGTAAATGCATTGAGGAGATTAGATTTATGAGAATATAAAATTGGTAACTGGCAACACCATCCATTATGCAGTTAGTTAGTCAAGATTGAAATCCCCACCTTCATTTAATCAATTTCCAAGTCTTCTGGGTTCTATTTTCTACGTGTTTTTAAATCTGTTTACTTTTCTCCATTCCAGAGCAAATGACCATCATCTCCTACTTAGACAAATCCCTATAATCTAGTCTCTCTATTCCAATCTTGTCTTCTTCCATTCACTCATTCCATATTCAGCAAGTGCTTTCATTGCAAAAGGAGAGAGAGAGAAGACAAATTCAACATAGTACTTTACTGTTTTAAAGCCATTATTATTTAGCAATAATTATATAATAATAGTAAGGGACTTTAACACCCCACTGGCATCAGTGGACAGATCATGTGAGCATAAATCAATAAGGAAACCATGGCTTTGAATGACTGGATGGACTTAACAGATATATTCAGAACTATCTGTCCTAAAATAGCAGAATACATGTTCTTTTCAATTACACATGGACTATTTTCCAGAATATATTGTGTATTAGACTACTAGACCACAAAACAAGCCTCAACAAATTTAAAAAGATCAAAGTCATACCATGCATCTTTTCTCCCCACAATGCTATGAAATTAAAAGTCAACCACAAGAAAAAAATTGGAAAGACCACAAATGCATGGTGGTTAGGTAACATGGTACTGCGGAATGATTCAGTCAACCAGGAAATAAAAAAAGAAATAAAAAAGCACGTGTAAAAAAATGAAAATGAAAACACAATGGTTCAAAATCTTTGAGATGCAGCAAACAATATTCTAAGAGAGAAGTATATAGCAATACAGGCCTACCTCAAAAGACAAGAAGAATCTCAAATAAACAACCTGACTTTACATCTAAAGGAACTAGAAAAAGTACAACAAGCAAAACCCAAAACCAGAGGAAGTAAGGAAATAATAAAGATTAGAGCAGAAGTAAATGATACAGAAACTTAAAAAATAATAGAACAGATCAACGAAACCAGGAATTGTTTCTTTTAAAAACACCAATAAAATTGAGAAATATCTAGCCAGACTTGTAAAAAAGAGAAAAAACTAACTAAATAGAATCACAAATAAGAGAGGAGAGATAACAACCAACACCACAGCAATACAGACAATTCTAACAAAATGTTATGAAAAACCATATGCCAACAAATTGGACAACCTGGAAGAAATGAATAAATTCATAGAAACATATAAACTATCAAAACTGAAACAGGAAGAAATAGAAAACTTGAACAGATCGATAATCATCAAAGAAATTGAATCCATAATCAAAAAACTCTAAACAAACAGAAGTCCAAGTCCAGATGACTCACAGGTGAATTCTACTAAAGATTCAAATAAAGGATAATACCTATTCTTCCCAAACTATTCAAAAAACCAGAAAATGGAGGAAAACTTGCAAATTCATTCTGAGACCTGCATTACTATGATACAAAAACCAGATTAAGACTCCATTAAAAAATCCTGATGAACATGGATGCAAAAATTCGCAACAAAATACTAGCAAACTGAGTCCAACAGCAATATATTAAAAAATCATTCACCACACTCAAGTGAGATTTATTCCTGGGTTACCACAGTAGTTCAATATTCACAAATCAATCAACATGATACATCATACCATAAGAGAAAGGGTAAGAACCATTGATCATTTCAATAGATGCAGAAAAGGCATTGGACAAAGTACCACATCCATTCATGATTAAAAACCCTCAGTAAGTAGGTTCAAAGGAATATACCTCAACATAATAAAGGCCATTTATGAAAAATCTCAGCTAACATCCTTAAAGTGGGAAAACTGAGAACTTTCCCTCTAAGGTCAGGAACAAGATGAGGATATCCACTCTCACCACTTTTATTCAGCATAATTACTAGAAGTCCTAGTCACAGCAACCAGGCTACAAAAAGAAATAAAAGGCATCCAAATTGGTAAGGAACTAAAACTTTCACTATTTGATACACAAATTCAGTAAAGTTAGAGGATACAAAATCAACATGCAAAATTCCATTGCATTTCTATACACTGATAATGAAACAGCAGAAAGAGAAACTACAGAATGAATTACACTTACAATTGTACCAAAAATAATAAGACACCTAGGAGTGAAACTAACTAAGGAGATGAGAGATCTGTACTCTGACCACTGTAAAATATTGCTGAAATAAATTGAAGAGGACACAAAGAAATGGAAAGACATCTCATGCTCATGGATCAGAAAAATAAATATTGTTCAAATATCATTACTACCCCAAATAAACTACATATTTAATGCAATCCCTATCAAAATACCAACAGCATTTGTCACAGAACTAGAATGAACAATCCTAAAATTTTCATGGAACCACAAAAGACCCTGAATAGCCAAAGCAACCTTGAAAAAAGAAAAGCAAAGCTTGAGGCATCACAATTCCGGACTTTGAGTTATATTACAAAGCTGTAGTAACTGAAACAGTATGGTACTGGCACAAAAATAGACACATAAATCAATACAACAGAATAAAAAATCCAGAAATAAACCCCTAATTATATGGATAATTAGTCTCCAGCAAAGCAGGAAAGAATATCTAATGGGAAAAAGACAGTCTCTTTAACAAATGGTGTTGGGAAAATTAGACAGTCACATGCAGAAGAATGAAACTGGACCATTTCCTTACACCATATACAAAATAAATTCAAAATGAATGAAAGATCTAAGTGTGAAGCCATAAAACCATAGAACAGAGCATACATAAGCAGGAATTTCTCTGGCATTGGCCATAGGAACATTTTCCTAAATAGGTCTCCTGAGGCAAGGGGAATAAAAGCAAAAATAAACTATTGGGACTACATGAAAAGAAAAAGATTCTGCACAGCAAAGGAAGCAATCAACAAACTAAAAGGTAAAAGGCAATATATAGAATGGGAGAAGATATTTGCGTTAGTATCCAAAGTGTGTGTGCGTGTGTGTGTGTGTGTGTGTGTGTGTGTGTGTGAGAGAGAGAGAGAGAGAGAGAGAGAGACAATGACATGGATAGAGCTAGAGAGTACAATACTTAGTGAAATAAGTCAGAAAAAGACAAATATCGTATGATTTCACTCACATGTGGAATTCAAGAAACAAAACAAGCAAAGGGAAAAAAAGAGAGAGAGAGAAACCAAGAAACAGGTTATGCTTCTTGTTTCCTGTGCATGGACTTTTTAAAAAAATGCTACACTTCTTGTCAATCTTACAATACTTAACTATCCTTATAGGAATTATCCCTAGATACTGGACTAACTTGATTAAATTAGTATATTCTCCTTCTGGGCACTGTATATTCCTCTCATAGCCCCCATCAGACATTTTGGTGATGAAGTAGGGTTTAATATCAGACTTCTGCCTGAAGTACTCTAAAGTCTGGGAGAGTTGCATATATACTTTTCTTAAACAGTGCTAATATATTTTTTTTCTAATTGTAGATATTTCAGAGAGTGTGTTTATGAGATCATTCATATGGATATTAGACTATATCAGAAATGCAACTGTAAGACTGTAAGTCACAATAATAATGTCATAATAATAGAAATGTCAGGCAATCATGACAGTAAACTTCTGAAATAGATACAATAAATATCCACATACCAGGGGTAAGGAAACTGAAGCAAAAAGAATGTACATAACTTGCTTATGATTACATAAATAGTCTTTAGCAGAATGAGGGTTCAAACCCAAACAGCCTATGATGTACTATGCTGTGTGTAAATGTTCTTGAGTAATGCTGAGAATGAAAAAATGTAAGTAGTTGCTGGAAAGAGTGGCAGATGCTGGAATAGTAAGATGGTATCAGACTCTTAGGGGAAGTAGGTTTTTACTGGGATGGAAAAGCATCACCTTAGGAGTGGGAGGATTCTATCCAACTCAAAGATAAGGTCATTGTAGGAAATGTTATATGGAAAAGTCTTAGAGGATAGGCATGCTTTATTAAAGCAAGAATAAGGAGACAATATTGTCAGAAGTGCTAAGAATTTAAAAGGAAAGCTTCCAGAATATATTAAAGACATCTTTGCTCTAGAATCCAAACAAGTAAAAAAATGTCAGTAGAATGGCCAGTCAAGGGTCAGCTTGAAGAGAGCTAATGAACCTCTGAACAAATACATCATAAGAGATCAATAAAAACAATTTCATTAAATGAGGATGTCTTAATACCAAAGTGATGGCTTTATTTAAATATCGTTTTTACACATTTAAAACAACTATGGTTATTCCCTATGCAAATCTCAATAGAAAAATATTGAAAAATCAACTGCTATATACACTTGTGATGCCTTAGGATTCTTACATATTTTAGAATCTGCTTCTAAATGACATGGATTAAGTTACTCCATAGATATATCTGCAATTTTCTTATACTAGTTTTTTAATCATAGCTCTATAATACATTTGAAACATTGTATGGATAATTTCTCCTCTGTCTACTATTACTTTTTAATAAATGTTCTTATGTTTGTGTTTTAAATTTTTTAGAAAAGTTGAATAATTCTTAAATTCCAATAAAATTATATTAAATGATATTAGAATTCTATGAAATCTAAATTAATATAGATTAATGTACTATCGGGAAAATTGGAACATCATGTATTATTCACATTTGAACTCATATTTCTTCATTTAGTCTATTTCTTTTATATTACTATGCTTACCACTTACCTTATAACGGCTATGGGTTTGGTCATTTCTTATTAAAGAGAATAAAAGTTAATAAAATAAAAGAATAAAAATAATTAAAGCAATTCATAAATGATTTTTATAAATATAGATTTATCTTTGTTATTAAGGATATTTAGTAAACATTTTTATATACTTTTCTATTCAGCCACTCTATAAAACTCATTAATTCTAACAGGTCCCAATTTTCTTAAGAAATATATACATATGGGATCCCTGGGTGGCGCAGAGGTTTGGCGCCTGCCTTTGGCCCAGGGCGCGATCCTGGAGACCCGGGATCGAATCCCACATCAGGCTCCCGGTGCATGGAGCCTGCTTCTCCCTCCGCCTGTGTCTCTGCCTCTCTCTCTCTCTCTGTGACTATCATAAATAAATAAAAATTAAAAAAAAAGAAATATATACATATGAATAAAATTATGATTATAGGGATACTTCCTAAAATTATGATTACAGGCATATTTTGCTTTATTGTACTTCACCAACATTGTGTTTTTTCAAATTGAAAGTTTATGGCAACCCTATCCTGAAGAAGTCTATTGGTGCCATTTTTCCAACAGCATTGTTCACTTCATGTCATTGTGTTACTTTTTGTTAATTCTCACATTTTAAACTTTTTCATTATTATTATATTGGTTATGGTGATCTGTAATCAGCCATAACGATTTGCTGAAAGCTCAGGTGATATTAGTATTTTTTAGCAATACAGTATTTTTTAATTAAGATATGTTTATTTTTTGTCCTTTTCCTTAGACAAAATGCTAAGGCACACTTAATGGGCTACAGTATAGAATAAATATAACTTTTGTATTCCCTGAGAAAAAAAATTTTGACTCACTTTATTGAAATATTTTTATTTGTTGAAGTTGTATGGAACTACACCCATATCTCCTAAATATTCCTGTATTTCTTTTTCAGTTGAATAAGTTATTTTAGAGTTATTTAACTAAAATATTGATAGCGTTCATCTTTGACTTCATTCTGATTTTAATTGGCATGTGTTATGTGTCTCACCATTAGAGAGAATGTTTTCTTTTTAAAATAGGTATTTGGTTTCTTAAATAATACATTTAACATATACCATTTTGTCATCTATTGAAGTAATCATGTAAGGTTATATTTTTTATTATATATTGAGATTAAAAAGTATATTAGTACACAAGTACAAAGATAAGTTCAAAGTGTATTAAAGACTTGAATGTAGAACCTAAACTATCAAGCTGCCAGATGAAAACATAGGCAGTAAGTTCCTGTAATATTTTTTTGGACCACTTTTCTCAGGCAAGAGCAACAAAAGTTAAAATAAACTAATGGGATTGCACAAAACTAAAAAGCCTTTGCACAGCAAAGGAAAAACTATCAACAAAATGAAAAGTCAACCTACTGAATAGGAGAGGATATTTGCAATCATACATCCAATAAGGAGCTAATATCCAAAATATATAAGGAATTTATGCGAGCGACTTAGAAAAATAAACAATCTGATTAATAACTGGGCAGGCGACTCGAATATACAATTGTCCAAAGAAGACATACAGATGACCAACAGACATATGAAAAATGCTCGACATCACTAACCATCAGGGACATGCAAATCAAAACCACAGTGAGATATCACCTTACACCTGGCTATTATCAAAAAAGAAAAAAATAACAAATGTTGGTAAGGGTGTAGAAAAAAAGTGAACTCTTGTACACTGTTGGTAGAAATGTAAATTGCAGTCCCTATGAAAATCATTATGGAGTCCCCTCCAAAAATTAAAAATAGAATTACCAGTTGATCCAGCAAATCCACTTTCAAGTATTTAACTGAAGTAAATGAAAACAGCAATTTGAAGAGATATATGCACCCCTATGTTTATTGTAGCATTATTTACAATAGCCAAGATGTGGAAGCAGCCCAAGTGTTTATCAACTGATGAATGGATAAAGATGTTGTATATATAAAATAGAAGATTATTTACCAATAAAAAAGAATGAAATCTTGCTAATCGTGACCACATGGATGGACCTGGAAGGTATTATGTTAAACAAAATCATTCAGACAGAAAAAGGCAAATACTGTATGGCTTCACTTATATGTGGAATCTAAAAAAGCAAAACAAAACAAACAAAAACAAAACAAAACAGACACAGACTTACAAATACAGGAGACAAACTGCTGGTTATCAAAGTAGGGAGGTGTTGGGGGATGAGCAAAATGGGTGAATGGGATTTAGAGGCACAAACTTAGAGTTATATAATAAAAAAATGCAGATATAACATACAGCATAGGGGATACAGTCAATAATATTGTAATAACTTTACATGGTGACTGATGGTAACTAGATTTATTGTGAAGATCTTTTTATAATGTATAAAAAAGTTGAATCGCAGTAATGTACACCTGAAACTAATAAGATATTGTATGTCAATTATACCTCAATAGAAAGTATATTAATAATCAGCTGATGATTAACTGAACTCTACACCTGAAACTAATGATGTACTATATGTTAGTTAATTGAATTTAAATTTTTAAAAATGTATATTAAGAGATTTTTTTTTTATATCTTTTGCAACATATTGATGAATATTCCTTTAATGTAGCTTTTTTTTAAACACATTGTTAATTTCTTGGATATTTAAATAATTTTTTCCTTTTTATCTATGTCAGGTATTTTTTTTAATGAGAGGGGCTGATTATTTTAAAATATTTCATTTATTTATTCATTAGAGACTCAGAGAGAGACAGAGGGAGGCTCCATGCAGGAGCCTGATGTGGGACTTGATCCCTAAACTCTGGAATCATGTCCTGAGCCCAAGGCAGATGCTCAACTGCTGAGCCACCCAGGTGTCACTCTTTGTCAGATTTCATATCAGAATTTTGTTGTCTTTATAGATATTTAGTTTTAAGCTCCAGAAACATAAAACTCTAACTAATGGATATTTTTCCCAAACTATTGAAACAACTGCAATATAAAATTTTCTGGGATCAAGAAAACTAATACTTATTCATTTGTATATGTAAGAACTACAATCAGTCTTTTAACATGTTTATTTCATTTGCTTTCACGTTTGATACAAGAAGAAACTGAGCTTCAGAGAGGCTGCATGATCTCCACAGGACCCGTTCACTAGTAAACCATGGAGCTCAGATCTATGCAGTTTATGTGCCTTCATAAGCAATGTCCTTTAAATCATAGCATGTCATTTTCCAATCCAGAACGTTTGGAAAAAAGAGAGAAAAAAAATAGAAGCCCCTTGTAATGTAGAAGTTCTGAAGGGAAATAAGGTCTACGTTTTATAAACATTTATGCTTACTTCTGAAATTCTTGAGATGAATAAGGTTTTATACCCAGTGAAAAAACATGTTATATGTCTTCTCATCTAAGTTTTGATCTTTTTATGCTCATTTTTTTCAGATGTTTTAAGAGCTTAAATGAAGGAGAAAGTTCTCCAAAATGTCTTAAAGGACAATGTAATTAATGAATTCTTTAATGAGTTAAGTTTTTAGAACAGTGCATTCTTGTGACACCGTATTGAAACACCCAATTAAAAGATAATTAGGATAAATCACGGTGAGAAAGGAGATAACCTCACATTTCCAAGTAGAGACCATTGCGCTTCACATAAAACTTTCAAGGTGCTCTTTCAGCATCTTTAGAAAAACAGGAATTAAGCAAAAAGATAAGAATCATTTTCATATTAGCAAATTCAATTTTAATTATATCATTTTAAAATTAATGTTTCAGCAACATATTTGCAAGATTATTTATTAATAAGTTTCTCCCAAAATAGAAGATGTCTGTCACTTGTTTTCATTGTCATTTTGAAGTACTCATAGCTTTTCCATTCATTCATTCATTCTTTCATTCACCCACTTTTACTTTCAGTTATTCATTCACAGAATATTGAACCTCAAATGTGCACTATGACAGGATCAAGGCCTCTGTGGGCAATATATATTTGGATTTTATCTGTAATTTTAAAAATATATATTTGGGTTTTCCTCACATTTTCAAGACTTCAGTGATAAGAATTTACTGGAGAAACAATTTACCTAAATATAACTGCATTAATATGACAAAAATTATTTGAAATAGTCTTAGATATAAATTTAACAATTCTTAATTGCCTGAACTTCTAAATAAAACTCCAATATCCATTTCACTTGCTGAAATTATTACAAGAAACTTTCATAACCACTAAAAACAAGGAAAGAAATTAATCTTCAGATGGCAGATGATATTAGTATCTACAAATTTATATATTAATCATCAGACAAATCAAAGGAAAATAATATGCATGACTATATCTCTATATGCATATGTATGTGCATGTGTTTATATGTATGAATGTATGCAGAAGTGTGTTTTGGGGAGTCTATGTGTTTGTATTCAATTTTTTTTTTTTTTTTGTATTCAATATTTAATAATGGAGCCAGCAACTGAGATTCCAATCCTGGCTCTTCCTCCTATTATCCTTGTGATTTTATACAAGTACGTCCACTCTTGGGACTCATTTCTCTTATTTTAAATTAAAAAATAATACTGATTCTTACCTGAAAGATTTGTTTTAAGGATTAAATGAATAAAAATATAAAAATAATTAGCAAAAAAAACCGTATGCAATGAACACTTAAACTTTAATTATTATGTTGTGTGTATTTCACTATGGTGAGACACTTGGCCATGCCCAAGGGTGGCAGGGACATAAGAAACGATACTTTTTTTTTAGATCAGAGATTCTGAAAAATTACATTTAAGAGAAAAAGATCCCAAGAGAAAATCAAACAGGGATGGCATTAGTGGGTTTATTTCCCCCACTTGCATTTTACATCAGGATGGATTTGCGTGATTTTATCTAGGTTGATACTTAGGTGATTACACATCATGTCTTAATTGATTAGACGGTTGCCTGATCCTTGAAAGCAGATTTCCACCTTTTTTTTTTTTTTTCTTTTCCAGAAACACAAACCACTTCCTTATAACCTGCTTTTCAACCTCATCTTTAAAGGAGTGGACTCTCCTTGCTCTCTCTAACCCAAGCAATCCAACCTCAATCAGCGACATGAACAGGCATTTAGTGACTTTATTATACACAATTCCTGCCAATCTGAGGTTTCTGAATAAATCCTGCTATAACTTGCTCCTCCTCCCCAGTTTCATGTTATTTTCTGTTGGTTGAAAAACCTTAAAAAAAAAAAAAAAAAAAAGAAAAACCTTTCTTGTTTCTGAATTTAAAAAACCACCTATAGTTTGAAATAATCCTTAATCAATTCTTCAATAAAATTCTAAGGGTTGGAAACTTCCCTTTGTCTTTTAATAGCTACATTTATCTTCTTTCATTGTTATGCAATTTTTAGGTAGGTGTATGATCATCCACAATAAACATTATTTTCCCAACCTTCCTTGGATCCAGGATTAACCACATAACTAAGCTTAGGCCAATGATATGTAAATGATCATCTGGCATCTGACCATCTTGAAGCATCTGAGAGATATTTCAACAAACAAGATAAAAAAAAAAAAAACTCTTCATATTATTTTTCATCTCTTCCTCATTCTTGCTTAGAGAAAGAACACATAAGAGTGGACAACAAGGATTCTGAGGTTGAGAAGCACAAAATAATGAACTCTGATGTTTTACTATATGAAATGAAAAAAATAGCAAAGTTATTTTGCCTAATCTAATAGATCATTATTCTTAGTCAAAGAAGTTATTTTAGCTAAGAAAATAAAAATAAGTATCGGCCTTCTGACACTTTCCCCACTTATCCTCTCTGCTAGAATGAGGTTGGTATCTGCAATTTTTTTTCCAGATATCCTCATGGCTAACAACTTCACTATTTAAAATTATAACCTGAATCCCTACTCTTTAGTGCTCCCAATTCCGTTAATTTGCCCTACTTCCCTCATTGTACTTTTTTTTTTTTCCTCATTGTACTTTTTACTCTCTAACACATTAAATAATAATGTATCATGAGTGTACCTAATGCACTAAGATGTAAGTTGCACAAAGAGTTCTTTATTTCTTTTGTCTCTGATGTGTTGCACATGACTAGTACAGGGTATGAGACATAAACCTCAACTAATGTTTTAGAAGAAAGGAAGGAAAAGCGATCAACCCAGATAGAGAAAACCCCATGTATAGACTATAAATTGGAAATATCCTACAAGGATATATATTTTTAATTGCAGGATGGCTGCAACTTAGAAATAAAATGAAAAAGGCATTATGACTTAAAGCTTGAAATATTGGGAAAAACCAAATAACACAGAAATTTTGGGGGAAAACTAATGCAGGTCTTGTTGAGTTTGGGGCTTTTTAGTATCATTAGAAACCAGTAGAAGGAGGTTATGGTTTGGATTATTGGCAAGAGAATAACTGAAATGATAAGCTATGAGATGTACTTCATAAGAAGGAAACAAAGACGAAAGATATATATCCATCATTTACTTCAACAAATACATTGACATTGTAGAGTTTAAAGTAAGAATAAATTGGATGACCTCAGAGTTGAACTATAGGTGTGAAGGAAACAAGTGTATAAATAGAAAAAAAAACAAGTGTACAGATTATTATAAAATAATGGAATACCTGGATTAATTACTTTTGTAACTTCCAATTTCAAATGATGGTAATATCCAGAGTTTGGTTCTGGAATGGGGACTGTGGCTGAAATGAGGTTGAAGCATTGGATTGAGGAGAATATCAATGGAATAAAAAGTCAAGGAAGTAGGAGATGACTGTGTAGCCTGAATATTTGGGCATTTAAGCAATAAACACTATTTTTAAAGGAAATAGCTAGCACAAGCAATAAAGACCCATTAGATTAAATAAATAGAAATAAAGGTAGTCTTTATGCAGAGTTTGGGAAATTAATATAAAAAATATGCATAGCATGTTTGAAAAGAGAAGTTTTAAGAGATAAACAGAAAACAGAAGTGAAAGCCTGTACAAATTTCACATTCTGAAGGAAATTACAAATCACTGAGGTTTATGAAACAAAATATTAATAATAAGCTATTAGAACAATATAGTGAAATATAAAGAGAATTTGTAGAGACCACAGAAACAAATTTAGAAAAATATGCCATACTAAACAAGAACATTCAGAATTATCATTCTAGAAAGGTAGAGACATAAAGAAGATAAATAATTTTTACAATACCTTTATGACATAGCCATTATCTGCACTGGGCAGAAAAAAAAAAAAAAACAAAAAAACAACCACAGCCCAAACAGAGAAAGTAACAAGTCTTGGATTAAATAACAGATAGCCACAGAACCCTACTTCTTACCAGGCCAAGTATCTTTTTTTAAACGTACATAAATGGCCATAAATTTTACTGTTAAATAACACAGTTTGATGTTCAGACTCCAGCATTCGTTGGTGACTTTCTCTGAGAATTACGGTCAAGCAGGGGCACCTGGATGGCTTAGACAGTCAAGCATTCAACTCTTGATTTTGACTCAGGTTCTGATTTCAGGGTCATGGGATCAAGTCCCACCTGGGGCTCCATGTTTAGCATGGAGTTGGTTTGAGATTCTCTCTCTCTCTCCCTCTCCCTCTACACCTCTGCCACCCTTGTGTGCCTTCTCTCACTCTCTCTCTCTCTCTCTAAAATAAATAAATAAAATCTTTATAAATAGATAAAATATGTAAAGCAATCAAAGAGTACCTCACTTAGTACTCAGTGACAAATGATAGCTGATACTATAATTACCATTTTCATTATCTTTACCACTCTTACTATTTCTGTAAAAATTATTTCACTTATTTGAAACCTAGTTTTATCATCAGTAAAATGAGAAATCATATTCATGCTTGTGAACAAGGAAGTAAGATCCACCTCAAAAAATCATCATAAAGATTAGACAGGTATGTTTTAAAAAAGCACTTCACTTGGGATGTTAAAATCGTTCAGTAAAATCTTTCAAATCCTATGTAACTGAATATATGCTCTCCTCCAGAGAATATTTCTGGATCCTTCACCAGCATAGTTCCACATTTCTCTTATCCTTGTAAAATACAATTCCAAGACTTGAATATAATATTTTAGAGTCTGCCTAACTTCGCCATTGTTCACACTTAACTGTATGTGTTTCCCAGGGCAGTTTCACGCCACATTTAGCAGCTACATTGCAGCACGGGCAGTTTCATACTGAATTAGTGCTCGATTAGAACTACCTAGTCCTTTTATTTTTTTTTTCTCATGAACATCTTAAATCTCTACTTTATCTGACATTTTCTTAGGTTATTACAAAGAAAATTTTACAGAAGCTTGAACTGTGATAGAGTGGACAAATTATCTTGACCACAGGAAGGTAATTGATGCTTGTGAGGTCAGTACTTGTGTTTGACCAGAATTAACACCTAATTATGATGTAGACTATGTTTATCTTTGGCCATTGCCATCCTTAGTGGTCATTATCAATCACTCCATCCACCAAGCTAATTCATCTCTTACTGTTAGATGTTAAGGTCATGCAGCTATCTGATCCTCTCTCCTAGAGATATCTTACCACTCACTAGAAGTAATATACTAAACTGTGAACTTGAAGACAACTTTTAAAAATGTACTTCTAAAAGCACCATATGAAATAAAAAGAATGCATATTCTTAAAACAGTTTGAAATAAACATTTAGGTTATGATTAAATTAACACTTATTATAAAATGGAAATACATATTGTGGAAGCATTATGGTTGGTGGTGTTGTATCTATATTTAGACTTCTAGGTGTTAATACGAGTTCCAAAATTCACTAGTTTCTCTGTCTCTTAATTTACTTATTTGTGATATCAGAATAATAATAGTACCTCCCACTTAGAATTCTTATGAGTAAATAATATAAGCATCTAAAGGGTTTATAAGAGTGCTTCGTATGCAACAAATGTTAGTTACCATTACTAAAATGTGTATAATTATCAATTACTTCATATTTAAATATTATACATCCAATATACTTTGTATAGCTTTCAAATATTCATTTGCATTTTCATCTGAATATATCACTATAACTTTAGATCGAAGTAATATTTCCACTGGCAATTTTTAACTAAGTAACTTCTTTTGAATACTCTGTAAAGTTACTGTAACTAGCATTGCATACTCTAAGGAATATTTGTAATTTCTAGGTCAGAAAAAAATTAAGATAGGGCTTATTGCCCATAGTTATTCTTACATAACCTTTCTATCTTCTCAACAACTTTGATCATTCATGCATCAATTTGCTTTGAAGGAAGAGGAAAGGGTTCTGCATTTTACAAGGAGAACATATCAGCACTTATATTTAATTTTCAAAGTGAAGTTTTAAATATTTTTAAATGGAACTAGGATACAATCTGATTGAAAACGCACCTTCTGACATTTCACTTTCTTCAAATGCACATTCATCATGATGATGGATGGCTTCCTTAAAATGGTAACTAATTTGGATTTCAATTGGAGAAAATATATGCTAACTCTGCTAAAAGTATCAGTTATATGTTCTCTAGTCCTCATTCCTGATTCATTTATACTTTACTAAGTACATGAAATTCTCTGACCAGAAACTTAGCACTGCCTAGACAAAAGCTTTCATCAACTATGAAATATAGTGGTAGTGGTTTGGGATCCGCCTCCACAGTCTTCCCCACCATGTTACCTAACTGTACACAGAATAGGTAATAAAATGAATTTAGATTTCCAACATTTTTTGAGGAATTTCAAAGTTGCCCTTTTATTTTCAACTTTGAAATCTTTTCCATCTCTAAAGTAACAAGAGAATGAGGAATTTCCCCAAGGATAGCAGCCCAAATTTGAATGATCATTGCTGTCCCAGCATGGGCTCAATAAACATAATTAGAAAAATGATACTTGAACAGAAGAGATTACCTATATGAATATACATATACTATATGAATTTGTAATCACGCTAACAGAATCTTATTTCTTTGGTGACAGTCTTGCAGGTCTTTGCTCCCCTTCCTTCCTTCTTTCCTTCCTTCCTCCTGTTCTTTCATTCTTTCTTTTTTCTTTCTTGCCACTCTTTGATTCTTTTTAAATAGGCAGAGCCCAGTGCTTTTTTCCTACTAGTGTTTTGGTTTTGCTAGAAAGTTACCAGGGAAATAAGTGTAATTCTATAATCTCTATATAATTCATAATATGTATATAGCTGATATCTGGGGTCTACTTATACAGAGTAACTCTACTCCAGTAAGTATAAGATATTATCACAATACACTCATGGTATTATGCTAAAAACCCAAGGTTAGCACATATCCTACATGGCAAGTGTAATGATTGCGATCTGTCCTTGGTCCCTCTCTCCATCTCATTGCTGTGAGAATTGGCTTATATCAACTCACAGCTTCTCCTTTTAAGAAAAATTGCCCTTGGCCAAAAAGCATTGTCTCTTATAAAGGAATTTCCCAGAAAACTACAGCCCTCCCCACTCCATTTTCAACCTTCTTGTAGACTTGCTTTGTACAGGAATATAAGAGATTGGTTCCTGTTCCAAGTAGGACAATAAATGAGGTAATATTGGATGACATTGTTGCTCATTGTACTTTCCTTATCTAAACCTGGTGTCGCTCAGTGCTTAGACACTCCATAGGTAAGACACGTGAACAAAAATCCTTGTTTCAGGTTCTCCCCTGGTAAATCCAACTTGAGGATTGGGTCAACACTGTTTCTCCATTCTTATTATTGAAATATATCCAGCTCATCTCACCATCATCTTTACATCTTACTTTTACTTACAGAAGCCCAATCACTTATTTAAATGGAATGTAATTTCCTAAAAAGGTAATTTTTGGGCATCCTAGTGCCTCAGTGGTTTAGTGCCACCTTTGGCCCAGTGCGTGATCCTGGAAACCTGGGATCGAGTCCTGCATGGAGCCTGTTTCTCCCTCTGCATGTGTCTCTGCCTCTTTCTCTGTGTCTCTCATGAATAAATAAATACAATCTTTAAAAATAAATAAATAAAAGGGTAATTTTTAAACTTCTTTACACAGTTCATTTCCTTTGTCTCTGGCTACCATTAACTCACTCTAAAATGAACAAACCATCATGGAGTATTATGTAAAATTCACTTTTGAAGGACAAATACAAATAACTTACATGTAAATGGAAAGGAATTTTTTCTAAAAACTTGAGATTTTTTTTCCTTAAGGATAGAACATGGAGATTAAAATAATCAGGGAAGCAGGGATCTATCATGATATATATTGTCTACCATGAAGGCAGTAGGTTTATGACAAATTCCCACTGGCAGCATTTTTCCACTTTAAGCTCCACACAAAAATTCTTGGATTCTGGAATTAAACTTGCTTATTGGGAACTCACTAATTGGCATGATTCCCAGAATGGGCCCAGAGTTGATCTGAAGCAACACTGATGGGGAGAGAAATAATCTTAAGCATGACGAAAGGACACAGTAATTTTAATCTGGCTTTATGGTTCTTTAGCTACATATAGGTCATGGATTCATATTATACAACTCTGGGATGTATCATTTATGAAGAGGGCAACATGGAATAGTAACACAGTAATCCTAGCCAATGTTTTTCAGGTCACAGTGGTTTGCAAGAGGCAGAGACCAGGTTTGGGCCATATCTTATGTGCACTGTTAATTAAAATAATTTATACAAAACAAAATAAAATAAATAAAATAAAATAATTTATAAAGTTCTCATAAACAAAGAATTGTTTTTAATTGAAAAAAATATAGGATAAATGAAATGCAAACCTGAATCTCAGCCCAAATTTGTAAGGTCTTGAGCAGGTCAGTTTTTATACCTAATGGTTAATTTTCTCATTATAAACAATTTTTTTAAAATTTTTATTTATGATAGTCACAGAGAGGGAGAGAGAGAGGCAGAGACACAGGCAGAGGGAGAAGCAGGCTCCATGCACCGGGAGCCCAATGTGGGACTCGATCCCGGGTCTCCAGGATCGCGCCCTGGGCCAAAGGCAGGCGCCAAACCGCTGCGCCACCCAGGGATCCCTAATTTTTTCCTTATAAAATAAAAATTAAATATGCAGGCAGAACACATGCACTTATTTACAATGCCTCCTTAATCTCCACTAAAATATCACTAAAAATATGAACCCCACCAAATTCTCCAACAAAAATAAGATTCCACCAGGACAAAGAGAATAGAAAAAGTGACAACAGTCTACAAGGAGTATCATTGAAATTTTGGTAACTGGAACACTGATGAACTAGCAGCAGCTAAGTGACCAGAAAAAGTTGTAAATAAAACCTGAGTGGTAAGGGTGTTGGAGTAAAAAAGAAAGCAGGTTGAAAAAGCTGAGGAAATGAGGGTACTAGAAATCCTCTTGGCTACAAATTAAATTTCCTGATTTCTTTCTCAGCTCTGAGCTTATTCCTATCCCAAGCCTATAGCCTATAGATTGAAACTGGCATTCTCTAGTCTTGAGGCAAAACAAACAAACAAAACCAAACAAATAAAATAAAATTCATGCCTGAGGGCAAGGAATAGGTATCACAACTAAAATCTAAAAGAATATATACAAGTACATGTAATAATTTTTAAGGCCTTATAATCTCTTGCGATTGTTGTAGAGTACTTGTAGTCCACATTTATACCTCCTGGGCAGGAGATTGAATGATTCCTGTGTTGAAATTGACCAACCTAAAAGATTTAGAGATACTGATATTACTTTCTTACCCCATCTACTGCAGTGGGGCCATTAGGTTTTCAACTGATCTAGTTAAGTGTAGTTCAGCAGTAGATAAGCCTGAACATAAAGACAGAGTTTTTAATTATATTTTCAGTACTTTGCTGTTGAAAATATCTGAGAATAATGATATCAAAAAGAGGGCAGTCACTGAATCTATGAAAAAAGAGAGGCTGCATTCTGGACAAAACTAATAGACAAAAAAGAAAGAATATTTGTGGTAAAGAGGGAGAATAGAATTATTTGGAAATTAGAAAAAAGATGATGGAAATTTAACATTCAAGAGAATTTGTATTCCAGGAAACTAATCCAGTAAGTATGAATATCGATGTAAAAGAAAAAAATAAGGGAAATGACCATATTATTCATTTTGGAATTTCAACATCCAAAAGAAAAAATAAAAGAGAAGGCTTGAAGGAACATATTAAGAATTAATAACAAAATTGCTAATAGCCAAGGGATATAAATAGCCACCAAATTGAGGCACTGAGCTGAAGAAAAAAGACACAGAATTAAGAAAGAAAGAGCTGAATTGAATAGGGATTCCCAGGAATTAGATTAATAAATTCCCTGGAAGACCAGGTGCAGCTGGGTTAGAGGAAACCAGCCTAGATTGAAGCAGGATGAAAAAGGACTTCTGGAAATGTAATTCTAAACAGAAATACAAATGAAGTTGATGGAATATGTGATGTCTTTGACTTTCCTCTATTTTCTTGTAGAATATGAAGATAAATGGGCCATAGAATATGATGGCAGATATAAAGGAATTTAAGTACACAAAATAGATTATTATTAATTTCAGGTAAAACAAAAAATATGACAGTAAATGTAATCATACTACAACACATAGTTCGGCCATGTTCACTTTGAGTTTGTAACAGTATAAACATAATATTAATTTAACAAGCAAACAAATAAAAACTATACTGGTATGATGACAAGAAATAGTGTTACACCTAACCATTCATAGGGGTGGGCAGGGAGACAAGGGAGAAATGTAAGAGAACAGAATGTTCTTTTTCCAAAGAGATTAAGTCAATACTTAACATCAAAACTGAAAAAAAAAAAAAAACAGATATATGAATTTTACTTAAAAATCTTTAGGTAAATCACAAAAGAAAGACTTAAAATCTTGAAAGTGGTTGTCTCTTAAGAGGAAAATTGGAAAAGAGGCTTGGTTTAGGGACTGGAGAAGTTATCCCAACTTAATTATGCTTGAATTTTTAACATACAGATATTTCTTTGATAAAGTGATAATATGAAAATACTAATTATGTTTATAATGTCAAAAACTTAACTTTTAAAATATAAGCTTATATTATTATAAAGAAGACTAGGGAAAGTACAGTGGTTTCTGCCTAGATTTTTGCCAGTCACTATAAGTTGTCCTAATTTGCATTCTCATCCTCAGAAAGGAGCAGTTTAACTGCATTTATATGTATGCCATTAAATAAAATTCAAATTTCTTGTCTTATAACCAAAGATAGGAGCTCAAACGCAGGGTTGTTAAGTCTAGTGTTAGAAAATAGGCAGAACATAAGTATAGCAACCTTCAACACTGCTTTAAAAAATCGACACAGTTCTTAGGTGACAGTGACTAGAAAATGTATATGAGGCATTCCTAAAAAAGTCTTCCTTCTGAGGAAAGTAAAAATAATATTCCTAAAGCAAAGGAGTGAATTTTAGAATGCTGGTCAGAACTAAGATTATATTTCAGTGAGTATATAACTAGAAAAGCTAGCTCGTTTGCTGAAGGGCAAAATACACAGGTGACGTTAAGGTTCATGAAGGATTTCTTGGAGTAGGTCAGGCCCTTGGACTAAGAGGAATCCTCATTATCAGTGATAAAACAATTGTATTTCACAATGAGCCAATGTCCGTGAGCAATGGTCAAACATTACAAAAGTAAAATGACAATTGCAAGATTGAGGATTCTTTTTTTTTTTTTTTTTTTTTTTTAATTTTTATTTATTTATGATAGTCACAGAGAGAGAGAGAGAGAGAGGCAGAGACACAGGCAGAGGGAGAAGCAGGCTCCATGCACCGGGAGCCCGACGTGGGATTCGATCCCGGGTCTCCAAGATCGCGCCCTGGGCCAAAGGCAGGCGCCAAACCGCTGCGCCACCCAGGGATCCCAAGATTGAGGATTCTTATCTGTAGCCTCAAAGATCTTCAGGGAGATGACATCCAGTATCTTAGATCGCTCTCAAGAAAGTTACCATGGGCAGCCCTGATGGCTAGCGGTTTAGCGAGGCCTTCGGCCCGGGCATGATCCTGGAGACCCCGGATCGAGCCCCACCTTGGGCTCCCTGCATGGAGCCTGCTTCTCCCTCTGCCTGTGTCTCTGTCTCTGTCTCTGTCTCTCTCTCTCTCTCTATCTCTCATGAATAAATAAATAAAACCTTAAAAAAAAAAAAAAAAGAAACAATGAAAACATTCCAGTTGAAGACTACAGAAAACACTAACTCAACTGATAATATTTTACAAATTAAAAAAGGTCTATCATTGGATGATGAATTTAGAGGATTGAAGTTAGAATTAAGTGCATTATTTAATTCATCTTTAAAAAATATATTGTTAACACATTTTAGAAAAAAATGCAACAATATGTGAGACTAGGGTTTTTTTCTCCTTTACTCTTCCAACTTTGTATGACATGACATGAATGCATTGATTTTGTGTAAATACATGGAACTGTCCGCTAAAGATTTATATACATTACTAGAAGTATATTATACCTCAATATTTTTTTATTTAAAGGTAAAAAAATAAGAGATAAGTTTTTAACAAGCCAAATTTGCACTGCACACCTATTTTTTGGCTAGAGAAGGATAGGTCACATAATTAATTATATTCTAGCAGCTAGCCTCCAGTGGAGAAGAGGTAATTTACCCAGGAGGAAATTACACTGCTGTTAAAAAGCCATCATTATGTGGCATTGATGACAAACAAACAAACAAAAGAACAAATAATCACTATATGGAAAAAAGCCATTTATATACAGTGTTCCCCACTGAAAATGCCATTCATATTCTTCTTCAAAATGTATTACAATTAAAGAAATAGTTAATCAAAACTAATAACTATAAAGAGAACATAAGGCATTCTAAAACCATTCAGATTAGTTAAATATTTGTTAAGTTTGTATAACTAATAGCATCTGAGGAAAAATAATTTTAGATGGTCATTAGAGCTAGAAAGCAGATAAAGGAAATGGAAGATGGTCCTAAAGCCCAAATAGTCCTTAGAGAAGGAGAATAGACATCATCAAATTCCTCATTTAACAAGCAAAACAGTAAAGGTGAAAAAATTGTAGACTGAAATACCAATATATTCTAACAAAAGTTTTTTAAAGATTCCTTGAAATTTTCCAACTTCTGCAAGAAGTTCAGACAAGCTAATAGAGGGGAGAGGGAAAAGTGAATTATTCTAGCTCTCCAAATCAAACAAATAGGAATTTCAGAAAGAACAACCAAAAGAAGAGAGGAAAATAAACAATTAAATATTCTTTTTAATTTGATAACAATAAAAAGTCATAAACTTTCAACCACAATGCCCAAATGAACCCCAAACAGTACCTGGGTATGTTGCTTAGAATATCATCCTTTTGAGATTCCTGTCTTAAAATTTCTGTCTACTTCTAGTGCATAGGAAGCTGGGCCCTGGACAGGATGACTCAGCCAGGACTAAGACTAGATCCATTTGCCTTGGGCCACAAGGAGGATATTCTCTGGCCCCTTTCCCAAGCCACAGCCCACTAATATATATATATATATATGACTCAAGCAACTCTGAGACTTCAGTCCATGTGACCAGTGTGGTCAGTAAGGTACTTTTTCTGTGGGTTTGCATGACAATGGATCACTGGGATGACATTGTCCTGGTGATTTGGAGTGACTCTCAGGCAAGTCAGAATCAAATTCTGGACTACAGAATTCTGGACTATAGTCTATTCCTGACTCTTGGACTTGAGCCACGTGTGAGCTGTGATTCAGCTCTGTTACATCCATATTCCAACCACATTACCGCTTCTGGTCTATAGCACCAGAAAGTTTCAGGGGCAGCTGCAGGCATCTTTTAGCCTGTGTCTTCCCCAATCTGCCATTGGAACCCAGGGAAGTCACCCCAACACCTGCTTCAGGTGCCTTGTCAGTGTCAGTCTTCCCTCTGGTGATAGCCGGCTTTATCTAGTCTGAAGTCTCTGAGACCCTGTTACACTCAGCAATAATAAGTGCCACATCCAATTGATTTCCTCTCTTTCCTTTTGTCCATTCAGTAGTGTGGTGACAATATGATCTACTGGGTAAATATTAATCCATGCTGGAGAAGAGATGGACAGTCATTATGAAAATGTGACTATTTTACTATTTTACTGGATCTGTCAATGGGCTCTTTGCTTTTCCTTTCCAGAGGTGGCTCAGCATTGATGGATTGTATTCTAGGAATGCAACGATCACAAGCTGAGTTCAAGATGACATGGTTAGAAAATGTGCTATTAATATTTATGTTATAAAAACCCCTACTGTAAATTTGACATAACCATAACAATCTCTTTCCTTCACCTCCAATCTCCCTCTTTTCCTCTCTTCATTTTTATTACATTTTACAACAATAAATAAAGGCTTTCAGGCATGAGATAATTGTGTAAAATTAATTAACTTTATTAAAAAAACTAAACTTTTATTAAAAACTAAAACTTTAAGTGGTGAGAATATAATGTAGCAAATTGGAAAAGATGAAGGTTGAGAGGTAAGAAACAATATGTATATGGACCTGTCAGCTTGGGAGAAGACATTATTTGGGAGATTGCATTTCACCCCTCACCAACTTTTTGGTAAAGAAATCCCTTATTGAATGGAATTATATATATACACACACACATATATAGAAGATAGAAAAGTATTATTTGTTTAAAGATGAAGGGGAGATGTTGCATACATATTTCAAGTTTTAAAGATGCCAAGAAAGCTTGCTAGGAAAATGGAAAATGTTGAATTATGTTCATTTTAATACATTTATGTTTATTTGTTTTTTAAAATAGTTTATTTATCAATTCATGAGAGACACACACAGAGAGAGAGGCAAAAACACAGGAAGAGGGAGAAGCAGGGCTTCATGCAGGGAGCCCGACGCGGGACTCAATCCCGGGACCCCAGGATCACGCCCTGGGCCAAAGGTAGCACTAAACCACTGAGCCACCCAGGCTGCCCACATTTACGCTTATTTGAACAAATAATATTTCCCCTTTTTACCAAAGACTGAACAACAGTCTGTCTTGTCCTGGCGGTAGATTAGCTAAGGGACTAGCATGATGAAAAACAGTTGACTATTGCAGTAATCTAAGGGAGAAACATGAGTTTTCATCCCTGACATTGGTCATAGGAATGGAAAAAGAAAGAATGAATTTGAATAAGGTGTAATTCAGTGGTGGACTAGACATGAGGATTGGTAAGAGTGAGATTTTGAATAGGTCTGAAGTTTCCAGACTGGCCAATTATTATTGTCACCAAGATAAGGAACAGGAATACTACTCATTCTCTTTTATCCACTACACAGCTGCCAGTACCAACTCTCAGACTTAAACGAATTTTGAAATGAGTTGTAGATTCAGCCCAACTAGAGCTGGTCGCATTCCAACTAAAAGAAGAAGCTAATATGAGTTTGTTTCTTGGAAGTAGGGTTAAAGATGGAGCAGGGGGAATGAGAAAGAGAGCTTTTTGGAGTCATATTATTTAGTCCCTTTCATATGCATTACTACTATGAAAAATTTAATCTAAAATAAAAAGAATGAATAACATGAAGATACAACTTTATCCTTTATTCCACTTTTAAGTCATTTACCATTATTCTAACCAAAATGCGTACTACATTTGTAGGCAGTAAATAAAGAATACATTAACTAGAAGTTTGTTTATGTTTGAAAAATTATTCTAAACATGTCCAGATTCACATAGAAATCTATAACCAAATAAATTTTGTAGTACATATCCTAGGACGAGTTTGAAGATGTATGACCATATAGGGAAAAAATACTAGATGAGAACAAGTGAACTTGCTTTTTTGTGCAGGAAGATGTGCTGAATCCACAGAGAAATATTTATGGAGGAAAAAAAAAGTTTTCAAATTTGCTGATGAAATTTTCAGCCTCCAAGAGTCTGTACCATTGATATTCCCACACTTCAAAGACTAAATACCAAATATTTAATGTATGAAAAATTTAACTGATGTAAACTATTTTACATTAATATTTATTTTAAAAAGGCAGTACTAGATTATTCTATGCATATGAGGTCCCTTCTGCCAGTTTTCTGGTAGTAATGCTTTAATAACAGAGTTTTGGAGATTTTTCATATTGGTACTCAGAAATCTGGAAATTACTGACATGTAAGTTTAATTCTTTGTAAAAGTGCATATTTCCAGAAATGCACCTTACCACATACACTGTACACACCCATGTGCAGGCCTACACATAAAAACACACTGATTAGCTACAATAAGCAGAAATTATTCCTTTTGAAGACAAAGATTTTCATGTCATCTCTTAAAACAGAGGTTTTCAGATCAACTTTGGGGTTAGATGACAATCCAGAGTTTTATTTCTCATACAATTGACTAACAAAAGGGTTTCAAGTTGGTTTAGTGTGTAACTGATAGTAACTGAGAGACTCTTGGGATAAAACAAATGGAATTGAATGTGAAAGGAAAACACTGTAGATTATTAGTTTAAAAGTTAAAAAAATCAGGATACATTCCTCTGCACTAAAAAAGAAAAGAGAAGAAAAGAAAAAGAAATAAAAAAAAAAAAGAAAATCAGTTACTTCAATGTCTAATCATGAGGATAAGATATTGCTCGTTTCCTTAGCAACCAAGTCCTGAGTATTCTTCATTCATTTCTTTTCTACCTCATTATGGTGAAAAGAAATTCAGTGTCACATCAATGAAAACTCTAATATTTATAGATCCAAATACATTTTTCTGTCTAGGGTGACTAAGTAAAGATGCTGAAATCCAGCATAGGCTTGAACAAGAAAACTTAATTTAAATGTGAGAAGAACTGAAGTTTCTCTTGAATTTTACTTATGTATGCAGCATCCATTATTTGAGCATCCGAGAGAGATGTTTTTTTCATCTACTTTGACAGGCTCAGCTCTTTGGAGAGTTTATTTTATCTCCTCTAGTCAGAAGATAATTTCAGTGGCACTTCTGGCACAAACTTAAAAGTCAAAATACAAAAGAACTAGCACATTTATTCTTGTCTGGCAAAGATAAGATTTATTCTGTGTGGTGTAAAAACACTGACAAACTATCTACTTGATACTGAACCTTCAAAATACTTTTGTAGTATATTTTCTAGTGGGAAAAATGTGTTAACATAATTGACTATAAGTTGTATTTCCTGTGATTACTTATAGAAATATAAATTTCAGTTAGAGCTCTTTTATGTAATTTGACAACACTGCTGTTTTGGCTGTTCCATTGATAGATTTCTTGATCACAAGTTGTGAAGAAATTTTATTTTGAAATCAATTTTAACTTTCCCATCTTTGCCATGTACCAAATCATGTTGCCACACTTACCTGTGCCTTTGTCACACATGTGAGAGTGTGTCTCATATTCTGCATTTATTCCATGTCACAAGGGATCCTCTATATTTCCATAGGACCCTCTGCATTTTTCTGCATAAGTACTTAATTCATCTTTCTGTATTTATTGATCTAAAATCCTTCATCTTCATGAAACTCTAGGTATCATTTTATGTTGTATCCCAGTACCCCACATAGGGTCTAACACAATAGGAGAGCTCAGTCAATATTTAATGAATGGAGGAATGGAAAATGAGCCAACAAAAGTTTTGTTCCTTTTTAAATTAAATTATTGTTCCTTTTTTAACCAAATTCCATTGATTATATTGATAGCATTGTCTTTGTATTCAGACTATATAAACATTGCAACTTGTATAAAGGCATGAAGAAATGTGTATACTTAGCCGGAAGATATTATCATCAAGTTCATGGCTCAATACAATATAGAACATACCACAGAGTTTGCTGATTGGAAGAAAAAAAATAAATTTATCCTGGAATTAGCAACACTTTCAAGAAAGGAGATACAGAAGAAACAAAAGTAAGAGAGGAATAGAAATCAAAAGTATCTAGTATCTTTTCTTCCTATATTCTCCCATAAGGTTAGGAATTTTAAGGAGATTTAATAATAAAGTTTGGAGTCAAGCAATTAGATAAACAAATGTAGATATATGGTTCACATCATGTGTGGAGACTTCATTCACTAATTACAAAGCACCAAATGTATGATGGATATTTTCCTAGTTACTCTGTTTATAGCAGCAAACAAACTTTATTTTCAAGATTATATCCTAGTACAATTATGACTATATATATTTTTAAAAAGTATAAAGAAAATACATAATAATGAGATCAATAGAAAGCATCTGAGATTGGAGATTATTTTATAGAAGGTCATAAAAAGCATCACTGATAAAATTTCAGAGAAAACTCAAAAGGCAAATAATTGAAAAGGCAGATATTGAAGGAAAAATTTCCAGACACAGAGAATAAGAAGTAAAATTCTGAAGTGAGAGTATGTTTAATACATTCAAGAAATACTAACAGGTCCAAGAGCCTGTGAGGCTTGTACAGCATGAGCAAAGGGGAGAGTATTAGGGCATAAGATCACAGACTTAACAGGGAATATAATACTGAAAGGCTTTGTGAACCATGGTCAGAAATTCAGGTTTTACACTGAATGAAATGGAAGCTATTGACTGATTTTGGGCAGAGGAGTGATGTGTTCTGACTGACAATTTAATAGGATCTTACTACTTGCTTCCTGGAGAGTAGGCTTTATGAGATCAAAAGTGGAAGAAGGGAGACCATCCAGGAGGCTATGAGAATAATGAAGGGATTACTGTGCTTGAGCCAGGGTAGGAAGAATGGAGAAGATGGAAATGAATTGGCGTTTGGAACTATCCCTAAACTAGAACCTAGAGGATTTGCTAATAGAGAGCATGTGAGCTATGGAAGAAAAAAGGAAAAGAAGGAGCTAAGAATCGTGGTTCTAGGTCTGAAAAACTGAAAGATAAAGTTACCTTTAACTGAGAAGAGAAGGAGAAATTTGAGGGCACAAGTATAGATCATGACTTTGTTGTATGTGGAAATGTCAAATAAGCACTTTGCCATGTTTTATCAGACCATGAGAGAAACAGGGATAGACAAAGGATAGAAGTCAGAAATTGAGTTGGTTTTGTATATTGGATCTTGGATGATCATCTTGGATGTCTCCATGCTCTCTATGACATCTGAAAAATTGTTCATCTTAGAGTTCTCCATCATTTTTGCCTGGCCTCATGGAGTTTCATCTTACAGACACAGAGCTTAATGCTCAACAAGAACACACAAGGAGATGTATGTGCAAATATCTGAAGCTCATTTTCTGTGCAGTTCCCTTTTTTCCAGAACTTTTCTTTCAACATTCAGACACTTCAGCCTTATTGAACTTTCATCTCTGACATTTGAACTAAAGAGACTGCTAGGCTTTGTTTAGGGTTGCCCTCTCGGCCTGGGATCCAAAATGTGTCTGTAGACAGACATCCAATGAGGTTATAGGACCTTTCTAACTCATTTGCCTTCTTTTGAGGATCACAGACTCATCCTACCTGCTATCCAATGTCTGAAAACTTAAAAAAAAAGCATTGTTTTATATATTTGTTCTGAAGTTTTGTTTGTTTTTCAGTAGACTGAGTTTAAGTTTAGACCCTATTACTCCATTGTGCTTAAAAGCACAATGGTAAAAGAAATGGTAAAAGAAATTTACGATTTATTTTTTTACTTTTCCCCAGAACATTTTCTTTAGTGCCCTTCACATTACCCTACCAACTGAAGACAGACTAACTTCCCCAGAGAAGGTTTTCTGAATATCAAGTGGATAAGTATTTTCTGAACAGAGCTTGGGAATTGGGCTAAGTAGGATCAGAATCCTTCAGACAGGTATTAGAAATAGATAGTTCTAATTTAGTTGGAACAAGGTCTATAAGCCTAGGAAATTCAATGAACAAATACCGATGATATGATTTGTGACAAAAGTACTGTAACTAAAGAGTCTGAGCAAATTATTAGTGAGATACCTTCTTGTTTCATGAAATATATATATTTTCTTGTGTACATGTATATACATATAAAATATAGATTTATAGGTACATATGTAGGACTTTGTTTTATATATTACAAAAGATTTCTAAGATTATAAAAGCCTTAGCTACTATTTTGAGGATGAATTTTTCTTGAATTTAGAAGCATAACTAAGAAAGGAATAGAAAAATGTGGGGGGTGGAGGGAAGGAATTATAAGTGGAAAAGGAAATATTACCAGATCCTTGCATCAACAGTTCTTTTCTCTGCCACAGTAGATGCAATCTGAATGGGAAAACAGTCTTCATTTCCCAGTTATTTTCACCATGTAGCTGCTGGTATAAATTATTTAACAATTTAGTTGTGTACATGCTGAGCACGGTCTATAAACTGATATGCTTGAATCATATTTGTGAACAATATCCAATGCATTTTAGTTTGTTTCAAATGATATTTCAAAAGTCCAATACCCACATTAAAAAGAAACTCATACTTATTGGGAAAGTGTGGATATGTTTGGTGACATCATTAAAAATCACTATAAGAATAAAATATATATATTTGTGATATGTATCATTTTTAATTATAAATAATTATGATAAAACAAAGAAAAGTTATCATTGAAAATTTGAAATATTGTCTTTAGAATTCATAGTCTTAGTTTTAGAAAATAATTGAGACAATGTGAAATATTAAAGTCATTCATTTGACCATTATTTATTGAGTGCCCACACTTCTATAGAATTAACCACGTAGGATACAAGTATGGAGAATGGTTCTTTGCTCAATGAACACAGTTTGAACTGGCGAGACAAATATAAATACTATGAAAAAGGATGAAATGAGTAGGATCAAGGTATAGTACAGAGACAGGGCAAATAAATATATCTATAATTAGTGGAGTAAATATCAACTACATATAAACAGGCACATAAATTTTTTTTAGGAAGAGATGGGATGAGGATGGATACAAGGAAATGTAGTCCATAGGAAACCCTCTAAGCAAAGCACAGCATTTTAAGGGATTACTAAAATTGTTTTTTTATTGTTGGAACAAAGAGGGAGTTTATAAGATAGTACTGGCTAAGAAGGCAGGAAAGACCACATCATAAAGAGCCTTGCTAATTTCTCAAATGGAGAAAAGGTGTTCAAGCTTTTTGGTGGTCACAAAACATGGCCAAGAGCTTTGTATCATGGTTTTAAAATTCTAACCAAATACTTTTAATAGATTGACAATAAGATATTTTTAAGTAATGGAGGATATTGATTACATAAATTTTAAAAATATTGTCACTAGCTTCAGTGTGAGAGCTAAGTCTAGGATGAAGAGAGTGGGGAACTGGGAACAGACAGCCCAGATCAGCGAGAACAATTAGAAAGGTTAATGCAGTAATCACAACAGGAAATCATAAAGTCTTAATTATAAGCAATGGCACTGGGGAGGGAAAAGTGACAGGATTTTAGAAATATTGAAAGGGAAAATGCAAATTGAGTTACTACAATAAAATAAATGATAGGAAATAAACCAGGGCAGACAAAAGGCATGTGACTTGGCATGTTACAAAATCGATTACCAAATTTCAAGATTTGCTAATGTCAGGTCCAATTTAAATATACTTTTTTCCTGAAACATTTTTCTCATTCCTTCATCTAGCAAAATCTGACTGATGACTTAGGCTTTAGTTCAAATATATCTAATGTGAAGCTCTTCTTAAATACAATAGCCTATATTAGGTGTCCTTTTGTGCATTTCTCTCTTACCTTTTTCTGAAAATTTAGTAGAATAATTATTACTTTCCATTTTTTTCTCCTTCTCACTAAGATATAAAATCCATAAGTGATAGATCTTTGTCTGTATCATTTCACCTAGACGCCCTTGCAGCTGACATAGCAATTTGAGCATTAATGCCGTGATAAGTATTTGTAAAGGAAATAACTTTTTAAAAAGAAATAAATAAGCATGAATATTACAAATGTATAAATATGAACTATGCTTTATAAATGTAAGAGACAAAATCTACATTTTTTTTTTTTGTGACTTAAATCTCAAGAATAAATTCCTACAATATATACTTCTGAGCAGCCCTAAGAGGACATTTTGGACTTCTATGCTCATGATATATGTGATTTCTTTAATCGTGTCTCCCCTGTGAGTTATATTACTTGCTCTATAGAGTGCGGGGGCAACCATTTTGCTTCTCAGAGCAGTGCAAGTGTTGGTTTTGATATGTGGCTTAGTCCTTAGCTATCTTTAAGATCATTTTTCTTCACATATGCAGTTATAACCTTTGAGAATTTCTAAAGCATTTCTAATCTAATACATCCTGATTTAGAGAGCTGAGAGCTGAATGAAAAGTATTCAAGGAGAAAGATGCTTACCATAATATGATTCTTAGCTCAAAAATTCATTCATCCATAGCTTTAAAAAGACCCAAGACAACCGACCTTCAGGTCAGGGGAGCAAGTCACATATTATAGAGAAGGACGATCTGAGCCTATAAATAATTTCCTGCAGTTTATCATTTCTCTTTAAAGAAATAATAGCTTTAAAGTGTAGTAACTGTGGACCCAAAGGAAACATTTTTTCATATCGCTTTACTATAATAGTTTTTAAAAGGCCCAGAGAGTAATGGAAAGTAGATAGCACTCCCTGTCTTGCTTTGCCCCTTATCTGTCTATTGAGTTGATAGTTAAGCAAATCTAGCCAGTTCTTTTTTGTAACAAGTGATTAAAAATCTGAGGAGCTTTCATTGGCATAAGATGTGGTGGGTTTCTTTCTCTGTCACTCTAATCCCACAAAAGAATTTATTTTTTTCATCAATTTTAACTATGTTGATAAGACAAAATAGACAGAATCACATAGTTGTTTTTCTATTTTAACTATTTTTAACTTCAATTTTAACTATGTTGATAAGACAAAATAGACAGAATCACATAGTTGTTTTTCTTTGGAGTATTTACTAAAATACCCATATTTTCAGATATTTAAAAGAATCTGGATTTTTAAAAAATCATGTGCGCACGATGTTTACATTTGAAAAACATAGGCTGTATTCCTACCTGGCTATGAAACTTGGAGAAATAAAACCAGTCTCTGAACATTACATTTTGCCAGGTACAATAAGAATGATGTATTTGATGACTCCATGTCCATTTACTCTATCCAGTACTTAGTTATAAACAATAAGATCTGATCCAGTTTAAGAGAAAAGGAAACATTGAAAGATGTTATGTAGTCTACCTTATCTCCAGGAAGACATAAGATTAGGCTTTACCCCTGACCATCCAAGAATACTCCACTGCAACCCCAAAGACATTTTTGCTGCAGCTATTGAGAGCAGCAATCAGGCCTGGGATCAAATAGCACCAATTCTGCCTCTGTCATTGCTGAGTTGAAAGACAGGTCTCTGACCCTACCCTTGCTGGAATGAACTCGTCTTGCTTCTAAATCAAAATCTTACCCATCAGCCTGATAAAAGGAGCCAGGCCACAGTGCTTATGATCTAGTACAAGAGAAGGCTAGAAGTACTTTCTGGTGTGTGTTTCAGAACACATGGGGACAGATCATTCTTTCCATAAATGTAGAAAGGGTACTCAAAAGTTTTTGGTGATTACAAAACACAAAGTGAAGTTTCACCATACACCTTCAGTCCTGAAATGAGGGATATCTATATGGGAAAAGAAACTTTTTTATGTAATTAATTAAATGTTTTTGCTTTACATGGAGCTGAACTGACATCATGGAAATAGTTTTGACTAACAATGTTCTCAGTAACAGAAGGGCATTGAGCTTTCTTTTTATACAAGGCCTTTGTTTAGGAATTGGAGTTTGCAAAGAGGTCTCTTGCTTCTTCATAGTTTGCTAAATGAAGACTTGACAGCACCAACACAATCAGCTGAAAAGAAAAGCAAGTAGTCAACAAGATACTTTATCACATGATTCACCCCGACAATTTGAGTAATAAAAAAAAAAGCAGCTAGTTATCTACTGAATGATAAACTATAGACATTTCAATTATTTTTAAGGCTAGAAGTCAAAAAATTTGTTAGACATCTAGAAATCCAGAGCATCTTGAGGGTCAAAAATATGAAATTTCTTTCTAGATTTTGACAAAATGTGTCTAATTTGATTTTATTTTTAATCATTTTTGTATTTGTTAGGTAATCTATAAATATTTAAATTTTTATCCATGACACTTTCTTCCTATTAATACATCAAGTAAATGAGTAAATGCATGATTATGAAATTATTTTGAAAGTCTAGTTAAGAAAATTAAGACTTTTGTTTCCCTTCCATGGAGTAGTATTTGCAATCATTCTGAAACTATAAATTGAGTTTTAATCAGGGTTCCCTTTGCATATTACCTATATTTTTGCCAGAGTTGTGTTGCTCAGTTGGTTGTCAGTTTTAGTCCTCGTAGGTAACCAGCTGTTCTCTTGTTGTATATCCTGCAGGGTGGATCTGAGCATGCAACTTCTTTGAGGCTAACATGAATTTCATGCTAGGATTAGTTCAAAGGTATATGCATTCCTTTTGCATCTCTCTACACCACTCTACTCTGACACTTATTTTTTATTAATTGGCAGAAATATTCCTGTCACAAAAATGAAGCTCATAATGCCTACATGAGTGGAAACACCATTTGTTAATATTTATCAGTTAATATCACAGGTTGGTTCAATCTGTTTGCAAATTTGTTTTTAAATCATTCATGTATTTATATTGTGGATAGTGTCAGCAAGTGACTGGAATTCTTTTCTTTTATTGCCTGTGGTTCTTGGTCACAGCACTTCAAAGAATGAGGAGGTAGACCAAATGAAGAGTGGTGCACAGCAAGGTTGATTGAGTGATAGCAGAGCTTATTGAATGATACTACAAAGCTCCTGAAGAGGAAAGTGACCCGAGAGGGTTGCCAGCAGATTTTCTGAATGTTACATTTAGAAGCTAATATCTACCGAGTATTTCATGTCAGACAATATTAAGAATGTTTCATTTATATTATCTTAATTATTTCATTATTATTTCTTAAGAATATATGTTATTATTATTCCCATATTATAGTATAGAAACAGGCAAAGGAGTAAGTTAACTTGTTCCAAATGAAAAAGATTCTAAGTCAAGTGGATTTCCCAGAGGAATCAAACATTTTGTTTTGTTTTCTTTTTCCCATAGGAACTACTTAGACAACTACTAGGATGAATTTCCTCCTCACTTAACACAAAAGCCTTGTTTCTATATCTGCAATAAGAGTTAACACCATCTTGAGGACATTAGAAAAGATTTAATAAATGTTTGCTCTTTATGAATGTTTTAGTTCCTCTGATTAGGAGACCACATAAATATATGGAAGTTATTAACAACAAAATATTGATATAAACATTATAATATCATCAGAATCACTCACAAGGAACAGAATAACAATGAGAATTCTTGAGTATTTATCCCAAGGTCTAGTGATTCCTTATGTTTATTTATTATGTTTACGTTTATTTTCTCATTATATCATTTAAAATGCAACAATAGTGCTGCTCTAATGTCCCTGCCCAGCTATGCTGCTAGAAACTCTCCCTGCACATTCCATATCTTTTGCTTGCCAAACAGTAAGCAGTTCATGTAATGCATGGGGGCACCTGGCCTGCAAAATGATTATCATTTACTTCCTGGATGACCAATTCAGGTACAGTAATTAGAAAAGTAACAAGGTCAAAAGGAAATCCATTTATTGTGCACTCATTTGCACCTTACAAAATGATTCAAACGATATTTATCCTTTGGAATGCATACATAAACTCAGTCATGCTAAATTGTTTATTTTGTAAGTTATATTTACAAATGAACACGAATTAAGTAAAAAATGAGTGTCTTTTAATCTATGAAATGAGAGTCCATAGTAAGAGAATAACTTCCTATTATCAAATGTTTTCCTAGTTGACTAGCTTGATTTTAAATTAAAACTTCTATAATTTTATAGATTCAGAAAATATTATGCTATTTTACCCATAGAATATAGAGGATAGAGTTAGAATATGTATGTAGAGTAAGTAATTATAGAACCACTCATCAGTCTTCCAGTGTTTGTCATGGAATGTAAGCCCCTCATGAGTTTATTTTGTTTATTTTGTAAACAGAATAATTGAAATACTTTAGAGCTAGCTAGAATCGAATCCTAAAACAAAGGAAAGATTCTAGTAGCAAAACAGAAATTGGGACCATTAACAACATAAAAGTTAAGGACAAAATGCATTTTATAAAATTCTTAGCCTTAATTTAATTTAAGTTTAAAATAAAGTTTAAAATGTGATACAAAGTTGTGTAGGTGACAAAAGAATGTAGTGTTACAAATAACCTCAATTTTAGACACAAAAGTAAATACATTCTGTGTCGTTAGCTTTAATTTTATAACATTTTTAAAATTTACCTCAATATGAGTGGCTTACAAAATTCTGTTTTTTTCTCAAAAACTTATTTTGAACGTGAAATCATTTTACAATAAAGCATTAATGTGTACATTTAAACAACAGAACTTGTGGGACACCTGGGTGGCTCAGCAGTTGAGTGTCTGCCTTCAGCTCAGGGTCTGATCTGAGGGTCTGGGGATTGAGTCTGGGGATTGGGCTCCTTGCCTGGAGCCTGCTTCTCCCTCTGCCTATGTCTCTGCCTCACTCTCTCTCTGTGTCTCTCATGAATAAATAAAATCTTTAATAAATAAATAAAATAAATAACAGAAGTTGCGTATCATGTGTAATGGCCAACTTTATGTGTCCACATGGCTAGACTACTGTATTCAGTCATTTATTTAATCATTCACTAATCCAATTGCTGCTATGAAGGTATTTTGTAGGTGTGGTATGATATAATAGTATTTATCGATTTCTGCCCCCCCAGATCCTGTCACAGGGCTCCTGAACCTTTCATAATTTCCTAAGTGATAAGAGAACTGGGAATATCTTTTATTCTAATATTTGTTCTTTGACCTGTTTTTTTTTTTTTTAACTTTATTTATTCATGAGAGAAAGGCAGAGACATAGGTAGAGGAAGAAGCAGGCTGATGTGGGACTCCATCCCAGGATTTGGGGATCACACCCCAAGCTGAAGGCAGACACTCAACCACTGAACCACCCAGGCATCCCTTTTACTTTGTTTTTGATCCAGGGCTCCTATAATCCTTGTAATTCCCTGGGTGATTGGAGTGTCTTTGTTCTAATGAAGCAACTATAGGTGGGCTCCTGGATGGCTCCTAGATGAGGGCTGGTCCCTGGAAAGACCAAGTCATAATTAGGAGCTAGGAATTTTAAGCCTCACCTCTATTGTCTTGGAAAGGGAGAAGGCTAGAAATGGAGGTAATGATCAATTAGGCCTACATGACAAAGCCTCCATAAAAATCTAAAAAGTGCTTTCCAGATTGATAAATACATCCTTATACCAGCAGAGTGATGTACCTGAATTCCACAGAAAGAGAAGTTCCCAAGCTTGGAACCCTCCTAGACATTGCCTTATGTATCACTTCATGGGGCTAGTCATCTCTACCCTCTACCATATGCTTTAATAAACCGGTAAATGTGTTTTCCTAAATTCTATGAGCTAGTCTAGCAAATTACTTGAGAGTGAGGGGTGGCTCATGGGAACCAAATGGGAACTTCATTTATAGCCAGTAGGTCAGAAGCACAACTGGGGTGAGAGCAGCCTTGTGGGTCAAATCCATTAACCTGTGGGATCTGAAACCTTTGTCAGGTAAATAGTCTCACAATGGAGTTAAATTGTAGGACACTAGTCTGGTGTTGCAGAAAAGTGCTTGCTGAAGGAAACCTCACACACATCTGGTGTCAAATGTGAGTGTAGTAGTAGTGAGAATAATGGAGAAACACAGGAAGAAGACTTGAGTTTTTTCAAAACATATAATTATACAATCATTTGACTTCAAGTAAAATAGATTATCCTCCATAATATGGGTAGTTTTCCTCCAATCAGTTGAAGGCCTTATGACTTTGGAACTGGATAATGGATAAGGGCTGGAAGAGTTTTGAGGTAGATGATAAAATAGCCTAGGTTACCTTAAAAAGACTGTTGGTAGAAATGTAGACATTAAAGGCCATCCTGCTGAGAGCTCAGAAAAAACAGTGAGGAGAGTTGCAAAACAAGCATCCATCTATAAGAACACATATATCGTCAGGGATAGACTGTTGGTAGAAATATAAAATTAAAGGTGTTTCTGGTGATGTCTCACATAGAAATGAGATGCATGTTGATAGACATTGAAGGAAAACGACTCTTTTTAATAAATAGCAAAAAAAAAAAAAAAAAAAAAAAAAAAGCTAAATTGTGTTCCCAAGCAAAGTATAGAAGATGTGACTTGGTTACTCCTTGCTGCTTATAGTAAAGTGCAAAAAGAAAGGGTTGAATTTAAGAAGAAACTATTATGGGGCACCTGGGTGGCTCAGTCAGTTAAATGTATGCCTTTGGCTCGTTCATGATTGCAGGGTCCTGAGATCAAGCCCTGCATTGGGTTCCCTGCTTATCAGGGAGCCTTCTTCTTTTCCTACTCCCTGCTTATGTGCACGCTCTCTCTCTTACTCTCTCTCTTGCTCTCTCTCTCTCTGTCAAATAAATAAATAAATAAATAAAATCTTTAAAAAAATAGAAGAAACTGCAAATCAAAAAGAACTGGAACTCAGTGATTTGGAAAACTCTCAGCCTATCTCTATTGCAAAAGAGGTGAATGTCCTGGGGGAAATACCTAGGGGGTGGGCAGACTTCTGTGCTGGAATAGGTTAAGATTTGATGGGATATTGGGATAGGCTAAATGACTTCTTCATCTGGGACAGACATGAATTTCAGATAGGGAGCAGAAGGAAAACTATTCTGAGTTAAATAGCATCTCCATATATCTAATAAGGTTTTCCAGAACTCATGTTTACCCAGAACCCCAGAATGTCACCTTTTTTTGGAAATGGAGTTCTTGTAGTTGTAATTACTTAAGATAAATTTGTTTGTTTGTTTGCCTGCTTGTTTTGAGAGAAAGAGAGGTGGGGTAGGGGAAGAGGGAGAGGAAGAGAGAGAATCCCAAGCTGACTCCTCACTGAGCACAGAGCTAGACATGGGGCTCAACCTCATGACCCTGAGGTTATGTCCTGAGCTGAAACAAGAGTCCAACACTCAACAACTGAGTCATCCATGTTCCTAAAGATAAGTTTATATTCGTTTAGAGTAGGCTCTAAATCCAGTTGACCGATGACCTTAAATGGAGAGGGAACTTTGGAAACACACACAGGGAGGATGGCCATATGAACATAATGGCAGAGACTAGAGAGATCTACAAGCCACAAAATGCCAAGTATTGCTGGCAACCATCAGAAGCTTAAAGAGAGGCATGGACCAGAGTTACCCTCTGAGCCTCCGGAGAACCGTCACTACATACCCTTTAATTTCAGACTTCTGGCCTGGTATGTGAGAGAGGAAATTTCTGTTGTTTTAAGTCACTTGGTTTGAGGTATTTTGTTATGGCAGCACTAGGAAACTAATATCTCATGTAATAAAATTTAGTTTAATTTGAGACTATGACCAGTAAATTTATTATCCAATGTTTTTGCAGGTAAAGTTAAAATAAATTTCTTATACTTTCTGAGTCATGTACCTCAGGAAGAACAAAATGTGTGAAAAAAAAACAAAGATTAAAATTCTTAGTGATTTCACATTCAGTGAAGAAATATACTTAAATAATAAAATACCAGTAAGTGGGGCATGCCAATTTATTCCATTTTGATGAAAGATCTGTTTACTTTAAATGGAAATAATTCAACGTGATGTCTTTAAATATTATTTGCCTCTAAACTGCTTTTTACCTATAATCAATCTTTTAATATGTGTTTCTTTTATTAAGTCTATAAAATCTAAATATATTTGTATAAATAAAGCTTAGAGCTTAGCAGCTTGCTAGAGGCACAGATGTCAAATGGTATACTTTTAAATGAATGATTATGAAGAATTTTAGCTGCACTTTTTAAAATAAACTAATTGTGAATTACAGCAGCTATTATACAAGTAATAGAAATAATTACTGATTATCAGAATGTAATATATCTAATAGGACATAAAATAATAGTATTTGGGGAACTAAAGAAGCACTGAGGTTGTATTTTCTATTCAAATGAATTAAACTTATTAAAAATATGATTCATAATATATTGCATTTGTCTCTGGGTAAGAAAAAGGGCACATTTCATTATCAAACTTTCTTCTTATCTTTTCCAATTACCCTGCAGCATTAAGAAAACACATTTTCGCACTTTTAATTAAAGTCACACATGATCAGCTTTAACTGGTAAGCACAAATAAACCTTTATAACTTTTATGTTGTTTAGTGCATCTACAAATATCCAAAGCCTCTAAAATATTTTGTTGCTGATAACAGCCTATTAAAATAAATTAGAACAATATATAGGGTGATTTTTGTTCCTAAATTTAGATGTAAATACTGAATTCAACTTGCCATAATTTCACTCAATATAATAAATTAATATTTTTAATTTTTTACATATCACTTTCTAAATAGAAGGGTCTTTTTTTTTTTTTTGCTTTAAACTTTAATTGTATGTTGTATAACCTTTTTTTTTCCCTAGGAAGCAGAATTTATCTTCATAATCACTGTAAGGAAAATGCTAACTTACTAATCATATATTATATATTGGACATTCTGTTGTATCCAGATACATTAATACAAATTTTCCCTCAATAAATGAATATGAAAGGCAAGTCATATCTATGTTCCGTTATAAATGAAATACATAAAAGGATGACAGGAATCTCAGAAGCTGAGATGAGTTAAAAGGTACTGGGTGGGTTAGAGGAGGACACATTTCAAATAATATATTTGAGGTCAAAAGCATGGAGCTCAGGTGGTGACCACTGCCATATTCTAAACAAGTTATGACAATGGTTTAGACTAGAGATGGTGATGAAAACTGGTTTGATTCTGAAGGTTGAACAAATAGGAAACACTGAAGGAATGCATATGGATTTAAGTGAAAGAGAATAAAATATTGTGTTTTTTTTCTTTTTTTCTTTTTATCTTTAAAGTATATTGTCTTAAAAAAAAAAAAAAAAAAAAAATAAATAAATAAAGTATATTGTCTTTTACTGAACTTGAGAAGGCTTGGGGTGTGTTTAGAGGGAATCAAATTTCTTTTGTACATATTAGGCTTAGAATTATTATTAAGCATCTAAGTTGAGACACAGAGTGGACAGTGGATTTATGAGTCAGAGTCCAAGGGAGATTTAAATTTTAGAGCCATCAGCCTTTAATAATTTAAATAATAATTTTAGTAATTTAAATAATAATTAAATTAAATAATTTAATAATAATTAAAACCATGTGATTGGTTAGATCATAAAAGAGTGAGTCTAGATCAGGATTTCTCAACTTTGGTAATACTTATATGGCAGACTGGATAAATCTTTGTTTTGGAAGGGTGTCCTGTTCATCATGGGTTTTTATCAACATCCCTGGTCTCTACCCACAATATTCTAGGAGCAATCCGTAGTTGTGCGGCAATCCAAAATGTTATCAGATATTTCCAATTTCCCCGGAAGCACCATTGTCTTCCACTTAGAATCACTGCTCTAGGTAAAAACAAAACAAAACAAAAAACAAAAGACTCCAAAAATTTTTAAGATCCTCTAATATTTATGAGTTAGGAGACCTGAAGAAACCAGCAAAGTATCTGCATAGAGACCAGAAAGGAAAAAGAAGAATCAATTAGTAACAGTCCTCTGAAAGGCAAGTGAAGAATTTGCCACAAGAAGAAGAGAGAAGAAAACTGTGTCAAAAGCTGTGGTTTGGTTAAGCAATGAGAGAGATAAGACTTGCCAATTGTTTTAGGGACATCCAGATGACTGGAAATCTTATCAAGAACACTCTTGGTGGAGTAGTGTGGGAATCTGGATATTTTCACTATGCCAGATTACATCCCACAGATTACATGAAGATCATAGAATCAAAAGTTCAAATTGCAACAGAGAGATCAGACTTAACCACTAGAACCCATCAGTCAATCTTAGCATCACTGAAAATGGAGCTAACAGTAGAATGTTCCCATGAGTTGATGTTATCAATAAAGTAGTATATAATATTCTAGCCACAAAGTTGAATCCAAATTAATCCAGCTTCTAGATATAACTGACAGTTTGCAGAAATACTGGAACTAAAAGAATAGGTTAAATGTCAACATAATGAAACAATTAGGGATTTTTTTTTAAGTGGAGCATTCTACAAAACATTTGATATCAGTAATAATTCTATGACACTGATATAAAGGGTAAAAGGGTACTCAAGAATAAAATAGGCTTAAGACACATAAAAATGCAACTGTAGACCTTGTTTGGATCCTGACTTTTTTAAACAAGCATGAAAAAATGAAAGACTTGAAAAGATTGGAGTATAGAGTGAATATGGGTGATAGAAACAGCTCTTTCTGTTGTTAGGTTTAATCATGGACTGATTGTGGTATAAAATGTGAAGTGTTTAATCTGTAATAAAAAGCCTATCTTCATTTTGGAATGTTTGACTACTGACATCTTCTAGGCCTCACTCCTCACTGCTCCTTCTTCCTTTGGGTCTCACTTCTTTTTTTTTTTTTTTTTTTTTTATTTATGATAGTCACACACAGAGAGAGAGAGAGAGGCAGAGACACAGACAGAGGGAGAAGCAGGCTCCATGCACCGGGAGCCCGACGTGGGATTCGATCCCGGGTCTCCAGGATCGCGCCCTGGGCCAAAGGCAGGCGCCAAACCGCTGTGCCACCCAGGGATCCCTGGGTCTCACTTCTGAGTTTACTGATAAGAAAGCCCAAGTACCCCCTCTTTGGTGGTGGTGGGAGATTCAAAACATGTAAGCCCACAAATACTGGAGTGAAGCTTACCCCAGCCCCCCATATCCCTGGTTACAATAAAAATTACAAGCTAGTCTTTTGTCCTTGTTCCCTCAAGCCATATCCAGGCCAACTCAGAACATATGTGTTCTCTCCAAATGCCTTATCATGTGATTAATAAATTTTCATACACTTTTAAAAAGATTTTATTTATTTATTTATTTATTTATTTATTTATTTATTTATTTAGATTGAGCACAAGAGTAGAGGGAGTGGCAGGAGGGGAGGGAGAGGGACAAGCAGACTCTGAGCTGAGCATGGAGTCCAACACAGGACCCTGAGATCACCTCCTGAGCTAAAGCCAAGAGTCAGACACCTAATCAGCTGAGCCACCCAACTTTTCATATGCTTTTGATGTGTGTGTGAGTGTGTATGCTGTCTTCAGTCTCAATATCTGAATCAAATTTTGAATGAGAGGCCTCCCAGAATGTCCATAACAGGAAGCAGTGCTATGACATCTAAAATGTACTGTAATATACTATGAGAGAAAAAAAGAAAGGAAGGAAAATAGAAAGAAAAAAAACAGGCAATAATAAAGATGGACAAACTATAAGCATTGTGATGCATTGCTAATATACTCTAATTTCATGATTTAAGTAATACCAGAGTTATGGTGAAGGGGATAACATATCCTTTTCTTCTTGAGTTCAACAGAGTCCACTGCTATCGTATTATTTTCCTTTGGGTACTATTATCTGTTCTCACTACATACATGGGCATGTCCAGGCATATACTGTCCTGGTCTTGTTACCTTGTGTACTGAAGTTATAAGGCTCTAAACTCCAGTAAATTATGGATTTATTCCAGTACCCTGGTCCTTTAGCACAATATTGGCTTAACCTCTTTTCTAAAGAATGGCTATGATTCCTACAGACCATAAGCAGGCTCCACTCTCTCTACCTAGGAAACCACACAAGGTTACCATCTCTAATTCACATTTCCCAGGTTACAGTGAAAAACTCTGCAAGACATTCCCTTCTCAGAATTCCAATCAAGGGAATTGGACTAATTCCACTTTACACTGGGATATTCACATCTACCCAATGATCTGTCATCACCAGAGCAGTGGAGGGTAAGAACTACTCACCACTCTCTCAGGCACTTATATTCTTTCTCCCTAGGCTTCTCCCCAAGTCTGGAAAGGCTTTCCCAGCCTGCTAGGAAATTGTCTCTTATTCTATGCTTTGTGGTAGAACTCTGTGTTCTGTTTACCAAACTTTGATGCTTGCCTCCATCAACCCCAACAGAGTTTTGTAAATAAGAACTTTGGCTTTCACAAGTATTCCTGTCAGAGACAATTTTAAAAGGCTTAACTAGACATCAACCACTTTATTTTCTGCCAAGGCAACCTCCTTCACCTCTTTTCCCAAAATACTGCAAAAGATGCCTCCATCTATATGGTCCCAGATTGTAAGGCAGAAAGAATTACTGCAAATTAAAAATACACTGGATATTTTTTCAAAATCTATTTTTTCACATCTACTTCCAGACAATCACATTCTCCAGCTATATTAAAAATTCTAAATATTCACCAATCTTGACATTATTCATGTAAACAAGCCTATAAATTAACTGCAAGTGTATCTAGCAAAAAGGATTGTCCAATTCCTTGCTTGTCCACATATTAATGTATTTTATGCAAGAAAAATTTATGAAGTACCCAACATTTAGATATCACTTAAAATATTTATGGGACACCTGGATGGCTCGGTGGTTGAGCATCTGCCTTCAGCTCAAGGCATGATCCTGGGGTCCTGGGGTCAAGCCCTACATCAGGCTCCCCACTGGGAGCCTGTTTCTCCCTCTGCCTATGTCTCTGCCCCTCTCTCTGTGTCTCTCATGAATAAATAAGCTAAATCTTTTAAAGAAATTTAAAGCTACAAAATCAAATAAAATACATCTTTTCCCTCAAGAAACTCACAGTTGAGATGACAAATAGTTTAATGAATCAGTAATTATGAAAAAATGTAGAAATAGGTATGTATTGTATATAGGACTTTGTGGAACATTGACTATCTGTAACTTATCTAGACAAGAGGAGTTACGTGCATCTTGGCCTTTATTTTAAAGGAAGTTGGCCAGTTGGAAAGATAATAGGCAGTCTGGGTAAAGGGTTACTGTAATTAGTGATGGGTAAAACCATAGGAGGATAAAAGTTAGAAACCAGGCACAGAATGATGAGGAGTGAACTGAGACTTAAAGGAATACCAGTAATTAGAAGATTAGACTAATAATCTTGCAAGAGATTGAGAACGTCAGAGAATTTGAATGTAGAATGTATGGGCTTAATATATATAAAAAAGAATATTTCAAGCCATGCCCTCCTATTCTTTAGGTCACCAATTAAATGCAAATTTCTCTAGGTGTACTACTGAATCCTGTAGTTAATTACATCCTTCTCTAATACTATATTTTAAAATTACTACAATTACAGTTTTTCCTTCCTAGGAAATAAATTTTCTTTTTAAAAAAGATTTATTTATTTATTTTAGAGGGAGAGGGAGAGCACATGCATGTGAGTGGAGGGAAGGATAGAGGGGGAGAGAGAGAAGGAGAGAATGTCAAGTAGATCCCTTGCTGAGCACAGAGCCCAATGCAAGGCTGGATCTTGTGACTGAGATCATGACCTGAGATGAAATCAAGAATCAGACACTTAACTGACTGAGCCACATAGATACTGAGAATAAATTTTCTGAGGGCAGCAACTAGTGTTAATCTTTACTGGCAGACACAGTAATTTTCACTAATATATTGCCAACAAATATTTTTGTTCGGGTAAAGAGAGACAGAGGATGAAATGAATAGACCCAAGAGCATAAAAAAAAGTCTCAGATCATAAGTTGAAAATGTAACCTAAATTTATAGTGGGTAAACATTGGTGCCTTTAACAACATTTTTAGTAAAGTGATGAGGGTTGGCATTAGATTGGAGGGGTTTAGAGCATTAGGGGGAAGTGAAGACTTCACAATCTATATTTACATTTATTGATCTCGATTGTGAACAGCTACATGAGAATAATAAGAGACAGAACAGTACTAGGAGGAGGTTGAAGGTAAAGGGAAGATTTAATTTTGTTTTGTTTTCCTGTCTTCCTAAGGATAAAGACTTAAACATACTTCAACACAGACAAAAAGGAGTGAGGCCAAATGGGTGTATTGAAGATATAAATTATCCTGAACCACCAAGTAAACTTTATCTTCTAAGGCTAAGGGAAAGGAAATATGTATTCAAGTGTTAGTGAAGTTTTTCTCTTGTGATAGATTTCACCTAAGAGCTCCAATGTTCCCTATAAGGCATGAGGCAAGGTAATGATCAAAGTATTGTGGAACATGGTAAATATTTGTAATATAGTCTTGGTGGGAATAAGAGATTGAGGCACTTAAACAATAAAATAAATTTTAGTGGTCCTAAAATTCTGGCTGTAGTTAGTCCACATATTTGTTTTTTCACAAGTCTACATAACCATATATTTTCCTCCAATAGTGATTAACCTCCCAGGGCTAGTAGCAGAGAAATTAGTTATAGCATTGATTAAGGGAAGTTTAGATAATCCCAATAGATTGTAGGAGGGAGGAAAGGTCAGAAGATGCTGTGATAATATAAGCAACTTCCATAGCAGTGCATGTATTCCATGAGTTTTGAAAATAGTTTTGTGATAGACCTAAACAGGTTGTTAAACTGTCCCTAAGCTATCATAGACATTCAGAGACATGACAGGAGAATGTTTCTGATTACCTGAGAGATGTCCTGGAATGAAGTGTACCTACTGGATTAGAGAAGACAAAAGGGTTTTCAGCCAGACTGCTGAAAACTCATAAGAGCATGTGCAGAAAACAGAAGAAGAAATGATGATGGAGGGAAACTCAAAATCCACTCCTTGCTGTGTGGATCATGTTTGATGGTGGTAATTCCACAGTGGAGGACCATAGGAGAATGTGTTCTCAGGAGAGATCAATGTTTCAATCAGAGCAAGCAGTTGGCCGAGCTTTGTGTGAAAGTGGGGTGGGGGGGGAGTGACTGGGCAAGTTTATTTACAATTTTGCAAGGGTTCCTAAGAGCCAAGGGAAATCACTACTGGGAAGCCTCTGAGGTTTTCAGTGCTGCAAGAAGATGAGAAAATAAGAGAGCATAAGAATTTGTTGAGGATAGAAGGGATATCTCCCCAAGAAATAAAAGGATAGGGACATGTTTAAATGTGACTGGATTCAAATATTATAATTCTGATGGAAGTCATTGTGGGAACAGAGTTGATCTCAAATAATATCTGGCGTGCTGAATGGTACAAATGAGTGACAATATCCAGACTCTTACCAGGAATGTTCTATTCCAATGGAGGAAACTTAATAAAACAGTAGACAGACCGCTTTTTAGTATAAGGAATATGTCAAGGTATTCAAGAGTAGACAGAGTATTGCTTTAAGTGAATGATCTGCTTAAACTTGAAAAAAAGATGTAGAACTCTGTCCTAAGATTGGGGTTAGGAATCTGTTTCAATCAAGAGCATATCATAAGAATGCTGCTTGTCTGAGGAAGTGAATATCACCTACCATATATCATAAATAAGAAAATAAAAATTAATTGAAAGGTAATATTTTTAAGTAATAACACTTCAACATTACATAATGCAATTTCTATCAGTTTTAGTGTTTAATTTTGCAGTATGTACTAGTCAAGGTTCTCCAGAGAAACAGAACAAATAGGAGATAGGTGATAGATAGATGATGATAGATGATGATGATAGATAGATAGATAGATAGATAGATAGATAGATAGATATCTAAAGAGATTCTAATAAATTGGATCACACAATTATAGAGGCGGAAAAGTCCAAAATCTGCAGGATGGGCCAACAGGCTGGAGTTCAGGGAGGAGTCCATGCTACTGATCAAACCTGAGGGCTTTCTGCTGTAGGATTCCTGATTACTTAGGGGAGATCAGTCTCTTGTTCTATTCAGATGGTCAATTGATTTGCATGAGGCACACCACATTATGGAGGGCAATTTGCTTTACTCAAATTCCAACAATTTAAATGTTAATCTTATCTCCAAAAACTCTCACAGAAATATTTGGAATAATATTTGACCATATATCTGGGCACTGTGGCCCATCAAATTGACATATTAAAATTAACCATCGTATAGCAGAATTGGTCTACAACCATTGATCATCCATGAATTTTGTAGTTTACGTGTACATCAGAAAATTGCCATCTTTAAACACTTACATAGGATTAAATATGTAGGGCAGCCCAGTGGCTCTGCGGTTTAACGCTGCCTTCTTCAACCCAGGGCCTGACCTTGGAGACCTGGGGTCGAGTCCCACATCAGGCTCCCTGCATGGAGCCTGCTTCTCCCTCTGCCTGTGTCTCTGTGTCTCTCATGAATAAATAAATTTAAAAAAAATCTTTAAAAAAAGACTTAATTATGTAGATAATTAAATTTTATCTTTAAAACTATACTCTGAAGAGAAAGAAGACTAAAAATTTATAGGAGGAATTAAGGAATACGTAGTGGAGCCATACCCTTACAAATTTTAGAGATGATAAGACTCACTTGGTTTAAAAAAGATGTGCAAGATAAAATATCCAGTAAATTAGTAGAACTGAGACTTGAAGTTCAGCCTTCTGATTACAAGTCTAAGACATTTACCACATCACCACAGCTGTGCAGTAGAGAGAAGTGGAAGCATAGCTGCAATTAATTTGAAGAGTAGAATGTAGAGTCCCTTTAAATTTAGACAAAACATTGTTCTTCAGTGGAGAGCCAGCATGTGGTAGGAACTGATTAACTTATAGCTGCTTTAAAGGTACCCTCAGGTACTCATGTCAGCAATGTACTATTTACCAGCCACCAATCTAGAGGTGATCTTAATATGGAAATCCTTAATTTGAAAATAAGGATGATTTCATATTACATTCCCAAGAACGTAATTGTCTTTAAATTGCCCTTCTTTTCTCAGAAGATTTGATCTCTGAAGCCTGAAATGAAACTTTAACATTTTCAATTAAATTCAAGCCTTCAAGGTTTGGTTGAAACTAAGAAAATGATTTGTGAAACTCTTTTTAAACTCCCTCTGAAATAAGCTTCAAGCTAGTAAAGTTCTAATTCTTAACATTTAGACCAGTTATAAAAGAGAAGTTCCTTAACGGTGGTGAACTTCTTTCATAATGTTCAAGTTATGTTAAAAAAAAAAAAAAGAATGAAATTTTTTTTCAAATTAATCATTAAGATTTTATTTCAATATCTGAAATTTAAAAAAAAAATAAATGGCTTGTTGGTTGATGCATTGTCTAGGAAGTAGAGGCGGTAAAAACCAATAAAGAGAATCTTGGGGATCCCTGGGTGGCTCAGTGGTTCAGTGCCTGCCTTTGGCCCAGGGCGTGATCCTGGAGTCCTGGGATTGAGTCCCACGTCGGGGTCCCCGCATGGAGCCTGCTTCTCCCTCTGCCTGTGTCTCTGCCTCTCTCTCTCTCTCTCTCTCTCTATGTCTATCATGAATAAACGAATAAAATCTTTTAAAAAAAATAAAATTGCATCAGTCTTTAAAAAAAATAAAGATAATCTTACTGCCTTTTATTATTTGATATCTATGATTTAATATACCACACTTAAGATATACACTACAAATTTTTAATATTCTCCAAATTTTGTTGAGCATTATGAGATATTTCCACTCCAAACATCTCAAAAAGCATTACTCTATTGCATTTTCAGTTTACTCATTCATTTTCTGAGTGATAATAGTCTTCTCCCCTTTCAAATAAGAAGTGCTATTATGGAATATGTTTTTCAAGATGTTTAAAATATGAGAATATCATGTAATCATATTATTTACTTCTGTTATTTCCCTGTGGTAACAAGAAATTAGAGACTAATACGTATCATGGAATCCCACATTATGTTTCCATCAGTCTGTTATAATACATAGGTCCGGTTACTTTTTCCCCTCTTAGACTCTTTGTATTCTGTATTAAAGGGGTGCTTGGCTGACTCAGTTGGTGTAGTATGCAACTCTTGATCTTAAGATTGTGAATTCAAGCCTCAAGTTGGGTATAGAGATTATTTAAATTTTTTTTTTAATATCTTTAAAGAAAAGAAAACCTATCATTCCATTTTTACAATTTTTTTTATAGACATGCCAAATACTACTTAAAAATGACATTCTTGAAGATATTTTTTTTAAGCCTAGTTTACTGGCTTCTTTAATTATTTCAGAATCATAGACATTTAATCAAGAAAATCACAAGTTAGAGTATTATTATCTTGGTATAAATTTATAAATTAAATGTAATAGATATCAAAGGAGAATGTACAGAAAGATTATTTTATCACCATAGTTGGATATCTTGCAAGGGTTTGCACCTGGCCTTCCCAGTTAAGTATTGGATTTTTATAGGTTCTCTACAATCTTGAATCTACACAACATTTTGAATGAAGATGAATATAAAAATATCATGAGACCCAATGGATTCATCTTACAATTAAGTCTAAAAGTGATTTATTCTCTTATATAATTCTACTAAACCCAAAGCGATGTGGTAACAATTTAAGTAAAGATGAAATACAAGCTTTATTTTTTGGTGCAAGGCAAAAGAAAATAGTGCACAAAAATTTATGTTAAATAGAAATAGTCCATTATTTGTATGTCAACTGAAATAGCTGTAAGAATATTAAGTATGAGCTTTAAGATTTATCTTAATATATATACTAGGGAATTATATATTGTGAATAGTTATCATGCTGACACAATTCATTCTTCTATTACTCTAGAAATTTCTTATATTTATCTCCAATAGAAATTTCATAAAGAATTAGATTTAATCTTTTAAAAATAAATGGGCAAACGTGATTGCCTGGGTTCTGAGCTCCAGAAGGCATCTGACTATTTGAAAATAAAAATCTCTGTAATTATTTATTTTAAAATGAAAAGAACAACTATGCAGGAAAAATGTCAAGATATTAAAGTAACTAATATCCTAGAATTTTGTTATATAATTCTTTTGACAGCACTTCTTTCTGTGACTTGATATTTTATCCCTTTGTATCTTGACTATTGTTACCTGATGCCAGTTTGTACCATGCTAATAGAATTTACCTCAGAAAGTCAATGCCTGCATTTTACTGCTCTTATTTAAATTATCAAAGAGAGGTGACCTTATAATTCTTCCATCTAGCTTATACAAAATCAACCTAATAACAGATGTATGCTATTTCTAAGTAAGATAAGTAATATCTAAATATCTAAATAATATTCAGATATTTCCAGTGAAGGAATAAATCACTCATTTCATATCTTAATCTGGTAGTAAATGGATAGCCATCTGTATTGTGCTTAAATATAGATCTATTAGAGGGCCAATGATTTAATGTGTTAGCTAAATATTCTGGTCATGTTAGCACTGATTTAACAAAAGCTTCTACTTCATATTTGTGCACATTCTATATATCACAACTTTGCTTTATGAATTTTTTTTAATACTCTGAGATTAGATCAGATTTTTAAAAATAGTGAGATTTGAAGTTATAGTAACTCCAGAACATTTTCAAAGTGAGAAATATCTTGCAATGTGAACTTCCAAGCTTTAGCATATATACTGTCTCATAATTAATATTATGTATAAATTAACATACATGCAATAACATACATAATTTATACATATGTATAAATTAACATATATTTGTTGATACAAATCAACATACATATGAACACCTTTATTATGCATAATTTATGACCTCTTCAAAAACAACTGAGACAGCATACCACAATCACACATACACTAGCACTGTATTGTTAAGAATAAAGAAGAATATTAAAATTTATTTCTCAGTAAAAGAGTTAATTGTCACAAGACTGGGAAATGAGAATACACATTCAAAATTGAGCACTTAACCTATCTATAAGCATTCTGACCAATCAAGAAAGAAGAAAAAGAAAGAGTAAAAATGGAAGATGGGGCAGTCCAGGTGGCTCAGCGGTTTGGCACCACCTTTGGCCCAGGGTGTGATCCTGGAGACCAGGGATCGAATCCTGCATCGGGCTTGCTGGATGGAGCCTGCTTCTCCCTCTGCCTGTGTCTCTGCCTCTCTCTCTCTCTCTCTCTCTCTCTCTCTGTGTGTGTCTCTCATGAATGAATAAATAAAATCTTTTAAAAAATGGAAAGACAATTAGAAAAGAAAGAATGAAGGAGTAAGAGAAGGAAAAATATAATGGACTTTATTGTATTTATCTTTAGTTTAAAAACCTATAAAACTTCAAAGGGAAAAATCTTTGGCACTAGTATTTTAGGAGTCATTGATCTGTGTCTTTGTGTTCATAATCCCATTTTCTTATTTTCATTCTATTCTCATATGTATCCTATTTTCTCAGGATAGTTGTTTATCTCTATTGTCCTAGTTTAATTATAAATAGCTCCTCTCAAAATAGCAAAAGAACAATAAATTATGTGGTCATCCTAAACAAACAGAAGGCCAAGTAGCTATGGATAATTTCTCCAGCATATTCTTTGAAAAATATATATATTTTCTTTTACTGATGACTGTAGGAAAACACTGAAAAATTTAAGGATAAAAAGAAATTCACCATGCGAAAGTATTTTTAAGTTAATTCAAAGTATTCTTGTTTATTTTTACCCTTATTAAATCATTCAGATCTTTTATCAGGGCTAAATAAACAGAATTTCTTTAGTACCACCACCAATTCATCTATTATATTCAATAATACGAATATGATTTCATCGATTTTTTCTTATTAGAAAGGAAAGACAAGAGAGAGGGGAAGAGGAAGAGAGAACTACTGAAACAAATCATTTAAATTGATATATAACATCCAAATTTTAAAGGTGGAAAGTGAGAGTCTTTCACAAATTCCCTCACCCATCTCTTACTCTAGCATACTGTCCATCCTGACCACCATGTTCTATTCTTAATTCTCTAAACAAATTGTGTAATATCTCAACTCTATGCTTTTGGAGGGATGATACCATTGACTAGAGTGTACTTATCTCATGCCACTCTCACTGCCATAAACACACTAACTTCTTTATCTATCTTGCCTATTTTTCCCTCTTCAAGGAGTATCTCAAATGTTAGTTCCCTAAAATACAAATGGATATTTAATCTTGCAAACAGCCTGCATAGCTTAGTATGAGCTGTATTGGAAGCACCCCATGTCCTCCCTGGAGTGGGAGATAGAAAAATGGGAGAGATCAGGATCTGAAATCCTGTTTATTGACTTAGAGAGACCCTTAATGGATAAAGGGTACTGAAATAGGGAACTTAATGCTTTATGATATTTTAGGGAAAATGACCACACAAAAATCATTTTCAAGTAAAACAAAACAAAACATGTAATTTTTAAAAAGATTTTATTTATTCATTCATGAGAGACACACACACACACAGAGACAGAGAGACAGAAAGAGAGAGGCAGAGAGAGAGACACACACACACAGGCAGAGGGAGAAGCAGACTCCATGCAGGGAGCCCGACGTGGGACTCAATCCCAAGTCTTCAGGATCAGGCCCTGGGCTGAAGGTGGCCCTAAACTGCTGAGCCACCCTGGCTTCCCCAAAATATGTAATTAATCTTTCTCTCTCCTGTACATTAATTAGCTTTCAAAGAAACACTCATTATGATTCATTACAAAACTGAAAATTGCTTAAAGAAATGTATTAATAGAAAGTATGTAATTAATTAGCCAATAAAATGATATGATGAAAATATGTGTCATAAATAAAACTAGGAAGAATAAAATACTTTTTAAAAAGTAAAATTGGGAGTGTCTGGCTGGTTCAGTATGTAGAGCATACAACTCTCGATCTCAATGTCATGAGTTCAAGCCCTATGTGACATAGAACCTACTTAAAAAACACACAAGTAAAAAAAAATGTATAGCTAATATTAAGTAAAAGGAATATAAGATTTTGGTGTTGTTTTTCTTAAAAGAATATTAATAAATGAAATTCAAAGTAGAAGCTAAATATCACATTATAAAAATTTAAATATATTTAAGAAGAATAATAGAAAGTTAAAAATACTTGGCTGACATAAAACAAATTTTAAATGTTATTTGTGTCAATCAAGATTGCACTAGTAGCTTAACAGATAAAAATTTAGTGTTTTAAGAAAATAGAAATTGATGTCCTACTCATGAAAAGTCCAAAATAGCTCCTCTTGATCTGAGAAGAGCTTTATTATACAAAGTATTTTAAAAACCCAAACTGTGTCTATCTTGCACTACATCATTTCCAATGCAGGAAGAAAAAACATGGAGAAATAAGTTGCATGGCTTTTTGTTATGAGTCATGTCTAGAAGTAGCATACATCAGTTAGGAACACATTCCAGAACTCCCTCACATGGCCAATCCAACTGTAGGTTAATCTGTAAAATATAGCTTAACAATGATGTCAGAGGACAAAAGAATTTGGTTGATCTTTTCCACATTATGCAATTTAATATGTAATAAAATTGAAATTATAACTTAAAAATAAAAAAAAAATAACTTAAAAATAAAATTTTAAAAGAATAGAAGTATTTATATGTTTTTAGACAAATTCATCTGTAAGAAGTTCTGTAGATTTAGGCTTGAATAACGTTTTATGCTGCTAAACTTTAAATAATCTCTTTTATTTTTCACATTAATTTGGTAGATGGATTGGGCTGTAGATGACCAGTAATGGATAGAAAGGATAACTCTCCTACAAATAGAAAATCTATTATCTTAACAATTGCAGCAGTCATATGTGATGAAACTGATAGTCTAGTTGACAGTGTGGCACTACAGGAATTGAATAGTTGGGAGCATGATGTAGCAGATATCGTGATGTACTGGATATACATATATCCTTTCAAGTGTGAATAATTTATTTCTTTAGTTTCCAGAATATATCTGGCTGATAACCCTCAGCTGGCAGCCCTCTAAGAAGATTGCCTTGGCCATAAGGAGATACTTTGGCTGCAACTTGCTTCTTTACCAAGGATAGCGTGTGTTTAAATATTACTTGATGCAAGTGATTGCATCTTTGCCTCATTTCAGAACGTCGCTGAAGGGCTATTTCAGTTTGGCTGACACCTTTCTGATGTTGTAACACATTTCAAATTATCCCTTGGCCTAATATTACTCCTTTTTCTTATTCCACAGGTGAGCATTCCTGGTGTTAATCTTCTTCGTGTTTGCTTCCTGGTAAACTCTTGTACCACTTGGTAGAAGAAGTGGGAGAAAAGAAGTAGTACATAAATTGGAATTTTCCAGCTGGTTACTCATTGGCCAGATAACAATAGGAAGCCCACAAACAGTAGTAGTGCATTTGTTTAAATTTACACAGGTGAAGGTCTTGCATGGTATACATGCTTTAGATTATCATGCCTTTATTATATATGTAAGGGGTCATAATTATAAGGATAATAGAATTGAGTAGCTGTTGCAAGGCAATTGATATTTTGGGAAAAGTTAGTGAAAGCATGACAGTGGATAATTATCATCTGAAGACTAGGTGAGACAATTAGGAGGCTTTTTTGGCAGTATACAAAGAGACTCCCACTTCATGCAGAGGGCAAATAAAGCTGAGGAACAGGTTCAGGACTTAAATATAACAGTAGAGCTAGAGAAAAGGTTGATTTCTCAATATGGGGTATCTGCTATTCCAAGATTAGTGCCCTAGTCACACATTTGAAAATCTTGACATTTGGGATGCCTGGATGGCTCAGCAGTTGAGTGTCTGCCTTTGGGTCAGGGTGTGACCCTGGAGTTCTGGGACGGAGTCCCACATTGGGCTTTCTGCATGGAGCCCGACTCTCTCTTTCTGTGTCTCTCATGAATAAATAAATAAAATCTTTTAAAAGAAGGAAAAAAAGAAAATCTTCACATCCCAGATTCTCCTGTACCTTCAGAAATAGCCAAATTCTGTTAGCAGCCAGAGCTCTTCCCTACTTAAAAAAAAAAAAAAAAAGTGTAAATGACAAGATAATGTACACCTCTCAGGATCTGCCATTATCTTCTTCCCTATCCACGAGGCCAAAAACTAGAGTTGATTCACAACATAACTTGTCAAGGGAAGCCACACTGCTAAGGAAGACCAGGCACCAAAAGGAGTGTCAGAACCTAGCCGGTATATTCTGGTAGGAAATCATCGTGTACGTATGTGATGGGACATTATGGTATGTAGCCAGGATGTGGTACCTACAATGGCTAGCCTGGCTTTTAAAGCTTTGGGAAGAGTGAGAACGTACCAAAATAATTGGCAAAATTTCCACCTCAGATGACACTAGAAGAAATCAAAAGGTTTAGAGAAATGGGCAAGTAAATATACAATGTAGGACCAGAAAACCCAGCAAATGATTATGCTCCCTTAGATAGCCTAAATTTACCAAAATAATAAGCAATGTGCTCAAAGCAGTAGCATAAATATCCCTAAGAAACTCAGTGTTAGCTCTCCTCTGTAGACCAGGACTGACTTTAGAAAATGCTGTTGTAATTCTAAACTCATAGATTCTAACTGGGACAATGATAGGATGCCAAAACTGTAGAGGCCAGCTGGCAGTACCTTACTGTTTAAAGCAAGGTGGTAACAATTACTATAATGTGAGTCAAGGTCAGAGTGACAGCCAGGGAGCCTAACCCAGACAGCTTTGGGAATGCCTAGAACAAAGATTCCTTAAGGGTAAGATGGATGGGCAGCCATACCGTTACGGTTTATTCTCTACAAACAAAAGAAATTGAATATAGATAATGAGGAATGTGAGAAGAGCCAGGGTAATATTCATAATATTACTTTCAGATCTGAGTCAGCTCTCCAATCTAGATCCCACTGAGAGAGAAGAGGCTAGGTCTCCAGAAGGAAGGAGCCTACAACACCATGGCTATTATACAAGATAATAACTCCCCAGTCCTTCCCTCAGGGAATCTATAACAATTTATTTAGCTAATTTCATAGTGAGGGAAAAAATGTCTTCAAATCTGGGGACCATTGAACATAGGATCCAAGCTAACCTTTATGCGTTGCATGAAAAGCATTAACATGGATCCTTCATTAGAATGGTGGCCAAGTAATAAATGGACTCCTCACCTAGGTCTGCATTACCATAGAGCTACTTGTTTGATGGACTCACATGGTGATTTTTTTTTTTTTTTGTCACTAAGTGTATAATTGTAATGGGTATACTTGGGGATTTGTATAATCCCTGTAGCTCCTTAGTCAGTGGGGTAAGACTCTTACACTGGGGAATGTTTGTCTAACAAAAGCATTCTTTGCACTCACATCAAAAAGGCAGTCAGAATTCACTGTTCTTGAAGGTTAATGCATTCACTGTTCCAGGGAGTGAGGGATAAACCCTATGAAGCCTCAGGGACTGCAATATCAATGAAATTTTCCAAAGGCTAATGAGCTAGACTATGTTAGCACATGCCCTGTGAAGCTACATTTCTCAACTGGGAGAAAGGGAGATTTTTGTTCCTCTGCAGACATTTGGTGATACCTGGAAACATTTTTAGATGTTATAAATGGGGAAGTAAATATTAGAATCTAATAGGTAGAATTCAGGGAAGCTTCTAAGCACCTACCAATATATAGGGCAGACCTCTAAAACAAAAGTTAACTTGCCAGAAGTCAATAATGCCAAAGTTGAGAAGCTCCGCTCTAAAGTAAGAGATAATTTTTATTCCGTCTCACACTTCCCACAAACTAAGAAATATGACTTTTAGAAGACCTCATGTTCTCTAACTCAGAACAATTCTGAAAGGCTGAACTTACTTCAGAACTTCCTGTGTGATTGGCGCCACACCTTTGTTGAACCAAGCCTCTCCAAATGCCCCCCTTACTTTATCCTCTTCCCCAACAGGACATGATTGCAAGATTAAACCCTAATACAATTTCTGCTAAGTAATCTCCATTTCAGAGCCTCCTTCCAATGAGATCTAACTAGCAAGAATACATAGACTCAAGTTCAATTGTTGCTTGTCCACTTAGTAGCCGAATGATCCTGGTTATATCATTTAGCTTCTTTGAGCCTCTGGTTTGTCATGAATAAAATGAAAATAATAATAGTTTTATCACAATACCATTAGTTTATTATGCAACAGTAAGGTACTAAATAATTGTACTAGATTTATATTTTCTTTTAACTGAAATATTTCAATTGAGAAAGAAACATGAGGAAAAAAACCAAATATTTCAAGTAATAAAAATTAGGTAAGTTTATAATATTAACACACATAGTAGATTTAGATTAAAAAAACACTATAATTCTTATGAAAATTCACAATTTTATTTGTTTCCTTTAAATGAGTAAACCAATCAAATTTTTTATAAAGCTTTTTAAATTTCTTTAGCAATTTCTTGTTTTCAACTTTCTGTTTCTATGGTGACAAGTGCCCATTTAGTTATTCAATCACAGAACAATGCTTTATTGTGTTTTTCAACCACAAAATAAGTCCTTTTTAAAATAGGTATTCACAAGCAGCAATTGAAGTAATAAACTCTAAACTCTAATATGTCAACCCCTGATGTTACAAGTTTCTAAAGTTTTGAAATATACCTGAAACATGAAATTATATTTCAAAGCGTTTCTAAATCAAATGATTAGACATTTAGAATCTTAATATTTTGCCATTTGTAAGAAAAGTAGATTTCCCAAACATTGCTGATTTCCCAAACATTGGTATTTTAACATACAAATGAAAAAAATATACAATTAAATTTAATTAACATAAATGAATGATAGAAATAAAAATGTATAAAATAATTAAATGAAAAGATAAATAAATCCTATTAAGAATAATTACTAAATTCAAAAATTGAAAATAATGTAATAATAAAGATCATTATAACTTTTAATTATTTCATGCAATATTATAAGTAAAATTATAACATTTCAAATAAAGATATCATTGGATTGCATTAATTGGATGCATTATTGGGATCCCTGGGTGGCGCAGCGGTTTGGCGCCTGCCTTTGGCCCAGGGCGCAATCCTGGAGACCCAGGATCGAATCCCATGTCGGGCTCCCGGTGCATGGAGCCTGCTTCTCCCTCTGCCTGTCTCTGCCTCTCTCTCTGTCTCTCTCTCTCTCTCTCTGTGACTATCATAAATAAATAAATTTAAAAAAAAATTTTAAAAATTGTATGTATTATTAATACCATAGACCTTATATAAATAAATAAAATGAAAATAAAACTTTAATTTGGCCAAAGTTTTTCACCAAAATGATTTATTTTAATAGAATAAATAAATCTGATAGTTTTTTTAAATCAATAGTTTAAAAGTGTAGTCATGAAATACAATTTAAGAGCTATGCTTTAAATTTTGTTAATTAATCATCCTTCAAGGTTTTATTTTGTTTTGTTTTGCTTTATTATAAACACACTAATTATATTGGCATATATATTCTTTTCACCAAAACAACTCGATAACACAGTTCTTAGGCAGGGAGGAGATAAGGGCAGAAATGTCAGTAATGTTGACCTAAGAGAAAACAGAACCAAGGTCCAATAATGGGCTCTTTTATACTGCATCTTATAAGAGGAAAAGAATCTTGACATCAGTTGAGAATTTCCCTAGAAGTAAGGAGCAAATGAGGTAAGTACATACTGAGAGGCAAGTATTACTTACCAGACACTTAATTTATTCTTTTCTCATTTCATACAAACAGGCACCAGTAATAATCACATACATATTATTTCCATTTTGGACATGATGAAATCAAGGTTGAGTGAGATAAGTCAATGTTATTAGCTCAACTTTTTTAGAATTAGGATTCAACAGTCTTGATTAATTCAACAGACTATGGTTTCTCCATTAGAAGAAGTTTCTTCCATATTAGTTCTTTCAACTTTTTAATAAAAATAATAAATCAGTTTCAAAAGCCAGCAACAGCTGAGTACACTCATAAGGAGAAAAGGTAGAAGAGTATATATAATACGGTGTAATACTGCTCCACCACCTAGGGCAAAACAGGAGCCACTTAGAAAGTAACTACATTAATACTACTGTTCTGTTGTGACTTTGACCATTAGCTGGAGCTTGTGCATTAAATAATTCATAACAGAAGAGGGCCCAGGACACTGTGCTTTGGTTATAGGTAGCTAATTTTTGCTGGGGTACACCTTAGTAGGTGAGCTACTAAAGCCTACTGTTTATATCAGAACACCCTCAGGGTGAGACAAATTTACTAACTGATTGGAATTTCTTCCTTCTCTGAATTTTCAAGACACTTAGACCTTAAATATCTATCCTTCTCTTGCTTTGTCTCTTACAGCAATGTTTCTATGCCATCTTTCACACCAGAATTAAGCTCTGAAGTTCGGCAGAAATTGAAGCTTCTTCTCTTTAGTATCTCTCACATCTAGCAGTGATGCCCACAAAATGGGAATTTAACACATTGTTGAGAGCCATATTAATTGAAATTACATATTTTGTTTGCTTTAACCAGAAATCATCACAATAACATATAACACCATTTATTATGTGCAGATGACATTAGAAAATAACAATGTATAATAATGCAAGGCCTGTTATTCATGGCTTTGTTGATATAATCTTGATGATGCTAATAAAAATGTTGCATTATTATGAAGACAGCTTCTCTTTTCAGGAAAAATAACACTGTATCATTTAGCTTATTAAATGTAACTTGAGCTCTTCTTCACATGCACTCATAATCAGTATCCGCTTTTAACATTAAGCTTCATAACAGAAAAATCAGTAAAAATAAAGCTCAGAAATTTTATTCAAAATATTTCTATTAAGTTATGACTTTTGGAGATTTTATTTCTTGAAAAACATTTTTTTTTTCCCTAAATGCATTTATTATATTTTGGAAATATATGGAAGGAAGTGTGTCTCATAAATTTTAATTTCTCATTCAAGTTTTGCCTAAATTTCAAGTAATAGTCTTTTTTTTTGCCTTCATATTATTGAAATTTAAATGAAAGAAATGTAGGGGTACCTGGGTGGCTCAGTTGGTTAGGCATCTGCCTTTAGCTCTGGTCATGATCCTGGGGTCCTGAGATTCAGCTCCATGTAAAGCTCTCTGCTGAGCTTCCTGCTTCTCCCTCTTTCTCTGCCTGCCACTCCCCCTGCTTGTGCTCTCTCTCTCTCTCTCTCTGTCAAGTAAATAAACTCTTTAAAAATATTTTAAAGAAATAAATAAATGAAAGAAATGTAAAACAGTAGAATGGAAAAAATATTGGCCTTTAAAATTGGAAGATATATTTTAGTTTATTTTCTTCTCAATGACAAGGTATTTAGTTAAATATATGTGTGTGTTTATATAAGTATATATATATTTATATATGCATTTAGTTAAATATATGTATTTATTTAAATACATATATTTGTTTCCTTCGCGAACATGACACAGTTCATCCAGACTATGAAAGTTAAAAAAATGTAGTGAATAGGAAAGTGATTTACATTCTAAAAAAGAAAGTTTACATACCAAGTATTTTATTATTGATGTCAGATATTTGGTTATTAAGCCTTGGGAAACTAAGCAGAACTTTAGCCATTTGTGATATTTCATTGGCTCTGTTATTAATGCTTTACAAAATTGTTTCTATTTCTGGGTGTGTGTTCGTTTTGCACTATGTGAAAAATCAAGAATTTTTTGGAAAAAATGAGATGAATAATATTTGTGTTTAGTTTATCTTTCATTTATCTTTTCCTAACTGCTTTGCAAACAAACAAATATTTGTCCTTTACTTCTTTGTAGGAACATGTTCTAGTTAACTATGAAGATCAGACAACTGGGAGCAACCTGATCCTTTTAAATTTTTATTTTATTATTATGATTTTTTTTAAGATTTTATCCATTTGTTCATGAGAGACAAAGAGAGAGAGAGAGAGAGAGAGAGGGAGAAGCAGGCTCCATGCAGGGAGCCTGAAGTGGGACTCGATCTCAGGACCCCGGGATCTCACCCTGGGCTGAAGGCAGACACTCAACCACTGATTGAGCCACCCAAGCATCCCTCCTTTTAAAATTTTAACATTTATTTATAGAGTTGGAAACATGGGTAATTTTGCTTGCAATTTTTCCTTAGAATTTAAAATATTGTCCCTAAGAATCTTCATATTTGTAAGAGTATTTGTTCTGTGAAATTAAATCATCAGTGAATATGTGTACTTGTGCATTATATTTTACTACTATCTTCGGAAAGATATTAGCCATGCAAAATGGTACCTAGTTCTGTCCTTAAGAAGAAAAGATACTTATCTTTTTAAACAACAAGTGAAATAAATAAAACAATAAACGATTAAACAAAGCCTGGTATTCTTGCAGAGTACCACTAGGAAGAGATAAATGAGAGATAGGCTTTCTCTTCCCAGTGTTTTTATGATTCAAAGGTCAAGGCCGCGAAATTCAATAAAATGGTTATTTTTTTTATCTGCCTATGACTAGCATCTTCTAAAATTGCTACTTACTTTTGAGATAATTTCAACATTAAATCATTTTCAAGACATCCAGATTCAACATAATTTAGTTTCTTCTTACAGAAATTGGATGAAGGAAGAAGACACAATACTAATCTAAAGATTAGCATCGAACAGAATAAGATATTCTATGTCAATGGGTATCTGGCCGTTTGTCAATAGAGAACCAAAAAGGAGATCATAGAGATAATGCTTTATTTTTTAAAAAATATTTATTTATTTATTCATGAGAGACACAGGCTGAGACACAGACAGAGGGAGAAGCAGGCTCCCTGCAAGGAACCAGATGCAGGACTCGATCCTGGGATCATGTCCTGAGCCAAAAGAAGATGATCAACCACTGAACCACCCAGGCGTCATGAGATAATGCTTAACAAAACCCATTTCTAGAGCTCAAAAGGGGGAAAAAAAAGTTTGATTTTTGTATAACTCAAGAAAGTTTTAAACGAAAGCACCTTATTATTTTCAGTGCCAGACTTGAGTAGGCAAGAATGTCTCTGAACCAATTTCTCAGAATGGTTATTAACCTGTTATTGTATTGTAGAATTTCCAGGATGGCAGAAAAAAAAAAGGCATCCAAAAGTCCATTTCTCCATAAAAGCAATGAGAATCCTGGCAAAACTTTTAAAAATCACTCTTTCAGAGTACTTGATTTCAAAAACTAAAAGCTTTCTTACCAAAAGGTACCCTGTTTATGCAAGAAAAGTGTTTAAATCTTTGTAAGAATAATGATTTGGGGGAATTTCTGCTTTCTGTATTTAAATATTTTTCTCCTTTTGGCACCTGGATGGCTCAGTCAGTTGAGCATCTGACTCTTAGTCATGATCTCATGGGTCTTGGGATCAATCCCCAAATCCAGCTCTGCACTCAGTGGGGAGTATGCTTAAATATTCTCTCCTCCCCAACCCCCCTGCTCCATCCTCAGCTTGTACTCTCTCTCTCTTTTTCAATAAATGAATAAAATCTTAAATATTTTTCTCCTCAACTTGTTTGTGGCCTTGAAAACTGATATCTACACAACACCATTGTGAATATTAGCAAAATTGTAGCCACTGAAAGGGGAGCGCAGAATGATAATGGAATGCCCCCAAAAGTCCTATTCCCAGAGAATTATTACTACATGACCTATCTAGCATATAATGGCAGAACCCTGAAATATTCCATTCGCAAAGCTTTGTCTTTATTTGAACTAACTTTACGCTTGTTCAGAACAAACTTTTCCTCGTGGCATTTGTCAAAAGAAAAAAAAATCTGTTGCAATTGTTTAACATCATAGCTGCCTGAGGCAGTGATGTCATTTGGGGCAATAAAAAATCTAACCAAAAGCTTACAGAAAAATCAGAGTGGTGAGATGAAAATAGGGGCTTATAAGTCAGGATATATTCCTAGTGACCTAGGGAAAGACAGGTACATGTACAGTATTTCGAGCATGCCCAGAGAAGTTCTACCAAGACCTTATTGTCTCACCTCACCTCAGTTTTTACCTATTGTTCAGGCCAATATTAGGACTCTGGACAAAGAGAAACTTCCATCTAAGTCTCTATTGTGAACAGCCAGAGGATTAAACACAAGCCCTGATTAAACACAGAGCTCCTTAGTAAAGTGTGGGAGGCTTAGGGATTCAGAACTGTTAAGAAATCTTTAGCTAATCCAAGAAAATAGCACTGGACAAAGAACACCGACTTCACAAAATTTTTTAAGAAAGTCATTAAAGAAGCCACCAGCAAAAGCAGCAACAAATACTAGACATAGATACTGGCTGGGGAAGGGAGATGGCAGATTTGCATACAAGACTCATCACATTATATTATTTAAGTCTAGTATTCAACAAAGAATTATGACACTGAAGAACCAGAAAGGTATGGGTTCATCAATATAAAAGTTTAAAAAAGAAAGAGGTTAATAAATACTTTTGCTAGGGAAGCTCTGACATTGAACATATTAGACTCCAACTTTCAATCAGTTATTAGAAATATGTTCAAAACCTAAAGAATATCATGTCAAAATTATAACAGAAGTATAAAAAAGATTTCTCAAAATCAGAATATCAATAAAGAGATCAAAATATTTTTTTTCAAAAAAGAACCAGAGCCAAATAAAAATTCTGGAATTGAGAAAGTACAGTAACTGAAATGAAAAATTCGAAAAAGTTACTCAATGGCAGATTTCTGCTGGCAGAAAAAAAGGCAGGAGACCTGAATATAAGTCAACTGAGATTATACAGCCTGAGGAACAAAAAGGAAAAAAAATGAAATAAAATGACCTCAGAGACTTCGGAACAATATCAAGCATACCAACATATGCATAACACTCCCAAAAGAAAAGGAGCAGAAAAAAATATTTGTAAAAGCAGGGAAGATAACCTTCCGAAGTTGATGAAAAATGGATCCATTCATCCCACAATTCAACAAACTGAAAGATAAACCCAGAGAAATCCATAACCTAGACACATTGTAGTCAAACTATCAAAAGCCAAGAAAGAGAAATTTAAAAACCTGAGACACTATCATATAAAAGGGATCATCAGAGTACCACCCATATGCCTTCAGTTCAGGTCATGATCCCAGGGTCTTGGGATGGAGCCCCACATCAATCTTCCTGCTTAGAAGTCTACATCTTCCTCTCCTTCTGCCCCTCCCCTCCCCTGATGTGCTCTCCCTTTGTCTCTTTCTCAAATAAATAAAATATTTTTTAAAAAGAGATCATCAAGAAGATTAGTAATTGACTTCTAATCAGAAACTATAAAAACAAGATGCCAGTGGAATGATACAGTTAAAGTGCTGAAAGAAAAAGAATTCAACAAGAATTCTATATCTAGCAAAGCAAATTCTTCAAAAATGAAAGAGAAATGAAGATAACCCCTGACTACTAAAAACCAGGATAATATGTCACTAGAAGACTTGCTTTTTAAGAAATATTGAAGAATATCCTTCAAGCTAAAAAGAAATGACACTACATAGTAACTCAAATACATATACACATAAAGATCATCAGAAAGGGACATTACATACATGAATATAAACCATAGTATACATGTATCTTTTTTTTACTCTTTTCTTTCCTTACCTGACTGAAAACAACAAAACAGAACAAAACAAAACAAAACAAAACAAAACAAAACAAAACAAAACTGCATGAAACAATAATTATAGAACGGTGTTGATGAGCTAATAAGATATAAAGACATATTTTTTATGATTTTAATAGAACAAAAGGAGAGGGGGATAGAATTGTATTGGAGCAAAATTTTTGTATGATGTTGAAATTAGGTTGGTAGTAATCCAAATAAGATTGTTTCAATTAAGGTGTCAATTGAAAAAAAAAATTTCCTTCTCTTTGGAGAACTTATTTAAGCATTTCTCACACAGCAGATCTGCTTGCTGGCCAGAGAATTCCTTTTTTCATGTGTGACATTCTTTTTTTTCTTCTTCACTTTTGAAGGATAATTTTATTTGATATAGAATTTTACATTTCATTCTATTTGCTTCTTGCTTGAGTGGTTTCTGTTGAGAAGTATGTCTAATTTTTACTCTTGTTACTATATAGATAAGAATTTCTTACTCTGGCTTTTCTCAAGATTTCTTCTGTTTCATTTATTACAGTTTAAATATGATATACCTACATATAATTTTCTTGGTATTTATATTCATTGGTGTTATCTGAGCTTCCTAGATCAATTTCTGTCATTAATTTCGGAAAATCCTTGACCATTATTATTTCAAATATTTTTACTTCAAACTTTTTTTCTCCTTCTGATATCTCAAATATATATATATATATATATATATATATATATATATATATATATATATATATATTACACCTTTAAAAAATCTCCATCAGTTTTTGGATAGTAGTTTTGCTTTTTTTTTTTTCTTTTATTTTCAGCTTGGGAAGTTTCCACTGACCTGTCTTCAAGCTCACTGATACTTCCCTTGACCATATCCTGTCTACTGATGAGACTACTGAGGGCATTTTTTTTCTTTCTGCTATACTTTAATTTAATTTTTATTATTTACTTTTGATTCTTAGAGTTTTCACCTCTCTGTTTGCATTACCCATCTGCTCTTTTTTTTTTCTTTTTTTTTTACCCATCTGGTCTTATATGTTGTCTACTTTTTCATTAGTGCCTTTTTCATATTAATAATAGTTGTTTTAAATTCTTTGATTCGGGTCTTCAGATTCCAGATTTCTCTAGTGACCTTATTTTTGTCTCCCCTTTTATTTGGGGCTCCCCTAAGTACTGTTCTTAGGGATTCTGTGTCTTGTGGCTAGTTTAGCTATAATCTACTGGAACTCTGTTGATGTAAAGATAAATAGTAGGGCAGAGAAAGCACTCTATAATATTATGATTGCATCTCATTATTTTAATGGGTCTATTTCGCTGTGCTGTGACTTTCACAAGTTCTTCTTAGCTTTTCTTCCACCCTTAGATGAGACAGCAAGTCTAGAGGGTTTCGGAGTGGGGAAAATGACATTTTCCATGATAGGATAGACTCTTAAGTATTTTTCCTGGAGTCCTTTGCTATGGAGAAAGCTCTGGGTGTATTTCAGAACTATTTGTCTTTTTTAATCCCTGCCAGAACCACTAGGAGATCTTTCTTAGATCTTTATTGGGTGCCTAGAAAGAAAACCCATAAAAGTATGCACCACCCCACACACAAGACTGTAAAAGCCCTCTCCAACCTCTGGTGGTTTATTATTCTTAAAATAACTCACAGTCAGCTTCTAGCAATTTTTTAATATTACTATGTTGGTGTTCTTACCAGTTTATGGCTCCTGCTTCTCCTGGAAAGCCAAGAGACATCACCTCTGATTCTCTGTATGTGCTTGTGTCTCTAGATTTTGAGGTAGCAGTTTGCTTTGCAATGTTGGTTTTCTTACAGATGCAAGAAACATCATTGATTTTCAGTTTGTACAACCATTTCTTATTATGATGGTAGTAATGACTTATAAGCTCTTTAGCTATTGGAGCTGAAATTGGAAATCCATTAATACTCGCTGATAAATTATTAGCTTTATTCTTAAAATTTGTTTGTGCTACTGGGCACTTAATTTTTTATGTGGCATTTCCTCTTTCTGCTATTAACTTTGTGGTGAATTTAACAAAGGCTCTTGAAATATAATTCTTGTCTGTATCTATTTATTGGCATTTGAAACATCTTTTCCATTACATTCTCATGTTACTCCTCCCCTTTTGCCAAGTGAGAGCCTGCTCAGCTTAACTTGTTAGAAGGCTTCTAGTTGCTTCCACATCCAACCATTTATCTTTCTTCTCTTCTTCACCCATTGTACAGGTGTCCCTCTGCTATTTCTTTCACCCTACATTTAGTGGTCCCAGTTAGTGGCACTTAATAGGATCTCGACTCATGCCATGGTATCTGGCATATGGTATGAGTTGATGTTTAACAGCAATAAAATGGGAAAAAAAAATCAGTGGCTATTCATCAGAGTTTATTAATATAAGTTTGTTAAAACAGGAGTATTTGAAAAATTAAAAATCCAAATGATGTGAAAAAGTACACTTTTACTTAAAAATATGTGATTAAAAGTCTATTATTTTTCTGATGCCACAATTTAAGTGTTCACATTGTGACTTTGAACTGCAAACCTGAATAAAGTACAAGAAACATCTCACTCAATTCTCTCAGTGTTGAATTCACTCATTTTAGAGATAGGAAAGTATGCCTCAAAAAGTAAAGTGAGTAGCACAGATTGTACAATCTACCAATTTACAGATCAGTGCTCTTTCATTATATCATCCTGTCTCTGACACCTCTGAATAATTTGCTAGTTGTAGACAGATAAATGGAGGCTATGGATTGCTACAATTTTCAGTCAAGGCAGTCTCAACCAATAATGTTACCAACAATATCCCCCACAGACATATTTATTACAACCATTCCCTGTTTTGTTCTACATCAGCAGGTCCATCTGGCAGTAAAGGATTGACCAGGTGTTCTGGGGAAAAGTTGGCACACAACTGCCTTGAATATTGTGATACTAGCAGAAGGGAGAGATTTAGAAAATGAAAGGAAATTAAATTATTCTTGGTATATATGAGCTTACAAGACATTTTTAGGTGGTAACAATTATGGAACATCTTTTGCTTTATTTGTAGGTTTTTTTGGCTTGGTTTAAAAAATCAAAAGGAAGTATAAATATTCAAGAGAAATGGAGTGTCATATCCATTAGTGTCATGAATAAACAAAAGCTTAGGTAAGCAACTTTGAATATCTGTAGTTAAATGTAAAAAGAAAATAATGTATGGCATATCTCACCAAAACTATTTATTATTCTAAAAAGTAATAATAATAAAAACTGTTTCTTGATTAGTCTTGATTAGTTGGTACCTGACTCAGGATTTTTCAATCAGATGATCAGAATAAGGTTTACAACGGACCTTTGCCTTACTAAATTGAATTTTGTGGCTCAAATTAGTTAATCCTTTCCCTAAAGTGAACAATTTCCTGTGTACATTAGCTTATCAAAGACAATGAAGGTATTAAGAGACCAGATCTTACTTTAATACTACAGAACTATGATTGAATAACAAATGTAGTTCCTGTCCACTGAGGCTTCAAACAGCCCCCAAGAAGCTTTACCAGACAAAGAGATGTTTTTTGTGTGGAGCACTGGTACACATTAATGAGAAATTTCTATTGCTAGTACCAGCACTATGCAATGCCCTTGACTTTCATTATGTAAAGATTAATACCATGGCAAAAGTGTTTCTATCAGCCTAGAATGTTCACATATTATATCATAAAATATACAGCCATACAGCATTTCTATGGTCCTTTAGGTCAGGAAAAAATGATTAATGTTCTATGATTTAGTTAACTTTTATTTAAGATTTTATTTATATTTTATTTGATATTTTTACCATAACCTTTACATTATATTTAAACTGTTTCAACTAAAAGTATTATTTAGTGACTTTAGAAAAACAGAAAAAACAAAACTTAAAATCAAAGTTGATGATTATACTATTTAGAAATAACATTTAAATACATAGCTCTTTTTTATATATTAATTTATATATATGTGTGTTTGAATTGGACATTTAACCAACTGAGTTACCCAGGCACCCCATTTTACTATATTTCTTTAACATCTTCTCTACTGACTTCCTAATTTTGTTGCCTACACTGTTTTTGTTGGCTTTCCAGTGACATTCCCTCCAGGGTTTATTCTTGGTTCTGACTAAATGTATTTAATGGTCATCACCAATAAATCACTGAGATCATCCTTGTTGTCATGTTATCTTTTACATTGTTTAATTTAATTACCAATGGTATGTCTTCAGAAGTACTCATTTTCTATTTCCTGAGTCTTTTATACCATAGAATCAGCCAGCTGCTTTAATTCTTTTATGACTATTAAGATGAGTCTCATTCTTAGATCATACTTAACTTTCCTTCAGGACTTGGCAATGGCTGCTTTACTTATCCTCTGATGAATAGCATTTCTGTGGAAAAATATAAGGCAAGTTCTTTTACTCTTACAGGTAACTTTTCTTACTACTCATGGAATGAGAAATTACCTTTGAAATTCAGAGGTATTGGTGTATTCACCAGGAATCTCAATTTTTATTTTTGGTGTCATCTTTTCTTCCAAATAGTATATCCTGATAGCTTTTTATTTGTATTAGTCCATCTAATTTTTCTGTGAATTTATTTCCTATATAATTTATTTTTTTCCTATTGTATCCCTTATGAATATTATTTGTATTGTTTACTTAAGGGATACCAATTATTTTATGTTGCATCCCCTGTGTCTTTTTTTTTTTTTGGCATGTAAATTATATTTTAATAAAGCTGTTTCACAAAAAAGAAAAAACAAGAAAAAAGGAGGCGGGCGGTGGATGGGGGGGAGAAGAGGTACAAACCCTGAATAGGTCAGTAACTAAGTAAGTATTTGAAGAGATAGTTAAAAATTGACTCTTAGAAAAGGCCCCCCAGGGCCAAGTAATTTTACAGATTGATTCTACTGAGCACCTTAGAAAAAGAGGAAAACACTTGATGGGATGAGCACTGAGTATTACACTATACATTGGCAAATTGAATTTAAATTTTAAAAATATTTAAAAAAGAAAGAAAAAGAGGAAAAAAGTAAGATGAAAAGAAAATGACCAACCAAATCTCAAAAAAGATCACCCTGGTGGGAAGCACCAGCTGTTTTCACTATGAGAAACATATAAGGGCACTTGGGCAGCTCAGCTGGTGAAACGTCCATTTCTTGGTTTTGACTCAGGTCATGATCTCAGGGTAGTGAGATGGAGCCCCATGTTGGGCTCTGCACTCAGCGGGGAGTCTGCTTGAGATTCTATCTCTCTCTCCCTCTGCTCCTCCCACTCATGCTCTCTTTCTTTGATAGGTTTGTAGCTGGGGCTTTTACAGAAGACCAGCAATCCGGCTCCGGAACCCACCAACAAACCCCCCCATCTTCAGGCACCTGATGGCAGACACTCCCAGACTGAATTTGTCCTTCACAGGCCTAGTGTCTGCCAGCAGTTTGGTCCTTGGGTTCATTTTCAGAATATCTCCAGTTGTGGTGCCAAGGAAGAAAAAGCTATCATCGTCAGCTATTGTAATACTCATGACTATTCTTTTCATCTGACCTGTTTGGCACTCAGTTGGCCAGATTTTTCTATTTGGGAGATCCAGTTCTCAGACTCGAATGGTCCCATTTCCAGCAGTAACGAACATCTCATCCCAGCACCTCGAGAAGATTATTGTGGTGGCATTCCCCATGTTGAGACTGGCTGCAGGACTGCCACAGATGGCTTCTCTCTTGGCTATGCTCCACATGACCACACTGCCGTCTTCTGGGCCTCCTAGTGATACCAAGTACAAGTCATTTGGTGAAAAGGCCAGTGCTTCAATTTTGCCCTTGTGAAGGGGCAGCCGGGCAATCAGCTCTCTTTTCTTATAATCCCACAAGATGATGTCAGCCTTGAAGCCCATGAAAGTGACCTGTCCTGAGGCTATGTAGGCCCCGCTCCTGGAGATGGTCACACAGGAGACATTGTTGCCATGGCCATGCAGGAAGTTCTGTTCCTGGGTGTTTATCACCTGAATCAGGATCGTGCAGCCCAGAGGGTAAATCAGATGCTCTTGGTCAGGGTGGCATTTCAGACCCGTGGGCACATGTCCCTTGAAGCCGATCACGGCCTCGAGCTCCAGCTCGGCCACCTCGGCTTTGGGCGAACTTTGCTTCTCCATCCCCTGGAGCCTGGGCTCTCGACTCCCTCCTCTCCCCTCTGTGTCTTTATATAAATAAGTTTCTTTGTATTGATTTAATGTCTTTGACTTTTCTTCTATGTTCACTACGACTTCTGAAGCCTTTTTCCCATAACAGCAATTTAGTTTTCAACTGTATTTATTTTGCTTCCCTCAGTTTTTAATTTATTTAATAAATCCAATATTGTTCTGCATTTAGTTTATTTACTTAATTCTGTCATTTACCTCTATATAATATCCTATCTCTTAGGTATCTGTTTACTGTTTTCATTTTACTGATGTAACTGAATTGAACTTTTTGATAACTCAGTGCTTCTAAGGAAGTTTCTGTATCCCTTTTTTAGTTGTTTGTTATTGTTACTGCTCTTTTATGTGATAGAGCAGTACTTATATTTTGTGACACTTCATAATCATAGGTAGCGTAAATGGCCTTCTACAGGTTCTTTTTTTAAAAACTGCAGGGCAAGTGGATTCTTTTTGACACCTATTTTTTTTTTAAGATTTTATTTATTTGAGATAGAGAGAAAGAAGCACAAGCACAGGGGAGGGGCAGAGGGAGAGGGAAAAGCAAACTCCCCACTGAACCGGGAGCCCAGCAAGGGCAGTGATGCCAGGATCCCAAGATTATGAATTTTTCTCAGGTGCTTACCTAACTGAGCTACCCAGTTGCCCCCCTTTGACACACTTTCGAACCTAATTGATATTTCCAATAGCTCAAGGACCTTCAGTTAAGAAAGGATAAAACCATGGTGAGCATTGCTTGGGACTCTTTTCTGTACATTAAGATCTCATGAGGAATTTGGTTTTAGGGCCTAGTTTTAGGGCCCCTCTGCTTTGTGAAGTGTCTGTCTTACACTACTCACATGAGTTTTCACTCATTCTCTTTTCAACCCACTGACAGATTATGAATTTAATGACCAATTTACAAATATAGAACTGAAAAAAATGGATAAATATTTTTTGAAAATTGAACTTACAGTACAACATAACTACAAAAAATGAGAGTGATAAAGTATATTAAAAATAAAAGACATCTGTTTATCAAAGACACTTTATGAAAAGTGAAAATTAGCAGAAATTATTTGTGTTAGAATAACTTAGAGGATTCTTTTAAAGGTTTTATTTATTTACTCATGAGCGACACAGACAGAGAGAGAGGGGCAGAGACACAGGCAGAGAGAGAGGGAGAAGCAGGCCCCAAAGCAGGGAGCCTGATAGGACTCAATCCCGGGACTCCAAGATCATGCCTTGGACAGAAGGCAGGTGCTAAACTGCTGAGCCACCCCAGGATCCCCAACTTAGAGGATTAATATAAATTTTATAAAGACTTTATGAATTCAATGAGAAAAACAACATTAATTGAATATGCATTAGTAAACATCAGTATATTCTTCACAAAATAGTCAATACATATGTCTAATATATATAAAGAGAAACCAAAACTCAGTGATCCTGAGGGAAGTCAAAATAAAGCCTACAATAAGATTTTTTAATACCCATTCAATTGACAAATAAAATATCAGAAAATTTCAAATGTCGCAGTTGATACAATCAGTGGATTCTCTCACACACTTACCAGAGTACAAAATAGAACAATTGCTTTGAGTAAAAAATGGGCATTATTTTGTAGAGCTGGTGATTCATATACCATATAAAATAGAAATGCAGTACAATGTCCATGTTTTGATAACCGTAGGTGCTCAGTCAGAGAATATGTATCCCAGCCTTCACTGTAATTAGGTATAGCCATGTTCATCACTGGAATACAAACAAAAGTGAATGTATTGATTTTCTAGAGCTGCCATAACAAAATATCACAGACTGGGTGGCTTAAGCAAAAGAAATTTATTACTCACAGTTTTGGAGGTTAGAAGTCCTAGATCAAGTTGTTGGTATGGTTAGTTTTTCTTGAGGACTCTCTTGGCTTATATATGATCACTTCCTTGCTGTGTCCTTGCATGATCTTTTGTCTCTGCATGTGCATCCCTTCTGCCTCTCTCTTACAATAAAAATACCAGTCATATTAGATTAGGAAATTGTGTGGTATATGAAATCATAAAAAAGAAAGAAAGAAAGAAAGAAAGAAAGAAAGAAAGAAAGAAATCATCAAACACCATTTTTTTTTTTTAGATTTTTATTTTTTTCTCATGAGAGAGGCAGACACATAGGCAGTGGGAAAAGTAGGTTCCCCATGGGAGCCCAATGAGAGACTCCATCCCAGGACACTGGGATCATGCCAGGAGTCAAAGGCTGATGCTCAACCACTGAGCCACCCAGGTGTCCCATCATCAAACACTATTCTTGTAAGATAAAAAAAATTTGAGGAATTTAATACTTTTGAACTTCATTCTAGGTTTTAAGTCACTTGTCATGTATAAAGATGATGTTGAATGCTATTTTTGGTTAGCGACTTTGTTTTGGTCAATTTCATGTCTTTGTAAAGAGACAAAAGTTATTATTAGTTAACCAGCAGATAAATTTAAAATTCTTTCACTTGTGATTTAATGGTTTATGGGTAATGCTTATGGACTAATTTTTTTTAAAGATTTTATTTATTTATTCATGAAGACACACACACACACAGAGAGAGAGAGAGAGAGAGAGAGAGAGAGAGAGAGAGAGGCAGAGACATAGGCAGAGGGAGAAGCAGGCTACATACAGGAAGCCCGATGTGGTACTCTATCCCAGGACTCTGGGATCACATCCCGAGACAAAAACAGACCCTCAACCACTGAGCCACCCAGGTGTCCCATTGACTAATGGTTTATACAGGTTAAATATTCATCACTCTTACAATTCTAGTAATTATATAATCAGGTGTGTGTGTTGCTTAAATGAGAGAAAAAAAAGCAATAGTGACTAAATGGTTTATTTAATTGACACAGGCATGTCACTCCTAGAGTCAGGTAAAAGTACTAATGTATCCAATAATATTTCATGTGTTTCAAATAAGAAATACATCTCCAAAGGATTAATTCCGATCCTGTGTAGAAAGGATCCTGTGATAGTTGAGATTTAATTACTGAGTATTTTTATAGTTTTATCTTAAAAGACTTTTCTACACAGTAATGATATGTACTTTGCTAGTTCTGTTATTTGAAATCTGACACACATGAGTTTTTTAGTTAAAGCTAGTCAAAATGTAGGAGCTGGATATAATTCATGATTTCTCAATTCTTTGTGAAGAAGCATGGAAAATAGTTCAGAAAATAAAAATTATAGCAAAGATTTTGCTTAGGAATGCCAGCTATCAGAATATAATCTCCATTATACTTTTAAGAAATGTGGCATATTTCAGGCTTATAGTGATACTCAAATTTATTTACTAAGGAACTGAGGAATGCAGTTGACTCTTAAAAATTATGTGCATAGATATTATATATTACATATATTTTCATACATCTGTGACCTCTAAAAAGTACTCTCCAAAACACTGATATTTCTTTAACGTTCTGTTCAATATTTTTTATCATTTTTATTTTTTCTGCTCTTCTTTAGACTTATTTTTGCCTTACACTCTTCATTCTATCTCTCTCTAAAATGTCAAAAGAAAAAAAATGAGAAAGAAACAGCACTGTAGAGGCCATATCTGTTATTTTTTTTTTATATAGAAGATGTATCTTAATGTAAATAGTGAAGATTTGTGATAAAATGGATATTCACTTATGGATATTCACTTATGGAATTGACTATGTTTTATATAAAATTGAACTTCCATTTCTTCATCTAGAAAGTATGATCAATAATGTTGAATCAGAATTATTATAATAATATAATATATATAAATCCCTGATACATATTAAATATTCAATTACTGGTAGCTATTTCCAATGATTTACTTGGGCTGGTATCACTGAAGGCAGAAATAGAAATATATTATTTGACATAGCAATACAATTCAAAAATCTACATGGATTACATTTGGCTTTTGGAGGCTTTTGTAATTTTTTAGAATTTATGAGAAGCAGAGATTTGAAGATTAGAATCCCTTCAAAAAGTAAGAAAAATACCATGGTCTCCTTCTAATGAGATCTATCACTGAAATGACTCGACTCAACCAGAAGCAAGAAAACTGAGGGTCACTTAGGTGGCTCAGTTGGTTAAGCATCCGACTTTTGGTTTGGGCTCAGGACATGATCTCAGAGTTATGGGATCAAGCCCCAGGTTAGGCTCCACTTTCAATGAGGAGTCTGCTTAAGACTCTCTCTGCCTCTCTCTGTACTCCCCCCCCCCCCCAAATGCTCTCTCTGTCTCTCTCCAAATAAATAATCTTTAAAAGAAAAAGAAAAAGATTGGATTTTGTCCACATGATCAAGTGCAAATCTCAGGTGCTTCTTGGGCATCTAAGGCCCAACTTTGGTGCCATGTCTGGCAGTAGTACTAAAGTTGGTTGAAGCAACCACAATCGTTCGATCATTCTGTTCTCAGAGCTTTGAAGAACTGAGTCAGTTTCAGAAGCCCATTTATTCATCAAGTTCAGTAAGAAGAAAAGACAAAATCAAATAACACCAAATCATAATTCTTTCTTTCAATGAGGATTTAATACAAAGTTCTGAATCTCTACCTACCTAAACTTAATCTACCTGAACTTTGAATTAGTTTTTACACCGTCAAAAATAAGTGTGTACAAAATTTAGTATTATTCCAGATGAAGACATATTTTAGAAATTATTCTAAAAGCATAATTTATAGTTTCAAGTCCTAGCATTACATCTCTTGATAAAGAAGGAAATATGAGGGGTTAGATATGTTGCACACAGATATATAATCCCTGTTCAAAATAACTTATTGTGTATCTGTTGGAGAGTGAGTCCTATCTTCAGAGAATAGAAGTTAGTATATTGTCTCATTACATAATACTTTAAAAAAATAAGCCTAAGCTATAGAATTTTAGATGATACAAATTGTGAGAGTATTTTCAAATTATAGAAATATAAAATATGTTTTCAATTCATATTAATTTGAGTCTCAAAACTTACATTTACCATGTAAACATAAATGACTCATAGAAACAACTCACAAAATAAATAAAAATCTAGAAAATAATATATAGTAATAAGTGAATAAACTTGGAAAGTAGAACAGTGACTTATATAAACTATTTTGAATGACAGATTTTTTCTAATTTTAACACTAATACATGAACATTGAATCGAAAGAGAGAAACACAAAATTCAAAAAATGAAAAAAATAGAAAACCATACATTCAACAAATGGAATTATATATTACATGTTGTTTTTTTTATATTGCTAGTTTTACTTCTGTTTATTTTTTGAAATAGTTGCAGAATATTCAGAATGCAAGCATGTTTCAAGAAAAATATTACCATGCCCCAAATGGTTGAGGCTTAAGAAATAAAACATCACATGAATGATTGAAGCCCCTTTTGTTCTTATCCAGACTATTTTTCATTCTTTCTCCCACATAGTTAAACACTAGACAGAATTTGGTATTTATTGTTTCCATATATTGCTCTGTACTTTTACCACATAGTATTATGTGATTATGCTGTAAGTATTCCTCTGTCAGTTTTTTTTTTTTTTTAACATTATACTTGAGATTGATCTATGTTGATACATGTCATTCTAGGTCACTCATTTCCACTGTTATATCACAATCTATTAGGTAAATATACTACAATTTTTCCATGCTTCTGTTAATTTTTAATTCTTTTAAAAATTCATTTATTTAGAATCTTTTTTTAAAAGATTTTATTTACTTATTTGTGAGAGAGACACGAAGAGAGAGGCAGAGACACAGGCAGAAGGAGAGGGAGACACAGGCAGGCTCCATGCAGGGACCCTGATGTGGGACTCAATCCCGGGATTCCCAGATCATGCCTTGAGCCAAAGGCAGACACTCAACTACTGAATCACCCAGGCATCCCTATTTGGAATCTTATTAGATATTCTTTAGAAAGATCATAGCAATGATCAACATTTAATAATATGGAGATTCCATAATATGCCTAACAATCCCTGATTGCTAAATATTTAGGGTAGGCTACTCTATCCATTTCACCCCAAAATTTAGAATATTGTTAGTACATAACAGGTGCTGAATCTTTAATAGACAAACTTTAATGGAATGACTTTTCATTTAATTGATCATTGTTATAATTAACGATTCAAACAGATAATGAATTTTCATCTGACTTCCTGATAATTTTTTATTAATATCACAGAAATTATTGCAGATAAAGGGAATTATACAATTAAATCATTTTCTTTCCTACTCTTATATCTTAGAGGTTAGGATTTCAAGTACAGATGCAGCCCTGCTATAGGCCCTAACTCTGGAAAGGCGAAATTAGCTGCTGACCACTGCGTTACCTTGTCCCTCTGGAAGATGAGTGGTAAACAACCTTTGGTTCAAATGTGTTAACCCACTGTTTTGGAAATATGGCATGAGGTCACATTTCAAGTTAAAAAAGTTGAAAGCTCTTTGCTACTTTTCCAGTGTTCTCAGATCTTTATATTGTAGTAAGGAAAAACACCAGACTATGTTGACTTTCTAAAAATAAATTGAATAATGTTGGAAATCTAATTTATAAGAACTTTTTCCTTTGTGGGCCTTCATAGTGTTATTTTCACGTAGAGTTGGGGGATGGGTTGATGCAAAAATTTTTTTTTCATTTGTCCTGAATTGATTCCATAGGGGTCAAAATGTCACTTGTAGAAGAATGCTAAAAGCCATTATAGTCCAGCTGAGCCCAACATCTTAGGAAAAGAAAGAAAGAGATTCAAAGAAAAATTCCAAGCAGGGTTTACCAATATGAATTTGCTTAGAGCAGCCTCCATCTTTTCCTATTTCCCATTTTATATTCTATAATAAGTGATAGATGGTGGATGTTAGCAGCTATCTCATGAAGTTTAGAGAACACTAATGAACACCATTCTTGCTATTGTTCTCTTAACCATTTTGACTTACTTTTATCCCAGCATTTTCTACATTCTATTTTGGGACCCTGTGATCTCATTGAATTTCTTCTTCATTTTTTCATATGTAAACAATGATGAGTTGGATGTCTTCTGGACTTGGTCATCACAATTCCAACTTGGTCCTATGGTCTTGAAGTGGATCTCAATAATTTCCCCCTCCTTGTGTTTGCACCCTGTAAAATCCTCTCTATTGAATGTGACTTGGTTCTAGTAAATAAGATATGGCAAAAGTAAAGAGATTTTTGCAGATATAATTAAAGTCTCAAATAAGTCGAGTTTGAATTAATCAGAAGATTAGCTAGGTGGTTTCATGAGGGGAAGGACCTTAAAAGAAAAGAATGGGCCATCTCTAAGGCAAGAATCTCAAAAACAAAACCTGTGTTACTGGTTTTGAAGAAGTAAGCTTCTCTTGTGAGAGTTCATATGGAGAGAGCCATGTGAGAGACCTGTGCGTAATCTCTGTGAGCTGAGAGCCCCTGGCCAACAGTCAGCAGGAAAAGAGGGACATCATGCCAGCCACAAAGATATGAGTTCTGCCAACAGTGTGAGGACTTTGCAAGTAGATTCTTCTCTAGTTCAGCCTCTGATGAGACCACAGCCTCAATCAACACATGAGTGTCAAACTGAGGAGACTCTGAAACAGAGAACCTAGTGATGCTGTGCCCCAACTTCTACCTTTCAAAACTTGTGAGGAAAAAAAGTGTGCTAGTTTAAGCTACTGAATTTGAGGTAATTTGCTATGCAGTATAGAAGACTAATACACTAATACTTCTATTTCTGTTGTATTTATCTCCATCAATCAGGTCGCATTTTGAATCAACAGATAGTCAGTGAGCTTTTATTTTCTATCAATCCTATTAAGAATTTATCTCACAGTCACATGTCAGTAAATAATACAGCACAGATGGGAGTTCAGGCCTTTTTATTCCTGGCTCAGTGATCATTCCCCTACCATGAGGAGCTATAGTGGCATCAATTAAAAAGTCAAGTGTGTAATTGTCTTAAATATTTAAGTTATAGTGGGTTAGAATTATCATCCCTTTATATGTGCCTATGTATGTGCCAAATTTGTTATGCTGATTCTTATGAAATGCTAACCTGGGTATAGGATATTAAGTAAACAATTATTTTCATGAATTACCATCAATGTTTATAGAATATGTACATTCAATTTTTGATTTGCTTGAAGGTCAAAAGAGAAGTGAGAATCATATGGTAAATATAACTTCTCATGTAAAAAGATAGTTAATGATTACCATTTACAAAAAACACTACTGTCTATGAGTTCTGATTCTTAACACTTCCAGATATCATCATTTAAATTTCCCTATAAATTTTCTATTTTATTTTTGTGATTTTGTGAGATTTGATTATTTCAAGTTTTGACAGAGCTTTAAATAAGTTGACTTTTTAGTCAAAATTATCTGAACATTTACAGCCAGAAAATAATTTGAACTGTATTAATAGAGCCCTATAAAAATAATTGAAAATTTTATGGACAATAAAAGCATATATAAAAAGTCAAAGTTAGATTTTGTTTTAATATAATAGCTTCTCTAGAAATCTATAATGTTGTAATAAAATACTGTAAAATGAATGATTTGGATTCATTTTACTATTTGATAGAATCTAATGATTCTGTGGTGTTGAATTAAAAAGTACATTATAGATTTCTTTTACTTTTAATTTCATTGAGAACTACATTTTAGACTGCAATAAACCAAAGGTCAGATTCAGAGAATAATTACATCTTACTAGTGGTAGCAGCAAAAATATTAACCTGAATTCACTACAGCTTTAAAAGCTTTTATTAATATCAATGATGTTCCTGGAGAAACAATGATACCAATCAAATTACTTATTTTCACCAGTTTAGGGGAGGAAAACTTTTACTCTCTTCCCTTCGAGTTTCTTTGGTTGATCTAATAATTTAATCATCACAAGACAAGAACAGGAGAAATAACCCATAAATTTTAATTTCATATGTATGGTAGCTCATAGAAATATGAGACACAAACAAGTGACCAAGAAGGCAGCTTTTATATCTTTTAGACAAAGAAACAATAAATGTGTGAAGAATTAACAAAACAAAGAAGTTTGGGCTTAGAGTAATAGGTTAGTGAGAAAGTAACAGGGCTTGTTTACATAGTCTTTTTAGCCTTGAATTCTGTCTCTGGTGATAATGATCTCTCTTTATCTCCTGGTACAGAGAAGTACCTTTCACATGGGAGATTTATATCCTGCTTTCAGGGATACAAAGGAAATTCAGTGTCCTTTTTCCACTGGGTGTTTCTTAAGTAACTTCAGTTCAAGACAATCAATATGCCAAAGTGGCATATTTGGGGGAGCCTGCTTTGAGCCCCATCAGCATATTTCATTTTTTGTAATAAATAAGATTATTCCAAGAATAAAAGTATATTTATTTTGCTTATTTGACTACAGATAATAAAATCTGTCTTACTAATTAATAAATTAAGATACATATTCTGTTATTAATGATATTGGAAGCTGAAATATCTTATCAATGGATAAATCTTTTATAATGGCTTACTTCTTACACAGAAGTCTCTTCTATTCTGATTTCTCCAACATGCAGTTTACTAATTTAATTTCAGCATTGCTATTTATTCAATCTCTTATGATTGACTCAATCATAAATGATAACAAAGTCAACTGGGAAAATAATGGTATTCTGACCAGGATGTCAAGGTTGTCCTAACAGAGAGAGAGGGCAAGCAAAAGTTGAAGTCAAGTTGTCAATCACTAAATTTCTTTAGAATGCCTTGTTGTTCCGTCAATTTATAAAATAGAGTAAACTTAGTTGCAACAACTTTTGTTTCTCTGACAGCATATAATTTTTCCTAGTTGATGCTTTCACAGTAAAAAGTCCATAGTCTTTTAGAAAAATACCATTAATCTTAAAACTTGAAAAATTGTTTGGAAATAAAGAAATAAAAATTTGGTGACATTCTACCAGTAATTAAAGTGGGCAAAACCAGTGAGTTTATATAAGAAAGATAATTTGACCACTTAATAGACAATTTTAATGTTTTCCAGTTACTTGTTATTTTTGCCCCATACTATAAGGTTCTGGAGGTCAGAACTAGGTATTTTCCTTTGTCTTTTCAGCAATTAAGACAATATCTGAGTTAAATATATTTATATTGGATATATTTCTGATTAGAATTGAATCAGGTGCTTAATCAAATTCCTGAAATGAGCCAAGTTTCTGTCAGCATTATGAAGTAAATAAATCTGTGTTGGTTTTGCAAGTTTAAAAATAACAGGTCTTGTGTTGAGGGCTTAGATCATCTGCTTCAAAGTACCTAAGAGCCCCATAGGCCCCTGGCCTCTAGCTATTTGGAAGAAGGGTATTTTTTATTTGTTTTGCTTTGTTTTGGTTTTGGCTTTTTAAAGATTTTATTTGTTTATTTATTATTTACTTACTTGCTTACTTATTTATTTATTTGTTTGTTTATTTGAGAGAGAGAGCAAGCACAGGGCTCTGGGGAGCAGAGGTAGAGGGAGATGAGGAGAGAGAGAATCTCCAGCAGACTACTAGCTAAGTGGGGAACCTCACAAAAGCTTGATCTCATGACCCTGAGATCATAACCAGAGCCAAAACTAAGAGTTGGATGCCCAACTGACTGAACTATCCAGGTGCCCCAGGATGGTATTTTCTTAAATGTAATAAGCCCTCTATGGAACATGACAACCTTCATTCAGCCTGAAGTTTTATTTTCCTGAATCCTAAAATTTTCCAGTTCCTAAAAAAATAATTAACTATTGCATATTTCCCTGCCAGTGAGAACTGCACTGCTAACTCAGTACTAGCATGTTTCCTAGGCTCAGGTGAATAAGGTCCATTGGAAATGGAAGAAGCATATAAACACCAGGTTTGAATCAGCTGATTTGTTTTGTTAGATTCATATCCATTAAGTCTTCAATTAACTGCCAACATGATAGGCAAAACTATGATCTATGCTAGTCTCCACCATTTCCAAAATGGTATGACAAAGTCCTAAGTATCCTACAAGTGTTGCATAAAAAGTAAAATGAGACACAGATCGTGGTATTATGAGAAATTTAAAACGTAATGATATGTAATTTATTAATAATGTGGTATCATTATGATGATTAGCAATTAAGGTACTTATATGAGCAATTAAGAATCAGTTATAAAGCTAACAATTAGGTGATTTTAATGTTAGCCTAAATCAATTAAGAATCCCATTTAAAAATATATTTGCAGATTTTTACATATTTTACTTAACCTTGAAAATCAAAGCTAGAGAGAATTCCCCAAAATTATAAAATAAAATTATCTACAGCCATTATGATGCTCTGTAATATTTGCTACAAAAAATGATGCTGAGACTTGCTGGCTTAGTAATGTGATCCTTGCCTCAGATTGCAAGGATACACTTAGTAATATATATAAAATATTTGATTCTGTTATATATATACAAGTATTGGCTGGAATGCAAAGGCTGGTATTGAAAAATATATGTTAATGTTTCTTAATATTTCTAATATTGGGGCTATTGATTACAATGGCTTATTGCTGTATGATTTTACCCCATAAAACATTACTGGACTGTGAAATAAAGAGATTAAGTTGTCAAAGTGAATTGAGAATATCAGGATGACTGTTATAATAAAGCAAAGCCTTACTTTTAAAATAATTCAGAAGATGAATCGTTTGTGGCAAACAGTTATAGAAATATATTTAGTGTTAACATTGTTTAAAGGGGTGATAGTTAAATCCCTTGTTGAGAGAGACAGTCCTCCAGGATCTCTGAGCATCCCTGGCATTGTCTCCCAGAGTGTGTCACAGGGCAAGGTTTATCTCCTGACGCTGGGCGGTTTCTGTAGTCAGAAAGGCAGCAAAGTAGTTCAAAGTGACCACAGTGGGACTTGTAATTGCTCCTTCCATGGGTTTATTTGTTGCTTGCTACAGTATTTGCTGTGTGATCAAACAGTACTGAAATCTTGGCCCTGCATTCCTTATCCTGCATGAATTATGTGCATAGCATCCATCTGGGCCTGGGAATCAGAGGCTGAGGAGTAAGTACAACTATGCTGAGGCTCCTGATGTTGGTTGAGCTTTGAGTAATAAATTATCTGGCTACAATCCATTAAGTCTCATTGTCCCCTTTTCTTGAAGTAACCAGATCATAGAGTCAGGCCAACCTTGTGTACCTAATTATTTGTTTTGTAGTCTTGTCATGCTTGACCATCATCTGTGATGTTGGAGTTCTTCCTACACAATCGTTCTGAAGTTTTCTCTCTTTTGTGTAAAGATACTATTTTATCTTTTAGTAGGTTTGACTTTAATTACTGTTTCATTATTCTTATTTTGTATTACACATATTTCACTTCAAAATTACTTTAAAAAATATTTCAAGCAAACTGCAGAAAGGTTAGCATGTGAGTCCTATTAACATTTATTATAACACTCAGAATAATGTTGACTGAGAAGCCACAACTGCCTTGAAGTTAAAAAAAGAAAAGATATAAATCAAAGTGTGAAATGTGGAATCTATGGTTTAGCCACTAACTAGCTCTCTGATTCTGTAAAACATTGCAATCCAAATTTTGTGGGTTTTTTTGTTTTCAGTTTCCTCAAGAGGTTGCATACAGCTAATTGGGGCCTATAAAAGTGTCATTGAGTAACTACTGTGTGTCAAGTCCTATATTGTGGTCTGTACTGTGGGCAGCTGAATGAGTAGTTCTCAAAGAACTTAACATTTTTATAGACTTAGGTACTTAAAATTTTTATAGTCCCAGACATCTCTAAGAAATGTCAATTCAGTAATTTCAGAACTCTACAAATATCATAATTGTTTTATAAACTACTTCATGTGACATATTTATGTTTTACATTGATATTAATTGAACCCTCATCAGGCACTGTGCAAAGTGCTTGGGATCCAATCATCATGAACATCAACATGCTGCTTCATCTCATGAAGCTTCCAATTCTAATGGAAAGAGACAATTATGAGCCTTATTGTAACCAAACTAAGGTGAGTTTGCCCCTTGGTGAGTTTGCACCTTGGTGAGTCAAAGACAGAAACTATACCTGATGGAGTTGTCCCACAAAGGAAACTTTATTCGCAACAAATGAGGAAATTATGAGAAATAACTTCCAAAGCCATGACTCCCAGAGGAAGGGTGAATGGATTTTTTTTATTTAGTATTAGGATGAATATTTAGATTAGGGAAGATTGTCATTGTATGTAAAGGTGGCATAAGGTGACACAAGCACTTTAGGGAAACATGCCTATACATACACATTATATAAATAAATATATATACATTATATAAGTGAGGCTTGTGCTCCTCCTTGCATGGAGATCTTATTATTACAATGAGGTAAAGGTAGCTGTCAGTCACTCATGGGTCACTCCATGGCCCATCTGCACAGGTATGAGTTGGGAGTTAAATTCAAACCAGCCTGGGTGGTCTGGGCGAGTTGGAACTCTGTCCTGGCAGTTTTTATTAGATGAGGGGTAGTGTCGGTTTCCATCATGGGATGCTATGCCTCTTGGGTCTTTTGCCTGAGATAGGAGATGAGCTGGAAAGGAGGGCTTAAGGAAAAATGTGGGATAAAGTTCGGTGGGTATAAGCAGGTGGAGAGTAAAGGCGAGGCCGTGGGGTCTAGTTGGTGACACTATCACAATGGTAAGTGCTGCACGAAATGATAAGAGAAGTATAGACTGTTATAGCAACATATAATAGAGACATTACACATTTCGATTTTTAATTTATTAAATGTGTTCACATGTGTATGTAGAATATGTTTCTCTTGGGCTCACATCTGAATGTTTCCACTATAGTGTTACAATATAATGGTTTGCTATCATCAGTTGATATTTAGTGGTCGTGTTTTTTCTTTTTTTAAGTTACTCTTATAATTTTGCTTTTCTCTAATAATATCTTCAGAACATTTTTAAAAAAATGGTGATGTTGTCGCTAGGAGGCAATTGTTCATGGGTCTCTTGTGTTTGTGAATGTCTTGTAAGCCAAGGCACAACTGCTTTTGTTCTAATCTATCTTTTCAAGGAAGTCTGTACAGCAAACAGCCTGGATGATAAAGAAGTGATTCCCCCTTTGACCATTAAAGCAGAAGCAGGTTTGTTTAGAGCCTTGGGGGATAAAGCACCTCTCTTTGGAGCAAGAGACAGGACTGCCTACTGCTTAGTACTAAAAAATTCTTTAAGCTCCTCATGCTACTCTGTCAAGCCCTTGGAGTTTCTTACATATGTTCAAGAACCTGTTGGAATTGGACTTACTAGAGAAGGCTACAGAGCTCCCATTCAAATTCCAGCCAAAATAACTTTGAATTTCTGTTTCTATCGCAATTTGAGGAGCACCAGAAAGAACACTTCAAATAAAGAAATTAGCAAATCACCACCTTACTGACCCACTCACTTTCTTAAGTGAAACTACCAACTGCTAGTCTGATGACCTTGGTGACCACCTCTATATGTATTCATTTCTTAAATGTGGAAATTGTTCACATAAAATTTTCACCAAGCAGATAGCAGTATTATTTCTCTTTAAAAGACTGTAATTCTCAACATAGCAGGTCTCTTTAGAGGTATCTAAATTTTAGGAAGGAAGAAATTATATCTATATATGTTAATATTATACTTTTACTTTATACTTTTATACTATACTTAGTGTTCTAGATGTGACAGCAAAATTCCAGTGAATGACAAACATTTTGGCAGAGAGCCAATTTTCAAAAAATATCAATTCCATTGAGATTAATCTATGAGCAGAAGATAAATGAAATGTATGATTGTCTCACCCACATTGTTAAGGTTGACCTGTTTTTGAGAACTTATCAGCATTTACTTAGTCTTGTCAAAGGCAGTCATGATTAAAATCCAATAATGTATGATTTATAATGTTCAGAGCAGGTGCTTTTGGTTGTCTTATAGTTATCCTTTGTCCAGAATCATTATGAATACATTTTTTAATATTCTGTAATTTTATTTAGTAGTTTTTCCTAATAATGTAAAAATCCTATACCAGCATTAACTTCCAAAGCTTGATATTTTATTAGGTTTATAATGCTCACTTTGGAATGTTTAGCTGCCATCATAATTATTCAACTCTGATTTTCACCTGCATGCCAAAAATAGAGGATTACTTTGAGACCTTAATCAACCGTAAATGAAAGAAGAGTTCATTTTTCATTACTCACTAGAACCATGGATCTTACTGTATATTAATCATTTTTTCAATCATCATGTTCTTTTAAAGTTTAGTAAATTCAAAATTATTCAAAACTTTTGCAAAACATGAAATTTGCCCCAAGCCATTAATAATTTTACTAACTTTGACTATTATAAGCAAAAAGTTTATATATATAAAAACAGAAACACTTTATATATATGTGTGTGTATATATATATATGAAACACATTAAAGTGATTTAATAGTTAAAAGGTCAACATGTAAAACATGTTCACATAAGAAATAAAGTAACTGATAGGTGAAATCACAGTTATGCTGATAACCACTAATAACTAAACATAATCACCTAATATTCACAAGAAGTTTCTCAGATGCTTTTTTTTTTCCTGATGCTTTTTTGTAAGTAGCATTCTATGTAAAACTATTTAAATTTAAAATATTTATTGTAACCTTTTAACCTCTGGGTTCTTCTTGGGCAACACTTTTCCACTGATACAGTAGTCATGTTAGCATAGCAAGTTATTATCATACAACTAAGTTTTTGGTAGGTCATCTCAATTTGTGTTAGTCCAGCTGCTTCTAGAAATGGGAATCAGTATCAAGAGCAATGAATATTATGATAGTAAGCCGATTCTCTTGTTTCTTTGGATGTAAAATGATTTCCTTGTTCAGAAACACTGTTGTATGAATTCCATGATTTTGAGTGACATATTCAGTAAGTCCGATTGTGGGTGGTGCTGAATGAATTTGGGACAGGCAAAAATATTTAGAACCAGAGTGCCATTTTAAGGAAGATGAGTTATCGTCTCTATCCTTCTCCCTAATGTGATGAAAGAGATTGAACATAATTTAACAGGTATCAGAGTGGTCCTCTTGGAAAATGATATCCTATTAGGAATTTGGGATTGGTCTTTGCATTTGGAGATTGGTCACTCAGCTAGACAGGCCCTACTTTAAGAGAAATCCTTCTTATTGGTTTCATGAATATTTATCTTTTCTGAATTTTCATAGGACTTATCTCCCACCATTAGGCACATACCATTTACAAATATTCCCAGAGGTTATTTGCTAGATCTTGACCACTATATTCAAGTCCTAAAATGTTATCAGTATGGTAGACTGGTACTATATTCAGAGGGTACTATGTTCAGATGGTGAAACAATCAAGGTTCCTGTGTACTATGTAATGACACAAGAAAGCTTAGATATTTCTAAGTTAATACTGTGAAGATGTGCTGCCTTCCATGCCATGTCAAAGTAAATTCTCTGGGGATCCTTTCTAATTGATACATAAGTGCAAGTATTTGCCATAGTAATAGCTTTATACCAACCTTCATGCTATTTGTGCCAATCTGTAGATCACATCTAAAATTACAGCTACTTTTGGAAGTAATTCCTAATTGCACTTACAATAATTTCCTTTCATTCTCCAACACTGACATTTCTTCACAAAAGTGACTTTTTAAATGGGGATATAGTAGACTTCTTGTCTTTCTAAAGCCTTTGGTAGTGGCATAATTCTTTGAGATTGCATCACAGGTGATGTGCTTTTTTTTCCCTTTATAGATATAATGAGATCAGAGATCTTGACTTTTCCTTTGTACCATAGAAGCCTTTACCCCATGGGCCAGGTAACAAATGTGGGGATTCGGTCACCTCTGGAGTACAGATATCTCAACTATGCACTGGAATTGGGAGAGATAACTACAGATATTTTTTGAAGATTTACCAAGCCCACTAAGAAATGGATTCAGGCCAATGTTTTATTTCTCAACTGACCTTCATAAGCACTCTGAGTAGAAGAGTGCAGTGGCTTTTTGGATGATCAAAAATTCATGTCAGTTCAGAGCTCTGCACTGAGAAATACTAAAAAGGTCTGGATATTTCACATTGTGCAAAGCAAGTTACCCTGAAAGTGTTCACAGGTCCCTTTTGGGAAAACTGGAAAGACTAATTCCATTGCATATTTGCATTTTTTGTTGCCAGGATCCATCTTTAAAGGACTGTAGTTTCTGCTTTATTCCAGGAGCTCTAGAGTCTGCATATTGGTTATATATAGTCTGGAAATTAGGTTAGAGCCCATTGGATTCTCCAACTTGATGGCTCAATTCAGGTGTCTTCACCTTAGATTTGTCAGAATATCTTTCTATTCTATATATTAAAGAAAAATCCACTATATTTCCCTTTGTTTTAGTCAGGGTTCAATCAGAGGAGCAGCATCAGTGGTATATTTATTATAGGAAATGGCTTATGTAAGTATGAGAGTTGAGTATTTTTTTTTCAAGAGTGTTTCTGCTTCTAATGCTAGAGGCTGAAGTCTATAAGCAGGAAGAGAACATAACAAGAAGGCTGGAACCACAGAACAGAATGAAAATCATACCTTTTCTTGTTGCTTCTGGCCTTGCATTCTACAGAAACAAGGGCCCTTTGTCATGATGTTGAAAATACATACCATGCATATAGCTCAGAGTCAGAGAAAATGAAAGAGGATTGAAGGAGAAGGGAAAGCAATTAAAGGGCCCCTCTTGGGAATATGATTAATTTGGATGAGTGAATAACCCATGAAGAATCCTCTTTAGATAGCCTTTCTCTCTAAGCACTATCATTTCCCCCTGCATTATATACCAATTGAGTATCAATATCTCAACTTCATTTAATATAGGCCAATACTGGGTCTAGATTTTAGTTATCCACCAAGTAACTTTTTAGAGACACTTATTGCTGCTCAAGCTATGATTCATATAAATAACTTGACTTCATCTAATGTTACGATTTTTCATTCCTAAAATAACACATACATAATTCTTTCAATTCTTTCTTAAGCAAACTCCCAGGTTTTGTTTTAAAAACACACACACACACACAAATGATTTGCCAGATTTTTCTCAATCTCTCAGGTCATAATTCATCTTAATTATTCTGAGGGCATGTTGGTCATTTAATTCTAGGTTGAGAAGACATGAGAGATGGTACTTGTGAATCTTAGATATAATCAGCATACCTTTGAAAGGCATCTGTATCAAATGAGGTTATTAAAGGGTCTTCAAGCAAAGGAACGCTAACAAGTTCAGTTGGAATAAGAGTTGTTTTTTTTTCTTTTAAAAGCTAAATTAAAGAGGATTGGAAGTGGTGGTATAAATTATAATATCTATAATAATCCATATACATTCTGCCATTCCAATTTTTAGGATTATACATTTTCCTAATCATCATTCTCACTCTACTTAAGAGCTGTAAAGAGTTCTTCTGTATATTTCATTTGCATTGTAATCTTTTATTTGCAAAATCAAAATTTGTTCTGCTTTTTGTTTGTATCAGCCCCATGGCTACAAGAGATTAAAAAATAGTCTTCGGGTCTTTTGTAGGAGCACAGAGAATCATTAATTTCATTTATGTAAAAAATATGTTCTCCCATGCATGTCTTTGTGCTCTCATGCTATTTCTTCCAAATCAGTTTTCAAAATGATTTTTATTGATTTCAAGCTACAGTAAGCATTGGATTCATTGTTGGAAAAAACATGAAAGAAAAGTTACCAGAGAGATGATAGTATTAGATAATACAACAAGGTGGGCTAGAGATACCGTATTTTAATATTTTTGAACTATGTTCAATAATTCATACATTAAGTATATTGATTGATATCAGTATTTTTCACATAATTATAACTCCAAGATGGCTCCCAAGATTGCCACTCTTTGGATTGCAAGCCTCTGTTATCCCCTCATCTTTAGTATGTTCAGAACCTGTGAATTTGATGGAATATCACTCTCACAATTTGTTATGTTAGATGACAAAGGAGATTTTACAATGTAAATATAATTAAGGTTACCAGTCAGTTACCTTGAGTGGATCAAATGGGAAATTATATGAGTGGACCTACTTACATGAGATTTTTATTTATTTTTTGTTTATTAAAGATTTTATTTATTTATTTGGGATAGAGAGCACAGTTGGGGGAGGAAGAGGAAGAAGCAGACACTCCACTAAGCAGGGAGCCCAATGCAGGGCTCAATCCCAGGACCCTGGGATCATGACCTGAGTCAAAGGCAGACACCTAACCAACTGAGCCACCCAGGCACCTTTTACATGAGCTTTTTAAAATTTGGGTCTGAAAGAGTGAGAGAAATAAGAGTCAAAGCTTTAAAGGAGCAACTACCATACTATAGAGAGGATTTAGGAAACGGCAGGCAGCCTCTCAATGCTGAGAATGGTCTCTAACCAACAGCCAGTAAGAAAATTGGAACATCAGTCCTATGATCCAAAGAAACTGATTATTTATTTATAAGAATGAGCTTGGAAGAGGACTTTAAGCTTCAGATGAGTTAGCAGCCCCACCCAAAACTTCTGTTTCAGAACAAGAGCAAAGAACTCACTCAGCCAGAGCATGCCAGGCTCCTGACCAATAAAAACTATGAGATAATATATTTGTATTGTTTTAAGCCACTTAGGTTGTGGTTATTTGATACATAGCAATAGAGAGAATGCAATATGTTAAGGTATAAACTATGATACTAGGCAAAGAAAATTACCCTAAGATACTGTACATTCACTTGTTTAATAGAGTTATTGCTTTAGTTTATTCTACAGTTGAATAATTATGGTACTATAAGGCTTCAGAAAACTCACATAGTCAACATGTTTTGGTCAAATAATAATGTTTAAAACATATGGCAGATTCAATAATACCAGAGCAGCTATTACTTAGGATACTGAGTAGTTTTATCACTAAAATGACTTCAGACAAAAGTAAAAGATGTGAAAAGTTCCTTATGTCTATCATCAATTTGTAAATGAAAGAATCCATTTCTGCCAGTTTTCCTCTAATTGGTCTCTAACTGATCTTAACCTGTGTTCTCCTATCTTTTCTCTTATTGCCCCATCTCCAAAATTTATACTGTATCCTCTGAAAACGTAGTTTCATACCAGCAAACCACTCAATATATCACTTAACACAGAGGCATAGCACCTATGTGTTGTTTGGTTAGTTTACTGTAACTAAATGTGGCATCTTTCCATCTTTCCTTAATTCCTTTCTTTCTATCTTCTATAGCTCCTTGTCTAGACTATCTTTCTGTTTAAAACTTTTCTGTGCACTTTAACATCCTAAAGTCTTTCTCCTTCTTTGTTATTGTTTTTGTTTTTCCCCATCATCTCCTGGCTCTTGTAGAAAATAGGCTTCATTGAATGCTCCCTTGTGTGTGTGTGTGTGTGTGTGTTGTTTTGTTTTTCCTGTTTTAACTAGTTCCCTTCCCTCAGTGTCTACATTGCCTGAATTTCTTCAATTCATTCATCCATGCCAAACTGGATCCTGTCTTTATAGTTCCCTAGATATACCTTCAAGTTTCTCTCTTTCCCTTCCAAAGTTCATAAAATAGCAAATTACACATATTATGTTGACTGTATCATACCTGTTAAGCTCCTAGATGCACTCAAGTTTGACTTCTCTTACTAGTTTCCAAAACTGTCCTGCCAGGATCATGATGAATTTTCTAATAAATACTGACAGTTCCTTAATGAGCTAAGATTTGCTATAGTATTAAAAATTCCCTTGAAACAATAATATTCATTGGCTATAGATAATAGACAATATCGCAAGCTTTTGAGGCTTTATCTCAACAAATACTTCTGTAAATACCATACCAAAGTTGAGGGATGAGGTAAGTTGGACAGTTACTGGCTTTAACTTGGAAGTAAATGTCTCTATTATTCACATTTCACTGATCAAACCAAGTTTGTTGACTGTCCTTGGTTCATTGGGAATAAGGAGTACAATCCACTGTATGCTCAGCAGAAGAGGGAATTGGATATTAATGATATCATAATCAATTTCCAGCATTCTTAGATATTTCTATACATTCTTAAAAACTATTTTCTTCGTGATAATAATTTTCTTTGTCCACCCTTTATGTTTGCTTACCACCATTATTCCTAGCACAGATCTCTACAACTTCACTCTGCATACTTTTCCTCAGAAATGTTCTCCATTTTCATGGCTCCACCTAAATGTATGTATGATTGTATGATTTGGAATCTATATTTCCAACCCAGCTATCTCTTTCCAGCCTTACATGTGATTATCCACCTGTCAACTGGGAATCAACTGGGAATCTTTACCACATGCCAAAATTGAAGCACGCAAAATCAAGTTACCTAAAACCTGACTTTATTCCTACTTAAATGACAAAATTTCAATATTATGATCTCTTTCTTAAGCAAATGCAATAATTTCCCAAATCTTCATTGCTTCCAGGCTTATTCCCCTTGAATTAATTTATACTATATCTGAGTTAACTATCTTAAAAAAAAGTGACCATGTTGCTGTCATGAAAAAAATTCTATAAATATTTCGTAACTCCTCGCTATGTAGGGTGATTCATTCTCAAATTTCCTAAGAAATTTACACATGGCTGGGCCTCTCCTGACCCATCCAGATTCTTTCTCTTTCAATAGATGAACTAATTCTTCATTACTGGGCAGGGCTGAAGTAAACTGATACCAGAGAACCAGAGGGCAGAAAGAAGTTTTCCATGTATCTCAGTAGAGTGATAACAATCTGTTTTTAACTCCCAGATCCCCAGACAAGGAATCTCACTTCCTCTGAGACCTTGAGGATTCTGCATGTGGAAGATATTCAAACATAAAAATCTAAATCTCATTCATTGGCAGAGTAGAATTGCAACTTATCTGATAGGCCTCAGGGGGCAAGGGGAAGGATAAGATGGAAAATTTGAAACACATGGCAAGAGAAAAAGAACTGGTGGAAGAGACAGATGGACACCTTATTTGTTTTAACCACTTAGGAAGACACATTCAGAAACTGGATTAAATGAGAAGAAATTGAGACTGAAATTAGTGCTATAACAGGTTCAGGAAAATGAGCAGGGAAGGAATAGGAGTCTCAAAGGGAGGAAAAGGGACAGATGGAAGATCAGGAATAACAAAACAATTGATAGAAGAAAATTCTCTGAGCTGAATGAAGAACTGTGTCTTTATATTAAAAGAGCTCACTGAGTTCCAGGCTATACTGTTGAGAAACAGCACCTACCCTGATAAAATGCATGATCTCTAATGATAAAACCATAGCTTTACAATTCTCCATATGTAAAGATAAGTTACCAGAAGAGGAAAAAAATCTGACTGATATCTTTGCTTTATCATCATTAAACACAGAATGCCACTTACAAATTACAGAAAGGAAAGGATTTCAGCCCAGAAATTCTAAATTTCCTCAAGATGCTATTTGTATCTCACATGCAGAAAGGTGTTTGAATACATGCAAGAATTCAAGTGTATTCTTCAAGTATCATACCTAAAGAAACTATTTGAAAATAAAAAGACTGCATCAAATAGAAAATAACCGAAATTGAGTCCTCAAATTGTATAAATGAAGAGAAGATGGAATAATAGAATAGTATTGTGTATGAACACTGATATAAATAAATGATAGATGTAGGCACATATATCTTATGTCTGTATAAATAAATATGTAAAATATATAATTATATATTTTATTTACATTTACTTATATTTTACTTTTAAATTATATATACTATAATTATATGTAAATAAATATAAATTTATCTCTTAATGGGTAAATGGATACTTTCTGGTATTTAGTAACAACTTAGATTCATGAAAGGATGGTTCTAATAAGAATTACATTATTTCAACCAAAATCCAAGATGAACATGAAGCATGAGAGAAGTTCGAGTTTTTCCATAGGTCTTATTGTGTGAAAGAGCAAAAAAGAAGAGCTTTAAAGTACAGATGGTTCTTGGTTTGTAATGGGTTGACTTGTGATTTTTCAGTTTTTTGATCATGCAAAACTGATATGCATTCAGTAAATCATACTTTGAAATTTGAATTTAGATCTCTTCCTGGACTAGCAACAAGTGACATGAACTACTCCTCTGACACTGGGCATTTGCACTAATCTGCAGCCTGCAAACAGCCATGTGATCACAAGGGTCAACAACCAATATGCTGGCATTCACTCTGTAATCACGACCATTCTGTTTTTCACTTTCAGTATATTGTTCAATAAATTTCACAAGGCACTCTTTATTATGTACTTTATTTTATATAAATCACTGTTACAAAATAGGCTTTGTGCTAATGTAAGCATTCTGACCATATTTAAGCTAGACTGGGCTAGGCTATGACGTTTGATAGGTTAGTGTACTAAATGCATTTTCGATTTATTTTATTTTCAAATCACAGTGGGTTTATTGAGATATAACTCCATTGTAAGTTGGGTTAGACCTGCACTGTAAATGTATCATCTTCTAGGGAAAATGTGTGGGAGAGAATTAGAGCATGGGGTGGTACATTGCCTCTCAGTGAAACTACTGTTATCTTTTAACAAATGAAGGTAAAATCAACCGATAAAGAAAGAGTAATGTAAACATTAGTTTTATGAGAAAGAAATATAGTAAAAGAAGTCAAATTAACACAAGTTGAAAATGGAATGTTTAGGAACTGAGAAAGGACAGATAAAGGAAGCTCCAGACTAAAATAAGAAATAACACACTTGAAGAAAATCAAGTATATCAATACCTAAACTAAAAATCAAAAAGCAGAATTATCAAATTGATAATCTTTATTTATGATGCCTTCAGCATCCTCTTAAATAAACAAATACATTTCAGTTAAAAGAAAAATAATTCCACATTAAAGCAGGTAAGACGTGATGATTCCAGTAAGGTATTTCGGTATTTAGTGAAAAGAAATAGATACATGCCATAAAATATGTGTATCTACAAGAAGCAGATGAGCACACAAGTAAGAGTTATGGATATGCTGTAGCTTATTTGAATAAATTAGAACAATACAGTGATAATATCACCTGGCTTTAAGATTATAAAATCAGAGACCAGTATGTCTGTATGGTAATCAGTATGTCTGTATGTGTGGAAATTGTGATCTTAAAAGTTGTCTTAAAAAGGAAAAAAAAAAAATCCAGTAATCATCGGAATGCTAGAGTTACTAAAAATATATGTTGGGTCACTTCACACAAATCATCAACATGGCATTGTTTATAGTGATCTGAAACCTATCAACTCTCAGATAAGTGATTGAATGCTAAAGTGAACTGATTATTTTTTATTGCAAAACATATGCAAGCAATTAGATACAAGTATCATTAAAGATTCTAAAGTTGGCACAGTTAATTATAGGATACCAGAAGTAATAGAAAACATATCTTTCTCAAGAAAAAATGGAATCAAAATCAAAGGTAAGCCCCCAAATTATGTTTGCCTTTTAGGATGCATTCTCTATTAATAACCTATAGTAAAATGTATATACATATAATTTACAACATAAATACAAATAGCATTTGTAACATAAATATTTATGATATATGTGTATTAGCATAAACAATCAAATTTCTAACCCACATGCCACAATTTGTTCTTATTATAAAGTCAAATTTCTTGATATGTAAGACAATTTTCTTAAAGAAATGTTGAAATATGATTTAATAAGGCACTCCAAACATAGTTTATCCATTTTTAAACTCCTTGTATAGTGTATGCTCAATTTCAAATTTACCAGCTAATGAGATAGATAAGGGAACAACTAAAGAAACATAATATATTCCGGACCAATTTGTTGGTCCCAATAATCCTACCTCCATTTTGAAAGCTGTTAGAAGTTTATGTTAGTATAGTAGTGGTAAAAGTCATGATTTGCCTTCATCATCCAAGCCTTTTGAAAAAAAAGAAAATGGTGTGTACTCACTCATAGTCTATCAAATAACACCTATAAAATTATTGGACTATCATACTCTTGATTCTCTTCAGAAATCAGACTTGAGGCCAACTTGCCTCTGAAATGTTAAGTTTCAATAGGTAATCTCCATAAAAAAGCTTTAAAAAATAGGAAACAATATATTTCACAAATATTAAATTCTAGAACTGGTTTTCAATGCTTTATACCTTACTGTGAATCTAATGTATTTAATGTTATTTCACATTGGAATAAACTTTGAAAAATTGAGGAAAATTATGTAAATAAAGTTTTGTAGCATAAAATGAAACTAAACTATCAAAGAAAAATATGATAAAGAAAGAAAAAAGATAGGAGGAAGGAAGGAAGCAATAGATCCATCAGAAGACAAAAACTGTCATGTTGGATTAAGATCCAACACCTAGGTAAGTCATATTCAGAAAAAAACACCCTCAAAATGAACTGATTTTTAAAAAGTTGGATGGAAAGGAATCATCAAAGAAATGAGAAGCACATTTAGGGGCTTCTGGGTGGCTCAGTCCATCATCCAATTCAGTTTTGGCTCTGATCTTGATCTCAGGGTTGTCAGATCAAGTCCTGCATCAGGCTCTGCACTCAGAGGAGTCTGCTTGAGATTCTCCCTCTCTCACCCCCTCTGCACCTCCCCTGCACTTGCACATTCTCTCTCTCTAAAATTAAAAAACCAACAAACAAACAACAACAACAACAACAACAAAAAAACCAAAACAGCAACAAAAAGAAAAGCACATAAAGTCAGGTGGAGTAAAAATACTGACAAGGTTACATTCAAGTATATAAACCAATAAAAATGATAGAGGCATCATGTATTAATAAAATGCAGTAGAAACATAGATTTTGCATTTATAAATATATTTGTATGAATCACAATAGCATATAAATGCATTGAAAACAGCTAGTAGAATTAAAGAAAGAGCTCAAAAAACCTTTTTAATACTTAGATCATATAAGAAAAAATAATAGCAAATATCTATTGAATAATGCGATTTATAAACTTGATCTAATAGTTCTATAAAGAACCTTAAGTTTTCCAACTGCAAGGTTATAAGTGCTGTTTCTTATGTCCAAATAACATTTACACCCCTCAATGATCATTATTTAACACAAAGCGATGTTTTTAAAACAGATTTTAGAAAAATGTTCATAAGATGTTAATTAGTTTATACTAAGGGAAAAAGTATTTTATACTTAAATTAGTTTCAAGAAAGTTCAAACATAATTGATATCCCGTCTTGTGTTATATATATGTGCATATATATATTTATATATGTACATTATGTGATTTAATAGATTCAACTTATGTGTATACGAAAGTATGTTCTTTCTTCTTATCCTTTGATTATGATGGTGAAGGCATCCAATTTCTTATCTCTGTCTACTTAGTCTCTTTCCCCTTTCTCAGAATCTTCAATTTCTTTCTATCTTCTACTCTACTCACCAGCCTTAAGATCTAAGAGCTAATAACTGAATGTGGATCAGTAGAAATCTGTCACCCATTCCAGAAAACCAATTATGGTTCAGCAGTGTGAATTTGTAGTACTGTAGAGAGAAGATTTATTCAACTTTGCTATTTAAATGTAGTATATCATAGGTTTCAGGTTATTTTTGGGAAAATAGATAATTTTAAACAATGGATGCATCCAACATTATATTCAACATTCCCCTTTTTCACTTAATTATATTAAATAATAAGAATTTGCAAAAAAAAGTTGAGAAGTAACACTTATTTAATACTTACTGGTGTTTTTCTTCACTGTTTTCATTATTGCTATATAACAGTTATGATTTTCTGACAGGTTTATGTGGAAAGTGATAAGTATTGTAAAAAAGCCAGTGAATTTATGCTCAAATTGTGTTTTGCTTAATAATGCTACTGAACGGTAGTCCAAAAAACAGGTGTAGAAATCATGCCAAAAAAGAATGAGAGTTAAATTCTAAAAATAAAAGCAAAAAATATTGATGGAGTATATAAATAAGAGAAATTCCTTTTATTTTTAACTTGGTCCATAATAAAACAATAGATAATATCAAGTGCTTAATATTCACCAGTTAAGGTACAAAGAGTTTTACATACATTATCTCCTTTAAGGCTCCCAACAGTCCTTCAAGGTAGTTACTATCATGATCACCATTCACAAGTAAAGGGACTGAGCTCAGGGCTAGACATAGCATTGATGACATCTTGAGGACAGATAGGTCTGAGATTGCAAATTTATTTTTCCTTAATGAATCTTGCTCAGGCTGTCATTAACTATGCTTTCCCTCGGTGTGGGCCTCTGGGACTATACCAGCTAAAGAGATCCCCATAGAATTTCAGCTCCAGAAATAACTTTGTTGCTTTTCAGCAGTTTATTTTTTTTTACTTTATGGACATTCTGAACCACGTAATTCATGGCATTTTCCAGTTTATTTCAGAGGCTAGAGAATATAGAGACAAACCGGTGGTCAATTTATAGCAAGAGTATTAAAACTCTCATCATGCTACTTCTTTTTGTATCATTTATATTAGTTTTTCTGAAGCTCCTGTGTCTTTGTTTACATATAACCTACTTGCAAAGTCTATATCCATTTTAAATTTTCCCTCTATCTGGAATGAGTTGGTATACTATTAAAAAAATACAGATGAACCACTTCTTTATAGGACTCTTCTCCTCATTAATAATTATTAATGACTTCTATCACATTTTTGCAGGTGCCTCACCTTTCTTATAAAAGGATTCTAAGAAAATTGTTAATTTTTAATTTTTTTATTGTGCTTTCTCTATTACAATTATTCCCATGGTAGTGAATGCTGAAAGTGTCCTTCCTTCTCGTAGTTTCTGCATTATTTAGAAATTAATAAACAGCATTTAAATCATTTACTTGCTTCAATGTCAGAAACATAAAGAAGGCCTCATTACAGCTTTCAACACCTTCCATGGGCTCATGGGAGCACATGAATGATACTTAGCCTTGCAATTTTCCCCTGAAGAGATTTTAGCATCATGAACCTATTTATTTATTTATTTAAATTTTTTTATAAATTTATTTTTTATTGGTGTTCAATTTACCAACATATAGAATAACACCCAGTGCTCATCCCATCAAGTGCCCCCCTCAGTGCCCGTCACCCAGTCACCCCCACCCCCCACCCACCACCCCTCCCACCACCCCTAGTTCATTTCCCACAGTTAGGAGCCATGTTCTGTCTCCCTTTCTGATATTTCCCACTCATTTTATCTCCTTTCCCCTTTTTTCCCTTTCACTATTTTTTATATTCCCCAAATGAAGATCTATACCCTAAAAACTATAGAACATCTCTGAAAGAAATTGAGGAAGACACAAGGAGATGAGCCTATTCAGATTAAGTACCGACCAACTCAATGGCTAGTACCATAATCAAACAATGTGAAGAGCTATCATTTGAATGTTTAGCTATAGACTCCCTTTTTAGGGCTTTTTGCCACAATATCCCACCTCTAATAGGAAGCTATGCATATTCTGAACACTACCATTTTATGACACAAGAAATGGCCTGATAAAAATCACCAAGCAATTCAGTGAATTTTGAAAGCAAATCTAAAGAACTCATCAAAACTTGAAATTCACAAAACAGTAATTTTTGATTATTTTTACCATTGCTTCTACATTATATAGAAACTTCACAAGTTGTAGAGAGCCAGCCAGAATGCAATCTTCTGAAATGTGTTTTTTTTTAAACAAAATTTCAGAACAGTGAATAATGTATTTTCAGTGTTTACTGAGAGTTTGCTCAAATTTATAGGAATCACATCTAAGTCAAACACTCACATAGGCTATGTTTTTCCTCACTAGGAAAAACATTTTAAATATGCCAGTGAAATATAGTATCACTATTATCACCATTTTTAAGAAAAAGTATGACATCTAATTGTAGCAAACATGCTAAAAATGAACCCAGTTTCTCAAATGTTTATATATAAAATTTCATTTTTCTATAAATCTTGATTGCCCTAAGTAATAAAAATTTCAACATAACTTTTACTGCCAATAGGCTCTTCTCTAAAAATTAAAGTTCTACATGTTTTGGTAAGAGGGGAATATCAATAGTTCTATATAGTATTCATTATACTTATAAGCCAAAAACACCATTTGATTTGATTTATTGCTTATTTGCAAATTTAGCTTCCAATTCTTTCACCTTGACCCTGGTCAGTCATTATATAATTAAAGTAAAACTGACCTCCCTTCAAGTCTGTCTTCTACTCTCAATTATTTTTTTAAAAAATGGCTTAAAAGCCAAAATTATCCTTTCAATAAATATTTACCTAGTATCTGCTAAACACTTTGTAAAAAAAATGAATAAATGAATGAATAAATGGAGGAGAATGAATAAATAATAAATACTAATACAAAATACAAAATACCCTCAATTAAGTTCAAATACTTCATCAGTTTTAATATAAAACCCAATTTTAGAGATATTCAACAATGGAAAACAGTTATCTTAGAATAAATTACATATAATTTAGTTTAGAATGAATATTTTTTTTTAAAAAATGAATATATTTTTTGAGATGGTTGAAAATGTATGTTTTAAGAGGTATATATATCAAAGATGTATATATCCTCTTCAATAACTATGAATGGCCTCACTCCACAACTGAAGTACTAGATTGCAAAATCAAAAAATATTTCCAAATATACAATTTGTAAGCTTGTAAATAAGCTCTCCCCTTTATTTTCAATTAAATCTTAATATCTTGAGGCATTACACATTTTCTTTTATTCTTTAAATCACTGTTGTTTTGTTTTGTTTTTTGTTTTTTATTTGTTTTTTGTTTTTTTTTTTTGGTTTTTTTTTTTAGATTCAACAAATCTAAAGACTTTCACAAAGGGATTTCTTTGAATAATTAAAGAGGAGTTGGCCCAGGCCTTGGACGGAATGCCATGCCCTCTGAATGCAGCATTTCATTCTCTCCCTCCTTACTTGTCAGGAGGTCAAAGGATGGCTCTTCAGTGCACTAAGTGCAGTCAGATGGCCTTACAGGTAAACATCCTTTACAAGTGGAACCTCGAGGAAGACCATAACTTTTCTACCTTGTTGAACTTCCCTGACAGAACAAGAAATACTGTGCTGAAGAGCTGTAGCCAGCAGCACTTAACATTCACTGCCAGACTTCCACTTTGCTTCCCAGAAGTAATCAGATTCCTTCAATACCTTCTCTTTCTTAGGTCTCATTTGTTCTGAGCTGTAAGAACATAGTAAAATAGATATTTTATAAACAGGCACATACAATGATAGGAAATAGCTAGTAACATTAAGAAGTAGTTGAGCTGTGAATAATAGCAACCAAAATGATACTTCAGCTGATCTGAAAGACAACAAAAGCTGAAATAAAAGAAACTAGAAGTAGTGAGACTGTTTTTCCCTTTGCATGCATCAGTATTTTAAATTTTATAGGCAGGAAATAATATCTTAAAATTTATTAATTCTAAAATAGATTAATTCATAAAATACTGATTTTAATTATTAAGTTTTAATAATTTTAAATTATTTTTAATTTGTGCACTCCCTTTTCTTTTAAACTTGATTCTGTCAAAGTAAAATTTTCAAAATTTAAAAATATGATCCTCAAGGATCCCAGGGTGGCTCAGTGGTTTAGCGCCTCCCTTTGGCCCAGGGCATGATCTTGGAGTCGGGATCGAGTCTCACATCAGGCTCCATGCATGGACCCTGCTTGTCCCTCTGCCTGTGTCTCTGCCTCTCTCTCTCTCTCTCTCTCTGTCTCTCATGAATAAATTTAAAAAAAAATTTTAAATAAAAAAAACATGATCCTCAAATAAGTAGAGAATAAGTATGTGTCAAATGTCAATATGCAATTGTACTTAACACTTAACTCATTAACTAGTGGGTCAGTGAGATGGAAAGGTTGATTTCAAGAATGTGTGAAGAATAAATGTTTGCATAGTCTATTAGAAAAGATACTTAAGTAGAATATTAGAATAAGATTACTAGTTTAGCTATCGCACTGGCTTATATCTTAAAGGACATTAAAATCACAATCTTTGGTGACATTTTTTCTATTGAACAAATCTCTTCCAGTAAACATGTAACTTTCCAGTGCCTAGGCAGTCAATTAGCACGTAAAGTCAGAACAAAGATGCATTCTTCTAGAAAATCAAATAATCCTTGAGTAAGACTATTAGTAGGGCAGTAAGATACCAAAAGGACATAGATATCCTTTTGCTTCATTTCTTATCTTTAGAATATATTTTTCTTAACAGATCCTTCTTTGGCAGGTGGATCATCTGAATGCCACTCAAAAAATCTACTTTGTCTTAATGATGAAAGTTGTCAAGACATTTGAAAATGATATATAAAAGGAAAGGAGTTTACTTAATAAAGGCCAATAAGTTACTGAGTCTGCAAAGATACAAAACCTAAAGGTTATAGATTAACCTTTTTATAACCCTTTAGGTTATATAATCTAAAGGTTATAGATTATATCTGCCCAATTACTTTGAAATTTTTAAACCACTAAGTTTTATATATTTCAGATAATACAATTAAAATCTCAAGAGGAAAACAAAACACACTTAAGTCATTATAAGAATATCTTGCACAAATCTTGAATATGCCCTAATGGAGTGGAAGAAAGAAAAAATACTTCATGAATTCAGACAGATTGGCCAAGCTAAAAGATTATGAAGTGTGTAAGGATTTGTAAGAACAATAAAATGTATTTTGATAAATTGAAAAGTAGCTTTTCATATGTTACATTCCTCTGGAAGTAGTTCTGTCTTTATTAACAAATTAGCTTTCCTTGTGATATGTGTTTTACATTTATACAATTTCATGAATATATATACAGGCAATAAAAGCACGGTAATTTGTTTCCTTTCTCTACCTCCAGAAGTTAATATTCTGATTAATATGTTTTTTTGGCAAATTACAATGGCAATGACTTTGTAATAGTGCTAGCATGCCTATTTACATAGTAGAGAGATACTCTCCAAGTTTAAAGCAGTACATAAGCATAATTTATTATTAACTTATTAAAATCATCTTCCCACATAAAAATATCTATAATAAAATATGTTTTTCAAGTTTTATTTTTAAACATTATCATAAGTCCTGGTAAGTTCCAGAATATTATTTTCTTTTGAAAATCCAACGATAACGCCTTTATTCAAGTGTGTGTATGCATCTAGCATTAATCATTCTAGAATAAGAAATAGAAAATAAGATTGAAAAAAGTGACATTAATAAACAAGATGCTTGTATATAACTCGTTTATCACTATTTAATTTTCTCTTTTACTTTTGCTTCCATATACTTTCAAATGAAGAACAAAAGAAAGAAGCAATTGACTTAAGGCAATTCACAAAAAAGGATGTATTAGTGTGAACCACTGAGTTTATTTTCCTCAAGCTGGGTTAGAAGGATAAAAAAAAGTCACATTAAAGTCATCAACATACACTGACCTGTATTTTCTCTATATTTTGGCTATTCTTAAGAATAAGTCCCTTGAATTAACCGAAGTTGCTAGGATATGGTTTTAAAACATTAGTCATAATTTTTTCAATTGGGCAAAATTCATTTCAGATTAGAAAATCAAAACTACTTTTATTTTAATGAATTATTGTTGCTTAAGGGTCAACATTTTTGAAATATTAACTACTTGCTAGAGAGATATCTTTTCTTCCCAGTGCTATCCTTGATTTCTTTAAACATACAGGAGGTTTTCAAACATTTTGTATAGTTGTTTATTTTTTATGTAAGAATTACATATAACAATATTTCATGTTAAGATATTATTTGAACTACTTTCTCAATAATACAAACAATAAAATAATAACCATAATGATGACAGCAATAAGGGTCACATGCATGTCACATGCATGACAAGTGGAATATGTGACTTTTGAACCCAGGGTTGTAAATTGGAGGCTATGTTGTGTATAGGGATTACTTTAAAATAAAATCTTTAAAAAAATAAATAACAGCAATGAGAACACCAATTCTATGCCAGAGATTAAAATAGGTGTGTTGTATAGATTGTTCTATGTCTCACAATAATCTCTCAAAATAGTATTAGCATCTAAATATTAAGAGAAAGGAATAGAATATTAGGGAGATTAAATAATTTACTGAAGTGCCCAGCTGGTAAATGATTTGTACAAAAACAAAACCCAACTTTGTCTAACTATAAAGCCTATGTGTCTTTTTTAAATCAATCATAAACACATATTAAAACAACCCCTACTTAGAGTTACTTTTTCTATCACAATAGTCTGTGCTACATTTGAGTAATTCTGACCTCTTATTTGGCCAAGTCAGTCTTTTATAAGTGATATTTTAATTTATATTTGTAGTAAAGGTGAACTGAATATCTTGTAATTTACTAGAGGGAGGAACTTTGCCAAGTATTGCTTATCACCCTAGTATACTGTTATTTGGCATTCTCTTTAACTCATTAATGATAATGATAAGAATTTGGGATTTGGGATAGAGTCAGCAATGTTGTAGTCATTTTCATGAGTTTGAGTGATCTTTTATTTTTCCCCCTCTAAAAGTAGCTCTAGATGAAAGACTTTCCTAGTTAGTAAGAAAATCTATAGAAATAATAAGAACTAACTTGTCTTGTTTAGCATCCAGTCTTCCCAAATTCTATTTCAGGTATGCAAAATAAGTGTATAATCCTTCCTTCCCTTTACTCAGAACACCAATCAACATTAATCAAAGAAAGCTTTCAATAAACTGCTATGCAGGGCAGAGAGAATTTTCACATAAAAAAAAGGCACAAGTATGCCTGGATGGGCTTTTATTGTTCATACATTTCCAATATTAACAATTTCTACTAGTAAGCTAAGGAGTGAATTGTTACAAAGATAGGGAGATTAGCTGAAGGCTTTTTCAGTCAAAACGTGGCTGAGTTTGTGTTTTGGATTGGGATTTACACTCTAGATGTAAGGTAACCCTGCAGTATATATTCATGCTCTAATTACTCCTGCCTCTACTTTGTCAGTTAATATGATGGTTGAACTTAAAAGGGCCTGCTTTAAAATATATGTATAATGGAACCTGGACTGATGGGAGTGATATTTTTAATATAACTTTGTAAAGTTTGACAGTAAAATGAATGTGACATCTTTCTAAAACAGAAAAGCAAATTAGATGTGAATTCAAAAGAAACAAGGAAGAGAAATATGCAAGGGAAAATTTATTGAAATTTAAATTTACAGTACCTAGTAAAATGAGTGGCACATATGAGACTTTAATGAATGTTTGAGTGATGAACAAATAAATTCAACATAATAATTAATAGGATTCATCTATAGTCTAAGGGAGAGCTACCTAATGTAGTAAGAGCAATAAATATGCAAACAATTAGCTAGCTCTGGCTTTCTTCTCCAAGAAGATTCCCTCCGCACCCATCACTTTTTCACTTCTTTTGAAGACACTCTTGGTAACAGTATGAGTAAAGACATACAAGTTTCAAACACCAAAGCTCATTTTCTTCATGATAATAAATAAGGTAAGGTATAGGCTGACTTGTAACTTGCTTTCTTCAATTGAGTGTATCAGAGCTAATAGTTCTAAAGCTTCAAGAGGCCTTTTGCACTTTGCTTTCTTTTGTTTCTTTGTGATCTACTGAAACCATATCTAGGTTAGCCTATTGAAGAGATCTGAAAGACCATATGGAGAAGAGCTAACATCTAGGAGTAGCTCCATCAGGAGCAGCTGACAGCAGCCAGCCAATCCCAAACATGTGAGAGAGCCTAGCCACAATCAGTAGATCTACCTTTTTAGCCCACAGGTAATCACAGATATAATTGTATCAGCCAGGACCCTTGTTGAGGTTTATCCAACTGATCTATACACTCTTGTGAACAATAAAAATAGTGTCATTTCTGATTTGGGTCTCCAGAGAGCAAAACCTAAAACAAGGATTCCTGTTCAAGTGATTGTTAGGAAAATACTATCAGGTAAAGAGGATTAGAGGAGGGAGGACAGGGTTAGGGAATAAAGGTAAATAGGAATATCAGGTGGAAACTATCTTCGCTTTGATCCAAAGGGGAAATCTGAAGCACAAATGACACCACAGAGTTAATCCGCATAGAAGAAAGGGATGGTCATTTCTTTCCCCAGTATGAGTCAATAATTGGTAGAGACCATTCTCCAAGGGGACTCCGGGAGAGTGGTTCTCATTTGGCCAGGAGATGATCACTGAAGAAGGGACAACTGAATGTTCAGCCAAAGCTCACAGCAGCACGTGACTGAGCACATCTACCATAGAAGAAAATTGTGTTGGGACATCACAGCATCTACTACATTGTTTTAAGCAACTAAGTTAAGCAGGAATAACTAATACGATAACCATAACGTCTTAATCGTTAGACACTGATAAAGCTAATGTTTACATATTTAACCATGTCATGCTCACTCAGAGTAACAGATTGTTTTCACTATAGATACAGAAGTTAACAGAATTTTTTTTGTTTTTCAGAAAATTTGTATGATCAAATTATAACACATAGACCAGTGAGGACAATATTGGAGACTCAGAGACCTGAAGTAATCTGCGTTAAATGGATTGCTAGAAAAAAGAAGAAAAAAAAAAAAAAGACATGGTGTCTAAGCCTGTTTAAGCTGCTGTAACAAAATGCCATAGACTGTGTGGCTTAAACAACAGATATTTGGAGATGGGCAAGTCCAAGATCAATTAGCTTCCAGACAATTAGCTTCCTGGTGAGAACCTTCCTGGGTTGTTGTCTCCTGGATGCATGTACTCAAATGGCAGAGTGATATCTCTCATTCTCTTTTTAGGAAGCCATTAGTCCCATTATGAAGGTCCGACCCTCATGACCTCATCAAACCTTAATTGCCTGCCAAAAGCCTCACCTTTGATTTTGCTATATTAAGGATTAAGGCTTCAACCTATGATTTGTGTTGGGCAGGGGAATGTATTCCAGTTCATAGTACATGGCAATCAAATTGTTCTGGAAGGCTAGGAAGAGAGATTTGTTGCAAAGAAATCAGAGTCTACCATCCCTTTTTTCTTCCTGGAATGCAATATAGTATTGAATGGAAGGACTTTCAAAGTGAGAGTTGATTTGTGGAGGATGATTATGAAGATACATTTGGAATTTCTGAATTGAGCTGTTTATAGGTAACATATCTAGGTATCAATATCCATAACATTATATTACAGACATTTGAAACATGATTATAGAGCTTGGATGAGATTATGGTGCTGGAGATTTAGAAATAATTATTAAAGTTTTAAAAATGAATGTTTTCAATTTAGGATGATCATTTTGGAAAGATAAGCGCTGAGGGTAGAGTTCTAAAATTTCTGATTTTAAGATCATGCGGCAACTACAAAACAAAAAATAGCACATTTCATTTTGATGTCTTTTGTTATTTTTTTTCTTAAAGATGTTATTTATTTATTCATGAGAGACACACACAGAGAGAAGCAGAGGCACAGGCAGAGGGAGAAGCAGGCTCCATGCAGGGAGCCTGATGTGGGACTGGATCTCAGGTCTCCAGGATCACTCCCTGGGCTGAAGGCGGAGCCAAACCACTGAGACACCCGGGCTGCCCTTGATGTCTTTTATATGTGCTAAATTCTACGTAAATATTTCAAGTTGATAAAAAAAAAAAAAATCAAGTTGATGATCTTTTTAATCCTCACAGAAGTTTGTTGGATAAGGTCTAATATTTCCACTTTACATAGAAAAAAATTGGAGAGGTTATTTGTCCAGGTTATTAATTGGATGAGTCAGGATATGAACACAAGCCGTTTGGCCCCAAAGCCTGTGTTATTAATGTAGGAAAATATCATAAATATATGTTTTACCTTGATAGCTATATACCTACAACATTATTCCTTATATCTGTTCAATCTCTCATTACATGATTATTCTAAGAGTTTAATCACTCCATTTTAAACTTTTTTTTTTCCATTTTTAGAAAATACAAGCAAGATTTGGTTAGCATTTTGTTGGCCATTCTTTGGTTAACATATCTTTTGATTTTCTCATTTATCTATTTCTTAAAAATATATTCTAGAAGGTAGAGTTGCAGTTACAAAGGCTTACAAACTTTTAAAAAGCCTTTTGGGATGCCTGGGTGGCTCAGTGGTTGAGCATCTGCCTTTGGCTCAGATCGTGATCCTGGGGTCCTGGGATCAAGTCCCACATCAGGCTCCCTCCGGGAAGCCTGATTCTCCCTCTGCCTATGTCTCTGCCTCTCTCTCTTTGTGTCTTTCATGAATAAATAAATAAAATCTTTAAAAAAGAGCCCTTATTATGTGCCATTAAGTTATACTAAAGAAAGATTATAAACATTTTCTAGTTTTTTATACAGAATCAGTAATTTCATGAAAGTAATTTGGTTAGCATAATGGTACAGAACTTGTACTGAGACAGTTTTAGTCATAAATGTCAATTTGAATGAAAATGTTGAGACTGGCTTCATATATTAAAGATATCAGTAATCAGAATAAGAATAGCAAATATTACTATAATGTCAGGCATAATTCAAGGTGCTTTTTTATTGGTTTTTTCACTTACTCTTCAAATCCTGTAAAGTAGATACTGTTATTTTCATGATTTTTCAGACAAAGTTACTAAAAAACAGAGAAGTTAAGTAATCGGTCCACAATCACCCAGTTAGAAAATGTCAAAGCCAGGGTTCAAAACCCCAAAATTCATTTCTGCAGGGATCACAAGCTTAACCTCTATCATTGAATATTTTTGGGAGAGAAAGATGACAGGAAAAATTCAGAATGCTGTCTGGGGCTCTCTCAAAAAACATGTTGGCTAAGATGGGCAGAAAAAAAGAGTAAAGTTTGAACATGTAGAAAATGAAAGAACAAAGTTTTGGAGATGGTCCTTGAATACACAAAGAACTAGGAGATCAAAAGGATAATGAGATAATTTGCTCTAGAGAAAATACCTGAGAAGGGAGGATGATAGTTTCAGAAATAAAATGGAGAAGAGTTGAGGGGTTTATATGAATTCATAAATACATATTATCAAAGGTATTTCACCTTTTTACAACCTGGCAATTAGGCAATTGGGTATTTTCTTCATAAACTATCTTTGTAATAAATCATTCATTAGCCAGGATGCTTTTACTTTCAATACTGATCAGGATCACTAAGATAGTTGAACTAATGCAAAATTAATGAAATATGTACAATTTAAGCAGTGCATTAGATAGATATTGATTATCAAGGCATTAATTTATGGGTTTAAATTAAATAGCTCCACAGACAGCACAACCTCTGTAAGTACTCATACACTTAACCTTAAGACTAATAAAATAAATCAGAAGCTATCATGTTAAAGTATTTTATTTCTCTCAGAGTAAATGGACCAACAAAGAATTGCGTGAAGGTTGTTTTTTATATATCGAAAGGGAATAAGACTCAGTGGTAAAAAGATATGTGAAATGTCTGTTTAATATCACACACTAGAATATAAAATTCTAGGGGAACCTGAGTGGCTCAGTTGGTTAAGCATCTATCTGCCTTCCACTCAGGTCATGATCTCAGGGTCCTGGGATCGAGCCCCGAGTTGGGCTCCCTACTCAGTGGGGAGTCTACTTGACCCTCTCTCTCTGCCCTTCTCCCCTGCTCATGCTCTCTCTCTCAAATAAATACAATTCTTAAAAATAAATAAAATAATAAAAATCATTTAAAAATAAAATATATGTCTACTCTTCTTCTGTAAATTAATTTCCAGATACAGGCTATTTTGTTTCAGATTATTTTCTTCTTTCCAAACTATTATCTTCATAATACTTAGAATTTAAAAAATTAAGATGAAATTAAAACAAACTTAAAAAATAAAACCAAAAATATGATTATTTGGCTCATTCTATTTAATTAATGTATTTGTTAATTTCTACTTTATTTAAATAGCACATTTTTTCTTTTTTTGTTATAATCTACAGGAGACAGCACATATCTTTGATTTCTAAAAATTGTAAAATTGTTTTAATTATTGATGTAAGCTTTCCTGCTTGCTATAAACATGACTTGACTTGTATCCATTAACTCTGTACCATTAAAGAGTATCAAAGGCAACTTTATTTGTAGACCATTGTCTATTTTTTTTTAACTACAAATGTTCCTGGGCATGCCTTTTCACATTATTAAATGTTTTTTATTTTTATTTATTTATTTTTTAAATAAATGTTTTTTAATAAAATTTGAATTACCTTAGTTATGCCATGTGTAGTTACAATTTTTTTATTATAATTACATCCTAAAGAATAATAATATGTTATTATAAGCATTATAAGCTATAAAATATAATGTCTGTGGTGTACATGTAAAACGATTTTTAAGTGGCATATTTGACTGTGGAATTTACTTGTGCCAGCCAAGAAATATTCACGTTCTGCATTTTAGTTGACCCTTTTGCCTCAAGTTGAGAGTTTATGAACTTAAAAATGAACAAACAAAAATTGCCACAACCATAATGGAAGCAACCATTTTCTTCTTGAAGTAAAACCCAGGGATTTTCTTTACAAAAAAATAATATCTAAGTAAGCCTCTTGTTATTGAGACACAGGGATAATGCTTTATTGAGCTCTACCTGTTTAAACTGATCTTCTCATTCATCTTAAGTTAAATGAAAGTAAATCTTCATTTTACAGTAATGATGGATTTCAAAGAAATTAAATGCCCCAACTTGATATATTATCTCTAAGTATGTACTTTATTTTCATTTCGGTATGGTTTCACGCCATGAAGTTCTGCAATGCTCTTCACCAAAGGCTCTTTTATGGCCAAAACGTCATATGCACTAGGATTCCTTGTCCTGCTCCACTTTCTTCCAATTCACTGATCATCAACCTTGATGAAAAATCCCTATTATGTGAGTTATGTTACATGTCTATATAACTTTTTAATTTGTGTGTAATTCACTTCCATTTTCAGTCAAGTCCTCACATTACAAAGAATGTCAGAACCTGTTTTATTATCAAATAGTCCAATTTATCCACCAACTATAAGCTTTAGAGATTCACGTGGTTCTTCTCTTTTTTAGTGTCTCACTGCAAAGATTTTATATTTAACATGCATTTATTGAGTGTTTAGTTTCAGTTTATCACTACATAAAATATAAAAAGAAGAGTTGAATCAAGTAAAACTTGTTTTTTTAAGAACATAGATGAAGAAACACACCCCGATGTTCATAGCAGCAATGTTCACAATAGATAAACTATGAGAAGAGCTCAGATGTCCATCGACAAATGAATAAAGAAGATGTGGTATTATATATATATATATACATATTTATATATATATATATACACTCAGCCATCAAAAAAGTTAAATCTTGCCATTTGCAATGACGTGGATGGAACTACAAGGTATTTTGCTAAGTGAAACGAGTCAATCAGAGAAAGACAATTATTATATGATCTCAGTCATATGTGGACTTTAAGAAACAAAACAAAGGATCATAAGAGAAGAGAAGAAAAATAAAACAAGACAAAATCAGAGAGACAAAACATAACAGACTTTTAATCATAGGAAACAAACTGAGGGAGATGGGCATTAAGTAGGGCACGTGATGTGATGAGCACTGGATATTATATAAGACTGATGAATCACTGACTCTACCTCTGAAACTAATAATACATTATATGTTAATTAAATTTTAAAAAGAAATGAATGTTACATATCATAAAGCAGATGCAACTTCAAACTAGAGGACAGAAAGGAGAGAGTGGTTATGTGCAATGCCTCTTGGAGAAGGCCTATTGAGGGATTCCTAGTGGCTCAACAGTTTAGCGCCTGCCTTTGGCCAAGGGCATGATCCCGGAGTTCCGGGATTGAGTCCCACACTGGGCTCCCTGCATGGAGCCTGCTTCTCCCTCTGACTATGTTTCTGCTTCTCCCTCTGTACCTCTCATGAATAAATAAAATCTTAAAAAAAAAGAAAAGAAAAGGCCTATTGACAAGGTACTTTACTTTTAATGTGATTGTTGACATGTATGAGTTTAAATTGATCATTTTGATATTTGTCTTCTCCTTGTCCCAACTGTTCATTGTTTTTTTTTTTCCTTTTTTTTTTTCTGCCTTCTCTTAAATTAACTGAATATTTTATATGATTCCATTTGTGTGCTTTGTTGGCTTTTTCAATACAACACCCTGCTTTGGTGTTTATGGTAAACTTTTTTTTTAATATTTTATTTATTTATTCATGAGAGCTACAGAAAGACAGGCAGAGACATAGGCAGAGGGAGAAGCAGGCTCCCTGGAGAGAGACTCTGGGACTCAATCCTAGGACCCCAGGATCATAACCTGAGTCAAAGGCAGATGTATAACCACTGAGCCACCCAGGTGCCCCTACAGTATATATCTTTAATCTATCACATTCCACATGTCAAATGACATATATACACATATACATATGTACATATATATGTCATTTGGCATGTTTGAGTTTAAATTGGTCTATATGTATATACACATATACACATGGTTATAGGTTATATATCACCTCCTTTATAACATAAAAACCTTACAACAGTGTGCTTCTATTTTTCTCTTGCCAGCACTGATGCTATTGCTGTTTGGCAATTTCTTTCTTTCTAACCATTTTATAAAACTCACAATCTGTTTCTGTTGTTTTAGCTTTAAATTTGCAATTATCTTTCAAGGCGATTTAAGTAGTAAACAAATGATTTTATATTTATTCACATACTTCTGATTTTTGCATGCTTTCTTCTTTTGTATAGTTCCAGATTTCTAATTGAAATCATTTTCTTTCTGCCTTTAACATTTTTTCATGTATTGTGGTCATAAATCCATTGTTTTATTGTATGTTTCAAAAACACATTATTTTTTCTTTCAATATTAAACATTTTTCATTAGGTATGCAATCCAGGGGTGATAACTCTTTTATTCAAGTACTTAAAAGATATTGCTCAACAATTTTCTGGCCTATATGGTTCCAGTGAGAAACCTATTATTTTTACCTCTATTCCTTATAAGTAATATGTCTTTTCTTTATGTTTTGCTATTTATCATGGTTTTTAACAATTCACTTACAATGTAACTTAGTATAGTTTATCTCATGCCTCTTGAGCTTGGGGCTCATTGAACTTTTTATATATGTAAGCATGTAAATTCCATCAAATTTAGAAATTTGGATGTTAATTATTGATATTCTTTTTTCTCTGTCCTCTTCTATCTTTCAGGGATTCCAATTATTTGTGGGTTAAGCCACTTAAAGTTGCTTACAGTTCACCATTGCTGTATACATTTTCTAAGGCTTTTTCTTTCTTCTTTTGATAATTCCTGTTAATATTTCTTCAAGCTCTTTGTTCTTTAATCATGCAATGTCTAATCTGTTGTTAATCTCATCTGGTCTAAGGTTTTCATCTTAGATATTCACCTATGAAATTTCAATTTATATCCCTATATATCTACTTAATATGAATAATCTTATCACCTTGAGTACATAGTATACAGTTATAATAATTCATAAGATTTTTGTCTATATTTTTAAAATCAGTAACATTTTTTATCCAGGGAGAAGGATAGTGGGAGAGAGAATCTTACATAGGCTCACAACCCTGAGATCATGACCTGAACCTAAATCTCAAGAGTCAGAAACTCTATTGACTGAGCCACCCAGGCACCCTTAAAATCAGGAACATGTCTGAGTTTGTTTCCACAAACTGATTTTCTCCGCATTGTGGCTCATATTTTCCTGCCTCTTGCATGGCTGGCAACTCTGATACCAATTTTTATTTTGTTGAGTGATAAATATTTTTATCTTGAAACTAGTCAATTCAATGATTTTTTAAGTCCCACAAAATAAATTAGTACAGTGTGCTTTAGATATTAAAGTGCATAACTTCAATTATGTTTTTAAACAAATAATTTTTATTTTAAAATTGTCCAGTTCTTTATTAAATAACTCAGGTTTTAAAACGGTTGCAATAATGAGTAACATTACTAATGTGATCATGATCATCCTGTGTATTGCAATCTCTAATTTCTGCTGGATGATGGGACTTTGGGCTTCCTAGGAAATGATTCTAGCTTAATATTCTGGATTACTACACATTAGCCCCTAGCTCATGCAGCCTCATTGCTTCTTGTTCCTAACAGGTACATGGATGAATTACCATTTTCAGGAAACCTTCCTGACTCCAGACAATGGTTGAGAGGTTGTTGTAACTTAAGCCTGCGAAAATAATGGCTGCTTTCAGAAAATGTCATCGGTAGCTTTCCATCTCTGTAAGAACCTGCTTAATCCAGGAGATAGCTCTTCAAAATGGAAGTATGTTGTGATATCTCTTGCTTTGTGCAGCCTGTCTGTGCAGATAAGTTTCTGTATATTTCTTCTATCAGAAAATAATAGATTTTAAATATGTCTGTACTTTATGTATATTATCACCTTTTTATGACACACTTTTCACAATCAATAATGTCACTTATGTAATTAAAAGATATCACTTTTTAGTACTAATAATTTAAAAGTAAAAGTTTAAAGGAACAGTCTTCTTCCAGAATTTGCCTAAAATTGTGAAAGAGATCATTTCATAGAGAGAAAATCTACAAGAGTGCCTCAGAAAAGCAAGTAATCTACACACCTAAAATTTGGAGGATTTTGAGATAAGTTTGGTACAAATAAGCCTTGATGGAAGAAAGCAATAAGGGAAGAGCCCACAGTTAACCTTACTTTAAGTAGAGTAGATGATAGCAGACATATAGCAATACTCACTATTTTGATGAACTACAACCTACACATGAGGTTTGCATGTTTGAACAGGGGGGAAAGGTTCCTGGCTTAAAGACTTATATGGACTAATGATATTTCAGAAACTGTTCAAAATCTTTTATGCATATAATCTCATTTGATCCTCAAAAAACTCTATGAAATAGGTATTATATTTATGGTCATTAGAGTCAGACTCAATCAAGTTTGATTACAATGGGTCTTATCAGAAAACGGGTCCTTCTTCATGGGAATCTATATGAGTTAGCCAGATAGTTCAGTCACCAATGGTAATCTGTTTCCACAGTTGATGTTCCCAAAGAAGAGTGACTCTTAATCTAGCAGTCTGTAGTTTTCCATGTGACAAGCCAAACATCTAGGAAATTGGCAAAAGAATTAAAAGTCAGACTTCTGCCTTCTGAACAGAATGAACTCACTCAATTTTGATCCTGCAGAGCTGAAACTGAGGTTAAACAGCTCTAGAGTCCTCATAGACATCTGATTTCTGCTTACTTGAAACATCAGTCAACCAGACTGAGGCATTTAGGGGAAACTCTGTCAATCATGGATCCTAGTGAGTGAGTAGCTTTGCTTTAAGAGGTGGAGTGAGACATAAAGTCCCCATAAAACCAAGGGACAGCAACCACTTTTTCATGTAAAGCCAAGATTCAGCTGGGTCCAGGCAGCTGTGTTTTTGAATATGCCATTTCTATTTTTGGGCCTTTCGTACCCTATTGAATTAATCATTGAGTCCCTATAGACCCACCTTCGGGTTAGGTCTCCTTTTTGGTGGCAGACATCTGAAGACACAGCAATTTTTCCTTGACTTCTGGACGAATAATCATGAATTTACTCACAAAGTTCCCCCAAAACCTTTGTACTTATCAAGCATTGGGTTTTATCAGCTACCCTTAAGACAGAGGTATGATTACATTGCAATTTGGACAGTTGCTATTGCTTTTGACTTGCCAATCGAAAGGACATTGTCTGTAAAATGAAAGCATTGGACATAAAATGGTAAAGACTCTCATGATAAATCCTGATCCACTTGTGGCTGATAAATGACAGGAAAGTTTGTCTCACTAGTCTTTCTCTATTTGAAGCTCTTCCTTGACCAGATTGATTGCCTAGTACCTGTGAGATGAACTTTAAGCATCCCATCAATTCCTACTATACATGGAGGCATAGAAGCAACAAAAATGGTGCAGTGAATTGGTCCAAAAGTTGCACATTAAGGCCATGTTAGTTTCTTCTTCCTACTGTGAACCATGATGAATCCCATCAGTTAAATCCAGTGTCCCCCTTCTTACACAAATCTGGGTAAGTTGGAGATTTGGCCATTGCATTTAACAGAGCTAAGTTTGAGTCTGTCTTTTTCCCGGAGTATTTCACCAAAATATTCCTCAGAATATTCAGCTGAGGGGAGAATAAGAGATCAGGGGGCATAGAAAGGAAGTATGTCACATTTACTTTCCATTTTAAGTGGAAAGATGACTCAATCACATTTCCAAAGTTTACAGATTACCCAGAGCACTGTGTACCAGCATTGGGACTCCTTTACTCTTTGAACTTTTGCCCTTGAGGTAAACATCAAGCAAAGGAACCATTTGGGTGACTTATTTCAAGCTTACTTCCCATCCCCTCAGCATCATTAAAATTTAGGACAATGGGTAGGGGAGGATATCTGGGTGTTTCAGTTGGTAAAGCATCTGACTCTTGGTTTTGGCTCAGGTCATGATCTGAGGGTCCTCAGATCAAGCCTTGTGTTAGGCTCTGTGCTGAGCACACAACTGCTTGTCCCTCTCCCTCTCCCTCTATTCCTTCCCCTCCCTCTCTCTCTCTCTCTCTCTCTCTCTCTCTCTCAAATAAATTAAGACAATGGGGGATGGCTCTTAACTACTCTCACTGATTCCTGCCTACAACTTGAGAGCATTGGAGACCTGGAGAGTATTGTTAGTTATATCCCCTATCCTGGCCACATAGCACCCTTTTACTTTCCTCTTAGAAAACCACATCTCTGTCAGCATCATATAGTCTAACCATCTCCAAAATTGTCAAGAAAGGTATGAGATTTTACCCTACTAGTAAGCTATCAAGTTAGGCTATCACAATTTTATAGACACTGGTGGAAGACATGGGACTCCTGAGTCAGCAACAGAGAACATTATAAATCATAGCACAGTGGCAGTATTAGCTTCAGGTTTGCTTTAGCTCCCCTTGCCCACAAATTCCACGGGGAAGGTTCAGAGGTGGGTATAGATAGATGCAGCATTCAGTGGATTTATGTCACAGCTGAAGGATCCTGAACTTGGGAAACCCCTAGTGTTATAAAAGGGACTGCAAGCAAACCTACCAAACTTTGACCTTGTGGCAGATATTGTCTTTACATCTTGGTCATCTGCCCTCTTCCCCTGCTATCTTTCAAAGGTTTTTGCCTTACAAACAGGCTTTCTCTTCCAAGGCTTTTGCTTAACAAATATACTTAAAAAGATATTCTTGAACAAAAGCTGTCATGTATAGAATCACCAATGGAGAATGGCACCCTTCCTCTATCTCACCGCAAACGATATCTTTCATCTTTTTTTTTCCCCAGTAAGTACCTCTAGGAAAGAAAAAAACAAAAAATGGAGAGACCTCTAGGAAGCATTTTAGGGTCCTCCTTCTTCATTTCAAATGGAGAAGCCGTACATTCTGAAGCTTTAAGAGATAATTATTGGTTTGTACAAAATGTTTCGATAGTAAAAATAGTGCTATAAAATTATTGCTTTTAGAAAATAAGGAAACAATTTTTGGTAAATGCATACAATGTAGTCTTTGCAGAGATATCTATTTAATTTTATGCATTTGCTTAGGAATTTATGTTTCCTAAAGTTCCAACACAGCCTGTGAATTATTAGCGTGCTCTGAGAAAATAGAAATGAAAGACACCAAAGGACTTACTGAATATCTAATTATGACAAATTACAGGTAAATGTTAATGGAGATATAAAGCATCAGAATGAAAGTAAAAGAATGTCTGACTCTTTCATGACCATCACAATATTATGGGTGGGAATAAGAGAGAGAAAAGATTTAACACAAAAAAAAAAAGAAAGAAAAGGGACTCCTGGGTGGCTCGGTGGTTGAGCATCTGCTTTTGGCTCAGGGTATAATCCTGGTCCCAGGATCAAGTCCCATTCAGCCTCCCAGCAAGGAGTCTGCTTCTCCCTCTGCCTATGTCTCTACCTCTCTCTTTGTATCTCCAATGAATAAATAAATAAATAAAATCTTAAAAAAAAAGAAAGAAAGAAAAAATCCACTGTTGATGACATACGTAAATCTCCAGAATGTGGCTGAACAGCAGGGATGAGGAAGTTTGGAAAAGTTAATATGGGGAAACATTTTTCAAACTATGCATGCCTTCTTCCTCCTTCATTAGTAATGCTAATCATGAAATTTATAATAAGGATGTGCACAATAGGCAGCCGGAAAAAAAAAGAAAGAAGAAGAAAGAAAGAAAGAAAGAAAGAAAGAAAGAAAGAAAGAAAGAAAGAAAGAAAGAAAGAAAGAAAGAAAAGGGAAATGAAAAAGGAATATTAAGACTTACTGATGGGGTACTGGAGGATAAAATACAACATTTAAAAATGTGAATTGGCTTCTACTTCACAGTGAAACCTGGATTCACTGGAGCCATAGCTGTCAGGGCTGCAAGCACTGAGGAAAATCCAACTGTCTTTGATGCCCAGGATGAGAGTAACAAAGGTCTTTTAAGTCTTGACAACTCCAGTGCTTGCTTTACTAAAAAATTTCAAAGGCTGATAAAATAGGAAACAAAAACATACTTCGACTCTGTAGTTGACAAGTGCCTGAATGGGAGGCAATCTCTGCACTCTGCCTAAGATTGCCTGATAGATTTCATGCAAACTCACCCCTTCCCCCTTGAGTCCTGGGCATCAAGCGGCACCAGCAGCACAGTTCATTTGGGTGCCAAAAACATGTCCTCCAATCTAGGCAATATTTTCTCTCCTTTCTTTCCCCCACTAAATAATGAGCCTGACTCTGTTCCTGTACTCTATGCCTTTCCTATGCCCTAACAGAAAAAGAAATATGGAAATGCTGGAAATAAGAAAGGCCAGAAGATTTTTCTTTTCCTGGAGTGGGGGCTTGGAGTGTGGGAGTTCGTATGCTTGTGAATATTATTGACATATTATTTCTGAATATAAATGTTAACCCTTGCATCTGATCTTTCTGAAACCCTGTTTCAAACACTACTTAATTTTAATGGAATTTTATTTTAATATAATTTGAGCAAATTCCAAATGTGACTTAAATCTAAAAATGCCTAGGAAAAATTCAAAATATCATCATTTCTCCAGTGGTTCTAAGAAAGTAATAGTGATACCTGGTGTAAAGAATAAAATATCAGTCATCAAACACTTTATATATATAAATTTTTGTTTCAAGTTTGTATTTAAATTCCATTTAGTCAGCAGGTAGCATAACATTTTGTGATAGACTATTACACGTGTTATCAATATACTGATGGACAAAGGCAAAAATTTTGACTTAAAGAGCTCATATTTTGATAAATTAAGATAACTTCTATGACAATATGTGACACATGGTAGCTTCTAAACTGATGCTTCATCATTTTCTTGATATGTGGCAAAGAATGAAAATTTTCTGAAAATAGATTTATTTCCCTATCTGTGGCAGATATTTCTTTTTTTAATTTGTTAGTTAACATACAGTGTAATATTAGTTTCAGAGATAGAATTTACTGATTCAACACCTCCATACAACACCCAATGCTCATCACAAGTGAATTCCTTTTTTTTTTGTATATATTTTTTATTGGAGTTTGATATGCCAACAAATAGCATAACACCCAGTGCTCATTCCGTCAAATGCTCCCCTCAGTGCCCGTCACCCAGTCACCCCAACCCCCTGCCCACTTCCCTTTCCACCACCCCTTGTTCATTTCCCAGAATTAGGTGTCTCTCATGTTCTGTCACCCTCACTGATATTTCCCACTCATTGGAAAATATAAAAAATAGTGAAAGGGCACAAGCGCGTTCCTTAATCCTCAGCACCTATTTTACCCACCCTCCCACACCCCACCTCTCTGGTAACCATCAGTATGTTCTTAACTGTTCTTAAACAGTTAAGAGTCTGTTTCTTGGTTTTCTTCTCTTTTGTCCCCCACGTTTATTTGCTTTGTTTTTTGAATTCCACATATGAGTGAAATCATAGGGTATTTGTCTTTCTCTGATTGACTTATTTTGCTTAGCACAATACTCTCTAGCTCCATCCAAGTTGTTAGAAATGACAAAATTTCATTTTTTTTTATCACTGAATAATATTTATTCATGCACACATATACACAGACACATAAAACCTCTTCTTTACCCATTAATCAGTCAATGGACATTTGGGTTCTTTACATAATTTGGCTATTGTAGATAATGCTGCTATAAATTTTAGGGTGCATTTATCCCTGTGAATTAGTATTTTTGTATTCTTCTGATAAATACCTAGCAGTGCAATTGCTGGATCATAAGGTAGTTCTATTTTTAACTTTATGAAGAACCTCCACAGTGCATGCTGTTTCCAGAGTGGCTACACCAGTTTACATTCCAAAGAACAGTGTAGGAGGGTTCCCCTTTCTGTGCATCCTCACCAGCACCTGTTGTTTCTTGTGTTGTTAATTTGAACCATTTTGACAAGTGTGAAGTAATATTCCATCATGGTTTTGAGTTGTATTTCCTTGAGGGTGACTGATGTTGAGCATCTTTTCCTGTGTCTATTGGCCATCTGTATGAATGACAGAGTATTTTTAAACTTTTTATTGCCTAGATACTCTTTCTGTTATGTGAGTAAATGAGTATATAAATGCTATAAATTATTTTATTTGATACCCATCATGATTTTAGAAGTATTTGTTAATATGCAAAGTTTGAATAAAGTTGGAAGTTCAAACACTGTGAGAGGATTGCAGTGAGGATTCATTGCTCAAAGAATGGATCCTAGAATCTGTGAAATTGGGGAAAATAAGACAGTGGAGGGAAGAGGTTAGGCACTATTTATGCTTATGAATGAAAGTCAGTATTGTAAATGGTAAAGCATATTGCATCCAGGTAGGCTCCCATGAGCCAGCATTTAGATTTATAAACCCAAAGGAAGAGTTTAGAGTACTGGCATTTGCAGAAAATGATTGATCCAAGACAAAAGATCTATATGGACAGGCATCTGTGCCTCTCCATCAAAAGACTTGATTACCTACCACATAGTGAAGCTTACAAGTATTAAAGTATCATCCATCTTTCCAATCAGTTTTTAGTGACTTGCTCCTACATATGAGCAGAGAACTAAGAATTATATGCATTTCAGGGGAAAAAAAACAGCGACAAAAACAAATAAAATGGGGGAAACAGAAGAGAAAGAAAATGCTTCAAGACAAATATAAGGTTAAAAAAACTCTTCTATGTTTGAATAAAAACATATTATATTGTTGAAACAAAAGTGGAAGGCTATAAATTAAATAATCTTCAGAAATCAAAGAACACTAGGAAAAAAAAAAGAGCCCTAGAAAAACTAAAACACAATGTTTTTATTTAATTGTAATAAATAAAAGCCTTTGGAGGTTTGAATGGGCCCCACTGAGTTTCTTAACCAATTGAAAAATTGATAGAAGAGAGTAATACAAATAGAAAAAAAATATATTACCTTCACTACTGATAATGCTGATATTGAAGACTGTGACATATTGGTGAGAAAGCTGAGTTTGCAAAGCTAGCAACAGACTGAGACAGAATTACTCATCCCATCACTGGTATCACTGGAAAAGGTAAGCTTTAAAAGATAGGTTTTATCTAAAAACTTTTCTGCTATGAAGAAACAAAACATAACAAAATCTATGTTTCCCATCAGTAGGGAAACTCACTCACGAGAAGAAGCGGGAGAAAGTCACTGGTGAGCTGGACCCAGGTTATTCTTCCAATTCAGATAAAATGACCCATGCTGTCTTGGAGAATAAAGTGGAACAAAAAAAAAGGTGCCCAGGAACAAGATGCTAGTAGGCATGTCTACACGAAAGCAAGCCAGCAAATTGATGCTTTATGAATCCAGCTGGCATCTCAGGTGGACTGTGTATCTTTGGCAGCAGATGGCTCTGACATTCAACAGAGGGTGCATCCATTACATTAATATTAAGCCAAAACTTCATTCCACATTGCATTTCCCATGACAAATTATGTCCAGACATATTGACCAACATGTCAGTTAAGAAGTTATGCAAAAAAGATCAAATGACATCATGAAGATGGCAATAATAAACTGCTATCAACATAGAGATGCCACAAATTTGAATATAAGCTTCTTCTCGTTATAAATTTCTATGGAAATATTATTATAAACCCAAAGATTAAATGCTCTGGCAAGTTAATGCCCAAAATTATATATACAAATGCAGCCACCCCAAGGTATCAAACATCAAAATGTAATTCTTGCCTTCATTATTTGAAAGGATGATGAAATTAAAAGCCCACTTTAACCCTCACCCCTTCTCTGCTCAGTTGCAGCTGGAGGGAGCTGATAGGTGTGTGTTCCTTCAACAGCTGTGTGTTGTCCAGAAATGTGGGAATGGTTCCTTTGAGGCTACAGGATTTAAATTGCCTCATGGTGTTCATTTCTTATAAACTTTTTTTTTTTTTTTATGATAGTCACACACAGAGAGAGAGAGAGAGAGAGAGGCAGAGGCACAGGCAGAGGGAGAAGCAGGCTCCATGCACTGGGAGCCTGACGTGGGATTCGATTCCGGGTTTCCAGGATCGCGCCCTGGGCCAAAGGCAGGCGCTAAACCGCTGCACCACCCAGGGATCCCCATTTCTTAGAATCCAAATAGTGAATCGGAGGGAAAAAAATTATCACAGCATTAGCCCTACTTACACACACCGAATGTAGAAATCTGGGACTTAAAGCAGTCATTTTCTTCAACACCACCACCTCCTCCCTCACCGTTGGCCAAAAAATAAAAAATAAAAAATAAAAAATAAAAAATAAAAAATAAAAAATAAAAATAAATAAAATGCATCACAGCAGCAACCACAAAAACAGATTCCAAAATCAGCACTTCTGTTGTTGTAAAAGATCAAAGCAGAGACTCATGTTTTTTATCAGAGCAACAGCAATTTATGAAGAAATTATTGGTTTTTAGCTTGTCATAAGGCCAGTCTATGCCAGATGACCTGATGCCACTTAACTGAAACTCAGTTTCTCATCAAGAAGTCAATTTTTTCACAATTGAAATTACTATTGATGACGGTGGGCTGGGGCAAGTGGCCTATCTTTTCATCCCGCATCTTCTCTCAAAGTGATATTTGCAACATTGCTGCCTTCTGCAAAATTGCACAACGTATACTATGGAGGCAGCTCCAAGAAGAGATGATCCTATAGGAACTTTTGTTTTCCATCCAGCAAGCTCAGAATCTCTTAATTTACTTTCCCCTTTGGCTTGTATTTATGGTCACCTCATTACTGTGTTGATGGAGGGTTCTGTCTAGGGACAGAGCTTCCCTTATCTATTTTGATCTAGAGCTTCCAGTTCTGGACACAGCGACTGCTTTTTGCTAGAAAGTTGATTAGCATCTGTAAAAACTGCTTCTAAAAAAAGGTTTCTCTTTTCTGACTAGTGTTTCAGCTGCCAAATTAGCGGTAGAAACTACTTTGACGAAAGCTGCCACTGATTATTTAAAGCCTAACCTCAGGAGAACCAGTCACTTTGCTGTGCGCTCCTCAAGATCACATCTTTATTTGCTTTTGGATATAACACATATTCTGAAGAAGGTAACTTCTAATTTTTCCATTTAAATTTCCAAGTATGACATTTAGATTCTGAATTTATTTTCTATATATTCCCACTTCTTATAGTTCCATTATAATTTTTTTCTAATGTATTTCTGTATTGCTTCTTGAGCTGCTACAAAATTCACTGTTCAAACAAATTATCTCCACCACTACCCACCTGAGTTGGATAATTCAATCCAAAAGATATGCTCCAATCAGTGTCAATAAAATACTGCAGTTGCTATATTTCTTTTTTTTTTATGATCCCCTCTTAACATGCATCCTATCTGCTTAAACTAAAACTTCCATGGTGTAAGGGCACCTGGGTGGTACAGTTGGTTAAGTGTCCAACTCTCAGTTTTGACTCAGGTCATAACCTTGTGATCTCAGGGTTGTGAGATCAAACCCTATGCCTCAACCTCCACACTCAGTGGAGCGTGTTCTTGAGATTCTCTCTCTCCCTTTCCCTCTGCCCCTCCTCACAGAGCATTCTGTCTCTAAAATAAATAAATAAATCTTTTTTTTTTAAAAGTCCATGACTTAGAAATACCGAAAAATTTTCAAGCTTTGACTCTAAGTCCCCCAAATTTCTCCAGCATATATCCCTCAAGACACAGGCCCTTCCTGTGTGTACTCATCCATAAGAGAGTTACATTACTTTTAAACTTGCCATTAACTAAATATTTTCCAATTTTGGAACATATAATGAATTCAAAGTTTCCCAGTATTTTATTCTTTCAAGAAGGAAAATCATTCTAAGATAAAGTCTGATATAGTCCTTTTAGTCCTTTGTAGGAGACTTCGGTGATAAATTAAGATGGGGACATCAAAAATAAAGGAAATGAAAAATAAAGCAATTGTTAACATTAGGGAATTTCAGATTTGTTTGCGAAAGTAGACATAGCTGTGCTTTGCTTCATAATTTAACCATACAAAATAACCTATTCAGTGTTTTCTGTTTTGTTTTGTTTTTTGTCTACTTCACTTTAAACACTTCATCCTCACTACAATCACTTCATCAAGCATGATCCTTTCTGAGATCTATCTTGTCTTTGAAATCTTAAGTGCAAATGTTACACTTGTGATCCACAGGATTTTTCAGGGTCTCACTCCTTTATTCTCACTTTACAAAATTGCTGACTTCATTAAGAATCTAATCCCTTGACCTCTACATTTTCTCTCAATTAATTAGTTCTCTCATATTTTTTTTCTTTTTTAATCTCTTCATACTTGACCTGGGATCCATAATTTTAACCACTTTAAAAAAAGTCATTTTGTGAGGAACATCTGGGTGTTTCAGTTGGTTAAGCGTCTCCTTTTGGCTCAAGTCATGATCTCAGGGTCCTATGATCAAGCCCCACATGGGCTCCCTGCTCAGAGGGGAGTCTGCTTCTTCTAATCCCTCTCCCTCTGCTCCTCTCCTCTACTGGTATGCTCTCTCTCCCTCTCAAATAAATAAATAAAATCTTTAAAAAATAAAAAAAATAAAAATCCCTATGTAAATAGCAATTTTTATCTATTGTCATTCTCCCACACTATCTTAAAACAGCACCAATCACAAAGAATGTTAGCTGCCTACTATTTCTGTTCCTACCCTAAGCTTCTGGATAGTGCTGGAAAACAAAACAAAACTAAACAAAAAATTGTACGACTGTGCAGAAAGGTGTCAATAAAAATCCATATTTTGTGACCTTGTATGCAAGGTTGCCCAGTATTGCAATGAATTCCCAGTAATTTTCTTGTCCATTTCTCACTATAACTATTTCAAACCTTTAATATTCTGTCAACCATTCACTTCTGAACTATCAAGTACAAATGAACTTAACCATTCATCACAATCTTTTCATCTACATATTCACTGTACTGATTTCCAAATTTAGCCATTTATATATTGTCTCAGGGAAAAACATAGCCACTTTTTTCCTCATGTACCTGCCAAATATGTTAATTCACCTGCTAGTTTTTCACAATCTCTTCCTTCTTTTCTGTGACAAAATAAATTGTCCCTGAACCTTTCAAAGACTTACTCCTTTATTTGTGATTGGGATGCCTTCATATCATGCCATCTACATATTTCCTTCCTGCACTCATCTCTCTATCTTACAATATTTACCCCCCCCTTCCACTGGATGGCTTTTATAAGACTCTGAACTTGATCTGTTAGTTCCCATATTAAAACAACACACCTTCTCTGGCCCCATCCTCTTGGGATGTTTTAGCTTTTCCATTTCTCTGCTCCTCTACATTGTCCATTTCTATGCTACCTATTATAGAAAGAAGCACCATAAAATAGGCATTTACGACCTCTGCTTTTGCTTCTTCATCTCCTTCTCTTTGAACTCATTCTAATCTATTACTGCAATCAAGGCTGGCTGAACAATTTTCAGTCCCAGTACAAAGTGAAAATTCCACTAAGGGCACTAAAATATCAAGCTTTTCCTTAAAAAATATATCACTTATAAAGCATAATAGGAGTAATAGAGATACATGAGCAACAACATATGCTTACTAATTAAAAATTATAATAATTTGCATTTTACTTGTATATAGTATAATAAACAATATTTTATTAATGTGATACCTTAATTGATCATAAGGTTTCTCTGGTTCACTATTCTCCAAATTCATTAGTCATATAATCAACATTTACACATTTAACATATTATTTCCAATGATATAATTCAAAGTGACATCAGTAATTCTTGGCAAATGGAAGATTGAAAACAATATTTGATAAATTTTATCTTGAGAAAGATCTTCCTGCTGTTGCAATTGCTACTAGAGATGTTTAAGAGTATTTTATAGGTCATGACAGAATTCAAATAGATTCTGATAAATTATTTTGAAATATACATTTTCATACATCTAAAGCTGATGACTCTCTAAGAACAATTCTTGTAAAAAGAATTAATTCTTCATAGATACCAGTTTCATGTCAGTCTGAATTTAATTTTAGATGTAAATTTTCACAATGGCATTTTAATGTTTCCTCTGACATTTCCTCTAACCTGTGCAGGTTGTACAAGAAACCATAAATGACTTCCTGACGTAAGTATAATTCAAAATGCTAGTTAATGTATTTTATCACTGTATCTCCAGTCACAAAGTAAAATTAATTTTACAACTGTCTTCTTTTTAGTTATTTGTTCAGCCAAAGCATCTTGTGAAAATAATGTTCTTTTCTATTAAACTTGATGATCTTTAAACTTAATTTCTATCTCTAAGCCTATAGACATTTGCTTTGAAACATTGCAACAGTTTTCAAAACAAGAGTTTCTAGATTTGTTGAAGAAATCTAGTAACTACTGATATAATTTTTGGCATTATCCCATTACTATTTTTATTTTGTAAGAATTTCCTGATAATGCTTACTCTTTGAGCACGGCAATATCTGTTTTCCTACTCATGCTGGAGTTCATATTTGTGAAGACATGAATAGATGGGTTCAGAAAATAGAGGGTCCCAGCATGGCCCACTTGTTGGACCTGTCCTCTCTTCAGCAGTCACTGCTACTAATCTGGGTGCCAGTGTTGTCCCAGGAGCCATAGACTGAGCTCTGGGTACCTGAGCTGGCTGGGGGCATCTGCCTGCACACCAGGCCTCTGAGCCAATTGCTCTAGACTCCTATAGCCTCCTGGTCTATCAGCCTGAAGCATTTCCAGCATATCTCAGCTGTTCACACACATTTTCTATTTTCCCATCATACTTCATATTATAGATCCAATTGTGTCCCCTCAAAATTCTTATGTTGGAATCTTACTCCCCAGTACTTCAGATATGTGTATTCAAGATAGAGCCTTTAAAGAGGTAATTAAGGTAAAATGAGGTGAGATGAATGGGCCTAATCCAATCTGACTGGTATCTTGATAAGAAGAGAAAAGATGGATACACAAGCAAATCCCAAACACTTGCATGCAGAGAGAAGAGACCATATTGAGTTATGGACAAACAAGGCTAGGTAGGGCAATATAGGTAGGGGGCCACAGAATCAGAATCACAATAATCCCAACAATGCTGAAGTGTAAGAAAACCAGGGGACAAGACAGACCAACCTTCCCTAGGTGGGATGGGGAGGGTGTCTTTTTTATGACAGTCATCTGTGACCAAGAGAGATTAAGCAGACCCCAAAGAAGAAGTAAGCCATTAAAGATGTTATCACTAGTCCTTACTCAATGGTGATATCAATAAAGATATTAAAAGGATTTAGGTTCCTTGATTAGCTTTCAATAAAAGACCAACCCTACAAGCCCCCAGGAGCAACCCTGTTGGGACATCTCTCTCTTCTGAAAGCTTTATCTGTATCTTTGCTTAATAAATTTCTATTGCTTTACTCACTCTCTTTTGTCCGCGAGAGTCATTCTTCAACTCTGTGAGACAAGAATCAAGTTCTCCTGTATCAGTATGAGGACACAGCAAGATGATGGCCACTTACAAGTTAAGGAGAGAGGAATCAAGAGAAACTAAACTTATGGATATCTCGATCTTGGACACCCAGTCTCCAGAACTATGAGAAAATAAATTTCTGTTGTTTAAGCCGCCCAATGCAATGTTTTGATACATGGTATTTTTTTGTTCTGGAAAACTAATATATGTCACTTACAAAACACATGTTCAAAGATAAAATTATTAAGAATTTTAAGACTTTGATAGCACAACAATAAACCGAGTGAGCATTAGACTAAGCTGTCCATGAGTGGAGCCTCAAGAGATGGCACAGATTGCATGCCCATGAAGCCAGTTCTGGTTCCACCAAAGCTACAACGGCAATATAACTTCTAAGCCCCAATGCCAATAGACATATTTATTCCTTATTTTAAATATCGGTGTTCTTAGGGTGGATTTCTTGGCTCTATCACCTAATTTTATATCTTCCTGCAGGTTTTTAACCAGTCCTATTGTTTTGATTACCAGTATATGCTAATTCAATTAAAGCTATCTCTTCATACTCATATGCATAATAGACTTCCCAATTATATCTCCACACATTTTGTCCCCAGGTCTCCAAAAATGAATTTGTTATTATTTAAAACATTGACATTTTCTTGTGCATAAAATAACTAATTTCTAGATACATTTATTGCTACATATTGAACAGATTATTTATTTTTGATCTGCCCTCTTGGCACTAGATGAGCAAAACTGCTTTTTCTCTCAGAGACTGATTTTCATTCCTTTGGAGACTGCTATCATGTTTTCCATCAGCCTTCTTTTGTCCTAGCTATGTAACCTCCACTGATAGGATGAAAATATTATATGAGGGGCACCTGGGTAGCTCAGTGGTTAAGTGTCTCCCTTTGGCTGAGGTCGTGATCCCGAGTTTCTGGGATCAAGTCCTGCATCAGGCTCTTCACAGACAGCCTGTTTCTCCCTCTGCCTGTGTTTCTGCCTCTCTCTCTGTCTGTTATGAATAAATATATAAAACCTTAAAAAATAGTCTTTGGGAAAGATTCCAATGACAGGGGTGGAGGATAGTTGGAGAGCAGATAAGACTACAGGGCTGGCCTCTGTGGTAATCCCAGGTTAAAGAGATGGGCTGAGATGAGGCAGTGAACATGGAAAGAGAAAGCCTGAGAGACATTTCCGTCGAGAAATTGTTTTACATGCATTATTTCACTCAAGCCTCATAACAACTCTGTTTAAATTAATAATAATATTACCATTTCAAAGATCATGTAACTATATAAGAGATATTAGAAACTAGCCCAGGGTCACACAGCTAATAAAAAACTCAAAACCTGGATCCAGAATTGTTATACATTTAGTATCCGAGGTCCATGTCACTCTTTGGTTTTCCATAAGTAGTGAAAAGGGAACTCAGTATGCTCAACTGATCAAGCCACTTTTTCTTCATTCTTCCACATTCAACCAGGCACCAAGTCCTACTTTCTAACTTCTGCAAGTCTTACATTCAATTATTCACCATTTCCACTTCTACTACTTATCGCGTCTTTTCTTATGTCAATTACTGCAAAAACCTAACGACTTGTCTTCTCAGTTACAAAACATTCCTCGATTTATTTTAATAACAGATAAATGCATAGCAGATCCCAGTAAGCCAACTTTCAGCACAGTATATAAAACGTTATATGCTCATCCTTAGAATCAATTCCCCACACTTCAATCTGGCTTTATGTTTCTGTGATGTTTGTGTCTCTCTACCTCTGCAGAAGCTGCTTCCTTTCTCAGTGGTCCCCATTCCTTCTACATCTCTTCATGTCTGGCTAGCTTATGTCAGCCTTAAAATAATTTTCCTTAATTCTCCAGCCATCCTGGTCTGAGTTGGTGTTGCAATTTATAGTGTATTTATAGTGTATAACATTTAGAAGATTTCAGATGAAGTTTTAGAATATAGGTGAGGTTTGGTGGGGTGAGGTCTGGAGCTGATGACCAAGAAAGAATTCTTGAAACTTCTTTTATGCAACATGGTGGTTTTATGAAAGCACGGGGACAGGACCTGTGGACAGAAAGAACTGCTGCTCCAGGGTTATGAGAAGCGACTGATTATTTTAAACTCAGAGTTGGGAGAGGTAAGGAAGAAGGAGGTTTCGAAAGTATTTTCATGTTAAAGAAGAAGAAGACTCATAAGATACTGGAGGCCTTGCCTTTGTTAAGTTAAGGTTGTTTTTCCCTCTAGAAAGGCAATAATGTTAAGACACTTGGGAACTTTCTGGAGGAATGTCACAGTGTCAGGAATGAGACCCTGATTCGCAGGGTCTCAGCTTGTGCTTTGTCCTCAGCTAGCCTGCTGTTCCCTCATCAAGGATGCTAATAGAAATCTTTCTCTCTCCCTCTCATCATTTAGTTGTTTCTCACATTTTTAGGGGACTTTTTGTTCAGTTGCTTGCTTAGGTTTAAAAATAGAATATCTAAATAATATCATCAGCTTTGAAACCAGAATGTGTGTGTTCAAATCTTGACTATGACACTTAATATCTATGTATTGACACTGCAACAAGTCATTTTATTATGTCTGTACCTTAGTTTCCTGATATATATATATATATATATATATATATATATATATATATGAACATATTCCACAGGGTTATCATGAGGAGGTCTGTAAAAGACCATAAAGGACTATAATGAATCTTGAAAAAAATCTAAGGTCTCAAAGATTACCTTTATTTATATATCTCCAGTACATGGCATAGTACATATAATATACAGAAGGAGCTAGATACTCTATGAACTTTTGTTGATTAAATGAACATGTGAAAACACTTAAAGAAAATGACTTGTTTATCTTATCATTCCCTTTAGGTAAAGCAACATAAAATGGGTTGTTGGCATAGTTACACTGCTGGCAAAAATACTCAAGAGTTAAACAGATATAACAGAGCAATTAAGATTATTCATTTGGCTCTGGGCAGTAGAAACCAAAATGTGGAGATATTGGTGCTCAGTGACAGGAAAATATCATTAGCAAGCAAAAGAAACTATCTGCCCCCTGGGGAGATGTCGGTGGAACAAAACATTTTGGAGTGAGTTCTTCATTACAATATTTTTTTTTCTCTTTCACCTAGATTAAATTCTTGTCATGTCTTTGCAGAATTAGAAGCTTCAAGTAACCTCAAACAGCTTTGAATATTTAATATTCACATTATAAATATTATATTTTAGTTTAATTTTCATTATTCAAAAAACACGGTTTGCCACCTATGACACTGGTGTATGCTTATTATAATTATACTAGTATCAGATAGGAGGGTTGATATTAGTTATCTACCACCACCACCACAATAATAATAATAATAATAATAATAGTAATAATGATAAACGAGTCAAAATTTTGTATTATGGAAGAAGGGCTAATAGAGGACAATTTATATTCCTTAGCTAGGATATCTTGTATCTACTCAAATTGTTTTCAAATGCTGTCAAGTAAGTAAAACTGGGCTGGTTCTCAGGGTAACAGGGCATTTTTCTAAGAACTGAGTAGTAGGGTGAAAGGGCTTTAAAAAATTATTTATTTATTTATTTATTTATTTATTTACGAGAATGTATGAGCATGACAGGTGGAGCAAAAGGAGAGAGAGAAAGACTCTTGAGCTGACTCCACACTGAGTGTGCAGCCCGACCTGGAGCTCAATTTCATGACGCTGAGATCAGGACCTGAGCTGAAACCTTTGGAGGCTTAACCAGCTGAGTCACCCAGGCGCTCCTGTGCAAGGCCTTCTGACTTTCAGGCTTAGGAATTGGCACACCACCACTTCTAACAACTTCTCTTTGTGAAAGCAAGTGACAATTCTCATGCAAATGTAAGAGGTGAGAAAGATTCCACCTTTTAGTGATTCAAAGTCATATTCAAGAGCTACCAGTACAGAGTGGTGAAAAATTGGGGACATTTTTGCAATCAATCTATTTTGTCAGACAATATTGCAGCAGGAGAGCTAGGTTCTTGTCTCACAGAGTCAAAGAATGAATCTCGCAGACAAAGGAGAGTGAAGAAAGCGACAGAATTTTATTAAGCAAGGATACAGGAAAAGCTCTCAGGAGTAAGAGGGGTCTCAAAAGGGCTGCCAATGTGGGCCTTCACTGACAGTCTTTTATTTAGAACTGACCAGGGAACTTGTGGCCTTATCATTCTTGTGATGTCTTGGTTTGAGTAAAGACTGGTGATAACATATTTAATGGTTTCCTTTTGTGTCTGGTTATTCTTTGTTCATCACAGGTGACTGTCATAATCTTCAAAAAAATAATAATATTTTAATGTACATAAAAACATTTCATTTCATCTTTGAAAGCAGGTATGTAGAAACAAAGTTAATAGTTTGATAACAACATAATGCCAATCAGTGTAGGCATTATTTTATATATATCTATATATATATATCTATATATATATATATATACACCCCTAGATAGGACAGGGTGGTCTAGTTTGTTTCTTTATCTCTGGTTTCCATACATTGCAGCATTTTAGGGACTTTGTTTTATGAGCCTGATTCCATGGCCCCTTACCTAGCCCTGCCTGTCCCTTACTCAATATTAGCCTAGAATGTAACAGTAAAAGATTCAGCTTACAAATTTGCTTATCCTTTGGGAGCTGAGAAAGACAAGTAGAATGCCTTAATGTATTTCAATTTTTCAGGTTTCAATGATTTAGATATTTTCTGTATCCACATTCTTAATAAATACTCACATGATATATATGGCTCTTTAAGTTGGAAGAAAGTTCTTTTTGGTGGGGGAATACAATTTCAAAGTCAACTTAAATCTTTATGTTTTAATAGCCCTCAAAAAGGAGTAAGAAATGTGACCATAAAAATGAAGTTTTAGTACATGCATTTGCATCTATCTTTGACTGATTGGCATTATGTTGTTATCAAACTATTAACTTTGTTTCTGCATACTTGCTTTCAAAGATGAAATGAAATTTTTTAGGTACATTAAAATATTATGTTTTTTTTAAAGATTATTATTTATTCATGAGAGACACAGTGAGCCAGAGAGAGAGCCAGAGACACAAGCAGAGGGAGAAGCAGGCTCCATGCTGGGAGCCTGACATGGGACTCCATCCCGGGTCTCCAGGATCAGGCCCTGGGCTGAAGGCGGCACTAAATCGCTGAGCCACCCAGGCTGACCCTAAAATATTATGTTTTAACTCGCACTTAATCACTGGGTAGAAATCTGTTTAAAAATCATGATTCACTTTTTTTAGAATCCGTCTACGGGTAGTGCTTTCATTTTGTGCATGACATTTCTTATACCTTCCCATGTCAACATTTTTGTTTAACCTTTGCTTGACTACATAGAAAAGTTAATTATTTAAACTCTAGAACATTTTGTCATGGATTTAACATCTCCTTAAAGTAACTGTAAATCAGTGAGCAGAATTTCTGTATTTCAATCTGCACAGACTCTGCAATGATGTATGGAAAATATACTGTACAGTCCAGTCTGGAGTTCCTCAGCTTAGAAAGAAACTTTTCATTTAATAATTAGCGAGATCTAGTTTTCTATGGTCCAATTTATTAATGAATAAATGATATAGATGGAGAAACCCACTGTCTTTTCCTCAAGTCAGTTGTGACAAATGGCTGCAGTTGTGGCATTAGCTAAGAAGTTACTTGTGTTTTCCATTGGGAAGAGAGTTGGCAAACTCATCCATGCTAAATCACTGTTGTGTGAAAAAGGCAGACACAGAAACAAAACTAGAAAATTGGATAAAGAAAGAGGACAAAACTGAATTCAGTGTTAGCCTCTACTTTTCTGTGCATCCTTCAATTTGACAATGGTCCAATAAATCCATCAGGACACTTTGCCCATTTCCAGCACTTGATTCTCACTCCCAAGGGCACGCACTCAACACACTCCAGCTGTATGCTGCCAAATTCAGGGGCTCTTGTGGGCTATGTGAAAATATTCAAAGTGGGATACATTCCAGCAAGGATATGGGATATGCCATCAATTGGTTCTAAAAACTGCACTATACTGTATTTTCTTTTAAAATCATGAGAATTTTGGGGGTGCCTGGTGGCTCAGTGGTTGAGCATCTGCCCTTGGCTCAAGTTATGATCCTGGAGTTCTGGGATAGAGTCCTGCATCAGGCTTCCTGTAGGGAGTCTGCTTCTCCCACTGTCTATGTCTCTGCCTCTCTCTCTGTTAACAAACTATTAACTTTGTTTCTGCATACCTGCTTTCTAAGATGAAATGAAACGTTTTTATGTACATTAAAATATTATTTTTTAAAGATTATTATTTGTTCATGAGAGACACACACACAGAGGGGGGGAGTGCAGAGACACAAGCAGAGGGAGAAGCAGGCTCCATGCAGGGAGCCTGAAGTGGGACTCCATCCCGGGTCTCCAGGATCAGTCCCTGGGCTGAAGGTGGTGTTAAACCACCTGCTGAGCCACCCAGGTTGCCCCTAAAATATTATGTTTTAACTCTCACTTAATCACTAGTTAGAAATCTGTTTTATAGAATTTTCCCATTGCTTAAATTTGTATATGAGAATCAATTTGAGTCAATCATTGTTATATTAATTTATTGTTTGAAACAATTAAATACAAAGTCAGGAAAGAATTCAAATTATGATAAATGAAAGAAAATGTTAACTCAATTACTCAAAATTTCAGAAAGGCCATTTCTCTTATTGTTACATAAAGGAAGAACACAAATACAACAAAAATATATGCACACACATACAAATAAAGTCTACAAAAAGTGCTCTTCCCTGGTTAAAAAAAAAAACCAAATTGTTGTTTTACTGTCAGAAGAGAAATAGGGAAAGATATTTTGTGTACGTTGAAAAAAAGTTTACCAAGAATCACTGAACATTTTTTCTATTGAACTTATAAAACTTTCTTTCTGGTTACCAGTTAATATAAAATTGGATAAAATCTTTAAGAGTTCTTTGTGGATTCATTATTGGACAGAAAGAAGCAAATGCATACAGTTTCCAAATGCTCATACAAAGTTGCTTTATGAATGGTGTAATATAATTTTAAACCTCTTTCATAAGAACAGTGTTCTCAGCAGATGTTTTATTTGAAGTACAATGAATCAGTGTGAAGTTACTTGAAAAGTAGTTGTTATCTAATAACCACCTGTCAAAAACTCAGATTGAAATTTTCTTGTAGAGAAATGAAAAATATGGCAATGTTTATGGTCTATTTTTTAAACCTTAAGAAAATTACTGTCTGTATGATAATAAAATATTCTGTAATTAAGAATAAATTAAGAGTTCATATAAGTTGTGGGAATGGAGGAAAAAGTTGAGCTATGTTAAATATTTGACATAATTCCATTTTAAGTCTAATTATTAAAGAAAATTCTAATGGGAACACTAAAAGTCAGGAGCACACACATATATTTTTTTAAGAAACAAAATATTCTTTCCTATGGGCTATCAAAAAAAGTGATACCAGAAGGACTAGTTGCTTTAAAAATGTTATTGAAGGTGGGGCACCTGGGTGGCTTAGTCAGTTAAGTGACTGACTCTTGATTTTGGCTCAGGTCATGACCTCAGGGTCATGAGATCGAGCCTCACATTGGGCTCCATGCTAGGTGTGGAGCCTGTTCAGAATTCTCTCTCTCCTCTCCCTCTGACAACACAAGTAAATATAAAGCCTGGAATCAGGGCAAATTGTGTTTTCTGAGATTGTAAACTCTTAACACTTTCACTTATACATTTAATGCCTAAGAAAATTAAAATATACAGTCATGAGAATAAAGGACTTAAATAAATAGTAGTAGGTATATCTTCAAATGTAACTTAAGAGTCGGCATAATAAGTGATAAACATATTTCAGTTACTTATTCTCATTGTACAAGAGGCCAAGAGAGGCTTGATCCCCAGCAATCAATCCCATTTCTTCTGCTTAGTGTTATAGGAAGGAGTCACAGGTAAAGAAGGAAGATTACAGTTCTCAGACTTCCTTGCAGTGAAGTTGGAGACTGATTAGTTCCAGCAATTTAGATTTAGCTAAATGATGGCGTGATCCCTAAAATCTCCCTAGAGATCAGGGGCTCTCTCTTTCTGCCTATGCTTTGTGGGCTTAAAGGAAGAATTAGAGCATGGCATAGCCACACAGTTAAAGAAGGAGGTATCCCTGAGCTACCACATAGCAGGGGCCTCGCCTAGAGAGACGTCTGAAATGTTCTGTCTACTGAGCAGGACATAGGCAAGTTGCTTATGCTACTGAGATCTTTATATTATCTGGTTAAGCAGCAGGCAAGTGTTACACTAACAGACAAGCATTATCCATATTATTCAGCAGTAACGATTACATTTTATATGTCCCAGCACTCATGACTAAATTACAAAAACCCTGGCATGGCCTCTAGATCTTTTCTGTTCCACAATAACCACCAGACTATTTTCATATTTCTCTTTTCCAATGTTAATTTAATTTTTCCTGAGAGTGTGTGTTAAGAAATGATTGATTCCTTGGTCATAGTTAGATAATCAGTTTTTAATCACAATTTCATTGTCAAGGTGAAAGAGAAGGGCTTTCTTTTTTTTCCCTTTTATCCAAATGATTAAAAACCATCATTGTCATAATCTTCTCGAAGTAACAGTCATGAGAACATACTCTGACAGTACATCCATTTCAGTGTCATATTTCTATCATTTTAAATTATGACCAAAGAGTCATTAGAAAATTCATATTGTGCTTCTAACTAATAATTATGTGAACTTAAGACTTCATTAGGCAATTCTGTTTAAAGGAATATTGCAGGTATATGTGCAGGACACATATTCCTCAGTTGACCTAACTGTGTAAGTAGATGCTAAATACAAATATTTAAGTCCAAAGCAATTACAACATATCCAACAGCAATAATTGAATGCATTTACAATGATTAAGAAGGGGAGCATTATCCATATAAATTACTCCGTTCTAGTTAATCTTGGTTAATCTTTGATCAAGAGTATTGCACTCATAAAATAATCAGAATAAACATTTTTTAAATTATTTCTATTTTAAAAAATATTTAGTTATACTCTTAATGTCTCTGACCTGGCATAAATAAAAAAAGTTATTTTTCCCTGGCAATATGATATATGTATATACAGAGAAATAAACACACATGCATATGTACATAAATATATGTATACATGGAAATATACATATAAACCCAAATATATATGTTACACATACACATACTTTGCAAATAAAACCTAAGTATGATTATATGATCCACGAGCTAAGTATCTTTTTGCAGACAAAAGCTAAGTATGATTATATGATCCAAAAATGAAATAACAGAGGCACAGGAAGCCAAAGACACCATCACATCTACCAGAAAAGTTTTTAATCCAAGATGTCTGAGTCCTGAGCTCTTCATCACTATGCTAATGTTTTTTTTTTTACCATAGGATATAATACTATATTTCCATTAGGAAACCTAAATCCTATTCATTGTTTTACTAACTATTTGGCATCAAAAAACATATATATTTTCTTCCTGGTTCAATTTTCACAAAGAAAGCATTTCAATACTTATACAAAGGAAACGTTATCAATCAAATATATTTGTCCATTTTAATAGTGCATTCCCTCAATTTTCAAGATGAATCATATATGGATCTCAACAGGGAAAATAGGCAGAAGCAAAAGTTTTATCTATGTGTAAAATTACATATATATTATATATCACATGCATATTTTGTCATGTTATATAATGCGTAGTAATGTATACACATTATATACATATACATATGGATGTGTATGTACACATAATGTTGTATGTGCATGTACCTTTTCTTTTTTTTTTTTTGGTAGGAGACATCCTACCAAATCTACCAATCTGTCTCTCTTTGGCACCTTGGCTCTATACTGGTCCTTAAGGGGCCCAATACTATATATTTATATAATGCTATCCATGTTGCTAGATTCTGTCCTATGTGCTTTATGGGTGAGTAGATAATAGATAGATTGATAGACATTTATTCCTAACAGTATTCTATAGAGGACAATTATCTCATCTTACAAATGAAAAATTGTGGGCAGCCTGGGTGGCTCAGCAGATTGAGTGCCTGCCTTTGGCCCAGCGCGTGATCCTGGAGTCCCGGGATTGAGTCCCATGTTAGGCTCCCTGTGTGGAGCCTGCTTCTCGCTCTGCCTGTGCCTCTGACTCTCTCTCTCTCTCTCTCTCTCTCTCTCTCTGCATCTATCATGAATAAATAAATAAAATTTAAAAAAATTAAAGTTATGTAATTTGATTTGGATCACATATCCAATAAGAAGTAGAGGTAGGATTAGAAACTGGGAAATACAGCTTCAGAGTCCACTCTCAGAGCTATTATGCTATATTGGATCTTAAGGTAAGTTTATTTTTCCCTAGCCTGAATTTGTAATCAGCTGAAAGAGTTAAAGGAATAGCAATAGAGATCAAATGATCATGTTTATTATTGAAAACATTATTAGTGGTTGGGACGCCTGGGTGGCTCAGTGGTTGAGCATCTGCCTTCAGCTCAGTGTATCATTCAGAGTCTGGGATCCAGTCCCACCTCAAGCTCCCTGAGAGGAGCCTGCTTCTCCATCTGTTTGTTTCTCTGCCTCTGTGTGTGTGTGTGTCTCTTGTGAATAAATAAATAAAAATCTTCTAAAAATAAAAAATAAATAAAAAAGAAAACATTATTAGTGGAGAAATTGACTTCAGTGCATGGTGAAAATGGGCTCTCCTATTATGCTGGTTTGAACTTCATACTACACACACTTTTTCTGCCACAGCTGCATCAGATCACCCCACCCTCTCTACATGGGGAATGCCAAGTAAATTTTACAGCATGCAGAAACAGTAAAGGTTGCATTCTTATTAAGGACAATTTGGAACCCAAAGATAAAAAGAGAAGAGAGAGGCTAAGCTATTCATGTTTAGTTTGTGTTCCAAATATGTTAAATGGGAAGAGGAAGATCAGGATTGCAGTTCTAATGGAGATCATATCATATAGAAAGTAGAAATGACAGAAAAGACTGACCTTCCCCAAATTCTTTTATGAAACACAAGAGATCAGAGAAATAGAGGTTGGAAATTACTGACTAGGATAGTAAAATCTCCACTATTTGTTCATTTTATATATATATATAGTGCAAATATGATATATGTAATGCATATATATAACATGTCCATATATAGATTTTTTAAAAATTTTGGGACCAGTTGAGGCTTACAGAGTATTGCACAAATAGTTCAGAGAATTCTGGAGACTCTACACCCAGCTTACCTTAATGTTCAAATCTGAAGTAACCATAACTCAATTGTTCCAACTGAGGAATTAGCATTCTTACAATGTTATATTTAATAATATAATGACAGACTGCATTTGTGTTCACTAGTTTTATTTTTGGGTTTTTTTTGTTTCTTTGTTTTTAAATATTTTATGATTTATTCATGAGACACAGAGAGAGAGAGGCAGAGACACAGGCAGAGGGAGAAGTAGGCTCCATGCAGGGAGCCTGATGTGGGACTTGATCCTGGATCCCAAGATCACACCCTGAGCCAAAGGCAGACAACTACTGAGACACCCAGGCATCCCAGTGTTCACGTTTTTTTCTACTGAAACTCTTTTATGGGACGTTTCCTACAATCTGTTACAGTTCCTCAGTCTTGCCTTGCCTTCCATAATCTCAACATTGGGTACTCAGGTAGTAGACAATAGGATATAACAGATAAGCCCTACAAACACCATGTAATGGGGGAATTACACTAGATCGTCCATTCAATACAACTGGTATAGAATAAATAGGGACTGGTATAATGCTCAAATAATGGTTGATAGCATTACTTATATTACTTATAAATATAAACTTTAAATTTGCTGAAATTTTATGTTTTTCTTTCATCCTTTCTTTGTCTCAACTATAATGCACTTCATCCTGGATGTTTGTTTGTTTTCAAATCATCCTGATACCTTTTTGTCTCTCCAAGCTCTTTTATTTCCCAATTTTCTCATTATTACTTAGGGCATGTCTTCTGGATATCATTAGATGCGTTATACAGCTTCCTGAATTTTTAAATTTCTATTTTGGTTACTTATTTTCAAAGGTGCTCTTTTTTCACTATGTAACCTCAAAAGCAATGAACAATGATAAATAAGATTAGTAGGAAAATATTGTGGGAAATAAAAATTAATCTTAGAAGACTAACACATCAACAAGCATTGAGGAAAATGAGCAAAGATTCTTATAAAATTAAGTTATCTTAAATTATTTGTGTGGAATATTAAATGGCAGAATGACAAAAATCATTGACTAAACTATTTTATAGAGAGAGAACTATAGCTTACAGCTTTATAGACAGTTTCTCATGTTAAAGAAAAGGCAACAGAAAAATATGCTTAAATGTGTAATGTCCCACATTTCCTTCATGGAAATCTACTTAAGTTTTAAGTAAATGAGAGATGATTCAAAACCAAGATTAAATTGTGAGCTTTGCATTCCATTAACTAGATGTAATGATTTGTTGAGAAAGTTGCAAAATTTAATACTGACTCAAATAAAAATATTGTTGAAAATATTTATTTGGGGTAACAGTATTTTTATGATACCATAGTAGATCTATAACCAAAATTTAATTAAAATACCTGGAAAAATATAAGATCAGAGACAGAGAAAAATAAGAATGCTCATTTTCTACTAAACCATCAACCAAAATATTGGTTTGCTTATGTAGTATGTCTTTATTAACTTTAATATAACTAGGAGATAATTTAAATTAATGAAATCAACAAGGATAATAAAGTAATAAGAATTTAATAAATTGAATATTTGGAAGCATGGAAATCACAAAAAATACAAATACATAATAAGTTTTAGTAATTTAAAAAATCAATTATACATAGCTATAAATATTAGTATATATGTGTGGTATATAAACTCACATCACTACATATATAGTTATAATTAACTTATTTAAATGTATTTATATTAGTGTAATATAAACATGTAACATGTTTATAATGTGTGTGTGCTTGTGTGTGTGTGTGTGTGTGCGTGTGTGTGATATAATATTTGCTTAGGTGATTGTGATATTCTAAGCATTCTAAGGGGGAGTAAAAGCAATCCTGGAGCTCTACCTTTCCCCATCCCCCCCCTCTTCTCTATGCTAAAACTTACAGAAAAAAAGGGAAAAGAAACCGTTTTAATCAGCATTCAAGAATCAAAGCATTATTCTTAAAATGGACACAAAATCAAGGATAATGTCTACTCAAAATTGTATATCAATATATTTTGTTTTGTAATATTATAAAAAATTCCCACTTTAAATAAATATTGAATTAGAGCACTCTTAATTTACCTAATCCCAATGTTTAGTTGCCCAGGTCTATATGGCAATAGTCCTGGGAAATGGAGTAAGAAAAAATGGTCAGACTCCGCTAAAAAAAATGGAAAAAAATAATACAAAGTAAGATTCTTGAACCTCAATCCTTGTCATTTACATTCTGCTACTTCTCATGGTAGCTTCTGACCAGTGTCTTTCTTGAAAAGAGCATAAGGTCCAACGCTATTGCAAGCCACATCCATTTTGAGGAAGATGGCAACATCACGAGTTTCTTCAAACTTGGAATGAGAGATCAAAATGGAAGCAAGTACACACAGTATATTGTTTTTACTTCCCCTCCTTCCCTCAATTTAAGTAATGAGTTTATTCTTTTTACTTCTTGTTCAGCATGTAGCATTAAAAGGCATTTATTTTATATGGATTGAACTCACAGTTTGGCAAAAAGTATGTGGTCTTTAATATACACGTCAGTCTACCAACAAAGCCAACTTGTTATAGTATAAAAATGTGAAATCACATAGGTATTTTTTTAATTCCTATGTTACTATATTTATGAAGAAATAAAATCTAAAATTTTACGAAGACTAACATGAACTCCTTTTTTTGTCTGCCCATTAAACATATACCAGACACAGCAAAAGTAAATATAATTAATAAAGATGACAATATATGCAGCATAATGTATATATTTTAAACATGAAAGATATTCTTTCCAAGCACTACTGAAAAATTCATACACTTATACCATCACACAAACACAAAACAACACTTAATACCAAGAGTAAAATTGAATTATAAAATAATCTCAGAAATAAGGTAAAATAGATCATAAAATAAAATAAAACACAACCAAATGTAAAAATTTTGATATTCAACTATTAAAAAGATGTTAGTGATTTAAAATAGTATTTTTGGGATCCCTGGGTGGCGCAGCGGTTTGGCGCCTGCCTTTGGCCCAGGGCGCGATCCTGGAGACCCGGGATCGAATCCCACATCGGGCTCCCGGTGCATGGAGCCTGCTTCTCCCTCTGCCTGTGTCTCTGCCTCTCTCTCTCTCTCTGTGACTATCAAAAAAAAAATAAAAATAAAATAAAATAAAATAAAATAAAATAAAATAAAATAGTATTTTTATATAAACATTAACAAATCAATATTATCTTAGCGCATGCATTGAGAACTATTACAAATCGCATTCTGTACATATTTACATGCACATGCAAACATATACATATCTATTTTTGTGTATTTCTAAATCTATATGTTCAGAATTCGTTGACAGTACAGTGTATCAGAATGTTAACAGTTCTTCTTTCAGTGCCTCTAAGTAACCTAGTACAATTTGATTGATCTCTCCAGAAACAACAGTGAATGAGAAGAATCGATGTTTTTTATCTATGCCCTTAATAACTGCATTTCCTCAACCTATCAGGAGCCTTTCAATCACACTGACAATGTGAGTAGCAGATTTGCCTATATATTTTCCCCTACTCAAAAATTCTTTACAATTCGAAACAAAAAAAAAATGCTTTTTTACATTAGCAAAACCTAAATAAAAACCAAGAACTAGTCATAATGATTGAATACAATCACAATTTGTTCAGTATCTTTACATGGGGACATATAAAATGTGCTTCATCAAGAAACAAATCTTCAAGTGTATGTGACTTATTCTCTAAAGTTGATAGTATTTCTTTTTTTTTTTTATTTCTAGTAGTGTTAAACTCAAAGGCAGAACAAAGAACTGGAGAAATAAGTATTTTTTTTTCCTATTTTACTAGATTATTCTCCAAATTTAAAAAATAGCAAAGCATGCTTATTATAATCAATCAAAATATACATAGATAAAAATTGAATATTTTCTTACTAAACAATTCTACTCTGAGTTATACAACCAATGATAGGAGCTCAATTTGTAGCCCATCAATTCTTTTTTACAGAAACTTATAAACATATGGTATTCTTTAGCAATTTTTGTTGTGTTGTTGTTGATGTTTATTTCCAAACCAATTTCTTATATAAATGAACTGCAATTTTAAGTTTTCACTCCATGTAGATATAACTCATAATAATATAATATAAACATATCGTAAATAATTAGCTAGTCTATTATGGAGTGATTAAGATTGTTTCCAGCACTTTGATACAGCAAATACTTCATTCAGTAATAAATATTCCTATATCCTTGTTATTGATTTTTATTTCTGTGGGATAGTTCTCTAGGTGAAAATTTCAAGACAAAGGAATGTAGGTTCATAAATATTTTTATGTAAAACTCTAGAGAGATAGTGTTAAGAAATCTTATAGGACTTTGTATTTAATGTAGGGAATTGCTTAGTCTATATACACCAGAAATCTCAAGGAGTTTGAGGCATTGAGGAGTCATGAATGCATGTCTTTAGAAGATCACTACAGTTTATTTAATTTGAATTCAATTAACCAACATAAAGTACATAAGGGTTTCAGATATAGTAAATTCAATTAAATTAAATAAACTTAATTAAATTTAAAAATGATCACTATAGTGAATAAAAATTTTATTTTATTTTATTCTATTAATAATAAATTTATTTTTTATTGGTGTTCAATTTGCCAACATACAGAATAACACCCAGTGCTCATCCTGTCAAGTGCCCACCTCAGTGCCCGCCACCCAGTCACTCCCACCCCCCGCCCTCCTCCCTTTCCACCACCGCTAATTCATTTCCCAGAGTTAGGGGTCTTCCATATTCTGTCTCCCTTTCTGATATTTCCCACTTATTTTTTCTCCTTTCCCCTTTATTCCCTTTCACTATTATTTATATTCCCCAAATGAATGAGGCCATATAATGTTTGTCCTTCTCTGATTGACTTATTTCACTCAGCATAATAACCTCCAGTTCCATCCACATTGAAGCAAATGGTAGGTATTTGTCATTTCTAATGGCTGAGGAATATTCCATTGTATACATAAACCACATCTTCTTTATCCATTCATCTTTCGATGGACACCGAGGTTCCTTCCACAGTTTGGCTATTGTGGCCATTGCTGCTAGAAACATCGGGGTGCAGGTGTCCTGGCGTTTCATTGCATCTGTATCTTTGGGGTAAATCCCCAACAGTGCAATTGCTGGGTCGTAGGGCAGGTCTATTTTTAACTCTTTGAGGAACCTCCACACAGATTTCTAGAGTGGCTGCACCAGTTCACATTCCCACCAACAGTGCAAGAGGGTTCCTTTTTCTCTGCATCCTCTCCAACATTTGTGGTTTCCTGCCTTGTTGATTTTCCCCATTCTCACTGGTGTGAAGTGGTATCTCATTGTGGTTTTGATTTGTATTTCCCTGATAGCAAGTGATGCAGAGCATTTTCTCATGTGCATGTTGGCCATGTCTTCCTCTGTGAGATTTCTCTTCATGTCTCTTGCCCATTTCATGATTGGATTGTTTGTTTCTTTGGTGTTGAGTTTAATAAGTTCTTTATAGATCTTGGAAACTAGCCCTTTATCTGATATGTCATTTGCAAATATCTTCTCCCATTCTGTAGGTTGTCTTTTAGTTTTGTTGACTGTATCCTTTGCTGTGCAAAAGCTTCTTATCTTGATGAAGTCCCAATAGTTCATTTTTGCTTTTGTTTCTTTTGCCTTCGTGGATGTATCTTGCAACAAGTTACCATGGCCGAGTTCAAAAGGGGGGTTGCCTGTGTTCTATGATTTTGATGGAATCTTGTCTCACATTTAGATCTTTCATCCATTTTGAGTTTATCTTTTGTATGGTGCAAGAGAGTGGTCTAGTTTCATTCTTCTGCACATGGATGTCCAATTTTCCCAGCACCATTTATTGAAGAGACTGTCTTTCTTCCAGTGTATAGTCTTTCCTCCTTTGTCGAATATTAGTTGACCATAAAGTTAAGGGTCCACTTCTGGATTCTCTGTTCTGTTCCATTGATCTATGTGTCTGTTTTTCTGCCAGTACCACACTGACTTGATGACCACAGCTTTGTAGTACAACCTGAAATCTGGCATTGTGATGCCCCCAGCGATGGTTTTCTTTTTTAAGATTCCCCTGTCTTTTCGGGGTCTTTTCTGATTCCACATAAATCTTAAAATAACTTGTTCTAACTCTCTGAAGAAAGTCCAAGGTATTTTGATAGGGATTGCATTAAACGTGTAAGTTGCCCTGGGTAACATTGACATTTTCACAATATTAATTCTGCCAATCCATAGAATATTTTTCCATCTCTTTGTGTCTTCCTCAATTTCTTTCAGAAGTGTTCTATAGTTTTTAGGGTATAGATCCTTTACCTGTTTGGTTAGGTTTATTCCTAGGTATCTTATGCTTTGGGGTGCAATTGTAAATGGGATTGACTCCTTAATTTCTCTTTCTTCAGTCTCACTGTTAGTGTATAGAAATGCCATTGATTTCTGGGCATTGATTTTGTATCCTGCCATGCTACCAAATTGCTGTATGAGTTCTAGCAATCTTGGGGTGGAGGCTTTTGGGTTTTCTATGTAGAGTATCATGTCATCGGCGAAGAGGGAGAGTTTGACTTCTTCTTTGCCAATTTGAATGCCTTTAATGTCTTTTTGTTGTCTGATTGCTGAGGCTAGGACTTCCAGTACTATGTTGAATAGCAGTGGTGAGAGTGGACATCCCTGTCTTGTTCCTGATCTTAGGGGAAAGGCTCCCAGTGCTTCCCCATTGAGAATGATATTTGCTGTGGGCTTTTCGTAGATGGCTTTTAAGATGTTGAGGAATGTTCCCTCTATCCCTACACTCTGAAGAGTTTTGATCAGGAATGGATGCTGTATTTTGTCAAATGCTTTCTCTGCATCTATTGAAAGGATCATATGGTTCTTGTTTTTTCTCTTGCTGATATGATGAATCACATTGATTGTTTTACGAGTATTGAACTAGCCTTGCATTCCGGGGATAAATCCTACTTGGTCATGGTAAATAATCTTCTTAATGTACTGTTAGATCCTATTGGCTAGTATATTGTTGAGAATTTTTGCATCCATGTTCATCAGGGATATTGGTCTATAATTCTCCTTTTTGATGGGGTCTTTGGTTTTGGAATTAAGGTGATGCTGGCCTCATAGAAGGAGTTTGGAAGTATTCCATATCTATCTTTCCAAACAGCTTTAGTAGAATAGGTATGGTTTCTTCTTTAAACGTTTGATAGAATTCCCCTGGGAAGCCATCTGGCCCTGGACTTTGGTGTCTTGGGAGGTTTTGGATGACTCCTTCAATTTCCTCCCTGGTTATTGGCCTGTTCAGGTGTTCTATTTCTTCAAGTTCCAGTTTTGGTAGTTTGTGGTTTTTCCAGAAATGTGTCCATTTCTTCTAGATTGCCTAATTTATTGGTGTATAGCTGTTCATAATATGTTTTTTAAATCGTTTGTATTTCCTTGGTGTTGGTAGTGATCTCTCCTTTCTCATTCATGATTTTATTAATTTGAGTCTTCTCTCTCTTCTTTTTAATAAGGCTGGCTAATGGTTTATCTATCTTATTAATTCTTTCAAAGAACCAACTCCTGGTTTTGTTGATCTGTTCCACAGTTCTGGTCTCGATTTTGTTGAGTTCTGCTCGAATCTTTATTAACTCTCTTCTTCTGCTGGGTGTAGGATCTATTTGCTGTTTTTTATTTAGCTCCTTTAGGTGTAAGGTTAGCTTTTGTATTTGAGTTCTTTCCAATTTTTGGATGGATGCTTGTATTGCGATGTATTTCCTCCTCAGGACTGCTTTTGTGCATCCCAAAGATTTTGAACAGTTGTATCTTCATTCTCATTAGTTTCCATGAATCTTTTTAATTCTTCCTTAATTTCCTGGTTGACCCTTTCATCTTTTAGCAAGATGGTCCTTAACCTCCACGTGTTTGAAGTCCTTCCAAACTTCTTGTTGTTATTTAGTTCTAATTTCAAGGCATTATGGTCTGAGAATATGCAGGGGACGATCCCAATCTTTTGGTATCAGTTCAGACCTTATTTTTGACTCAGAATGTGGTCTATTCTGGAGAAAGTTCCATGTGCACTTGAGAAGAATGTATATTCAGTTGAGTTTGGATGTAAAGTTCTGTAGATATCTGTGAAATCCATCTGGTCCAGTGTATCATTTAAAGCTCTTGTTTATTTGGAGATGTTGTGTTTAGAAGACCTATCCAGTGTAGAAAGTGCTAGATTGAAGTCACCAAGTATAAGTGTATTATTATCTAAGTATGTCTTAACTTTGGTTATTAATTGATATATTTGGCAGCTCCCACATTCGGGGCATATATATTGAGGATTGTTAAGTCCTCTTGTTGGATAGATCCTTTAAGTATGATATAGTGTCCCTCTTCATCTCTCACTACAGTCTTTGGGATAAATTTTAGTTTATATGATATAAGGATAGCTACCCCTGCTTTCTTTTGAGGACTGTTTGAATGGTAAATGGTTCTCCAACCTTTTATTTTCAGGTTGTAGGTGTCCTTATGTCTAAAATGAGTCTCTTGTAGACAGCAAATCGATGGGTCCTGCTTTTTTATCCAGTCTGAAGCCCTGTGCCTTTTGATGGGGTCATTAAGCCCGTTCCCGTTCAGAGTTACTATTGACAGATATGAGTTTAGTGTCATCATGATATCTATTCAGTCCCTGTTTGTGTGGATTGTTCCATTGGACTTCTTCTTAAAGGGGAATTTTAAGAGTCCCCCTTAAAATTTCTTGCAGAGTTGGTTTGGTGGTCACATATTCTTTCAGTTCCTGCCTGTCTTGGAAGCTTTTTCTCTCCTTCTATTCTGAGTGAGAGCCTTGCTGGATAAAGTATTCTTGGCTGCATATTTTTCTCACTTAGGACCCTGAATGTATCCTGCCAGCCCTTTCTGACCTGCCAGGTCTCTGTGGAGAGGTCTGCTGTTATTCTGATATTTCTCCCCATACAAATTAGGGATTTCTTGTCTCTTGCTGCTTTAAGAATCTTCTCTTTATCTTTGGAATTTGCAAGCTTCACTATTAAATGTTGATGTGTCGTTTAATAAATGGCATTTATTAAATGTTGAGGTGTCATTTTTATTGATTTTAGCGGGGGTCTCTCTATTTCCTGGATCTGAATGCCTGTTTCCCTTCCCAGATTAGTAAAGTTTTCAGCTAGGATTTGTTCAAATACATATTCTGGCCCTCTGGCCCTTTTGGCACCCTCGAGAACCCCAGTTAAACATAGGTTTTTCTTCCTCAGGCTGTCATTTATTTCCCTTAATCTATCTTCATGGTCTTTTAATTGTTTGTCTCTTTTTTCCTCAGTTTCCCTCTTTGCCATCAACTTGTTTTCTAATTCACTCACTTGTTCTTCCACCTTGTTAACCCTCGTCTTTAGGACTTCTAGTTTGGATTGCATCTCATTGAATTGATTTTTCATTTCTGGCTGATTGGATCTAAATTCTGCAGTCATGAAGTCCCTTGAGTCCTTTATGCTTTTTTCTAGAGCCACCAGTAGCTGTATAATAGTGCTTCTGAATTGGCTTTCTGACATTGAATTGTAATCCAGATTTTATAACTCTGTGGGAGAGAAGAGTGTTTCTGATTCTTTCTTTTGAGTTGAGGTTTTCCTTCTAGTCATTTTGCTCAGTGCAGAGTGGCTGAAAACAAGCTGTATTGGGAAAAGGAGAAAAAGATAGAGAAAAAAAAGGAAAGAAAAGAGAAAATGAATAAAGAAAAAAGGAAGAAAAAAAGGAAAAAAGAGAAGAAAAAAGAGAAAGAAAAAGAAAGAAAAAAAGGGGTGGGGGAAACAAACAAATCAAAAAGCAAAACAAACAAAACAAAACAAAACACGGGGGATTATCTTCTGATCCTGTATACTTTAAGTCCCTTGACTTCCCCTGGAACTGGTCCGTCTCGCTGGTCTTCTGGGGGAGAGGCCTGTTGTGCTGATTTTCAGGTGTTAGCACTTGGGGGAGCTGCTCTGCCCCTGCCTGGTGCAGGGCTCAGTGGGGGTTGTTCACCCCGTGAGGCCCCAGGAGGAACAACCGCAGTGGCGGCGCCAGCTCTGCAGCCCTGGAGTCAGCTCCCGCAGTAGCTCCGGGGCTCTCCATCTGCAGGGCCTGGAGGCTCCGGGGCGGGGCCGCTGATCTGCTCAGCTCCGGGCAGGAGCGTCCTTGCTGTCCTGGGCCCTCCCGGCCTCTGCCTGTCCCGGGGGAGGCCGGATCCTGGGCTGTGTCCCGGCGCCCTGTGCTCCGGGGCCTGCGCTGTTGGATTCGCGCTCCCGCCCCGCAGCCCCCTCCGCGGAGCCGCCGCCCGAGCCCCTCCGAGCTGCTCCGGGTCCCGCCGAGCGCTGCAGCCCTTAGGGAGCTCGGCGCACTCTCCCGGGGGCAGGTGCCTGTTAGTGTCCCCGGGAGCCCGAGGGCATCCCCGCCCTCCTGGGTCCTGCTCCACCTCCCTGCGGGCCCCCTTCCGCGGGGAAGGTTGGTGCAGCTCCTGCTCCTCCGGGACGGGGCTCTCCCGTCCTGGGGACACTCGCCCCGGCCTCAGCCCGGCTCCTCGCGGGCCCCTCCCCCTTGGAGGCCTTTTGTGTCTTTATTTCTTTTTCCCCGTCTTCCTGCCTTGATAGAAGCGCGATAGAAGCGTTTCTCACTGTAGCGTTCCAGCTGGTCTCTCTTTAAATCCCAGGCCGAATTCGTAGATTTTCAGGATGATTTGAAGGTTATCTCGGTAATTTGGTGGGGACAGGTGACTTGGGGACCCTACTCTTCTGCCGTCTTGCCCCGCCACTCCGTGAATGAAACATTTTAAAAGGCTAATAATGCTCTCATCTTTATGGAGTACATTTTCCCTATTGAATTGAAAACATGTTTTACAGTTTGTTGTTTGGTGTGTGTGTGTGTGTGTGTGTGTGTGTGTGTGTGTGTGTTTCCCTGTACTGATTCCAGTACATCTCTTTCAGCAACAGTAATATTTTATTACTTGTATTTATTTATCTGACTGATTCTATTTGCTAGATTTTTAAGTTCTGGAGTCACTGAAACTTTGCATAGAGTAGTACTCAGTGTGTGGTCCAGTAAATACCTAAATATTGGTGAATGTGTATCTAAGGACATCAAGAAAATAATCAAACAGAATAGTGATATCAAAGAAAGGGATATTTGAACTTCAATGTTAACTAAGTGAGATTTGGTAGGAAGAAAGTAAGACTGTCCTTTCCAAGAAACTAGAAATTTTATGACCAGAGCACACTAACATGGGAAAATGGGGAATGAGGTTTCTAGACTTAGAGAAGACCTAGCACAACAGATTCAAGGACACAAGCATGGCACAGAAGGGATAAGCACATTTGTAATACCATTGACATTGCCAGATGATATAACAAAAACGGAATTATTTATTATTTATCTTCCTCCCCAAATCTCTTCTCTCAGGCCTAGTAAATAGCACCACAATATACTATTCAAATTGAAATTGTAGGATTTACTCTTTTTCATTCTTTCAGATCCCATACAAATAAATAGGTGATGTTAACTCATTCACTTTTCCATGACCCTATGTTTACCAAAGTATCACAGACCATTTTTTATTGGGTAAATACCAAAAAGAATTATTAGGTCACATTGTATATTTATGTTACACTAATTTAGCAATTGCCAACTTTTTTCCAAAGGTCTGTATCACTTTACATGTCCACTCTCAGAGTATAAGCATTCCTGTTTCTCCACATCCTTGCCTATACCTGTCATTTTCTTCTTTTTGATTAGTCTTTCTAGTGGGTTTGAGGTAGTATCGCACTGTGGTTTTATATTGCATTTCCCAAATGATTATTTTGACTTTCTTTCTTTATGTATAAAAAACATTTTATTTTTTAAATTTTTATTTAAATTCCTGAATTTCCTCCTATCTGTGACTTATCTTTTAATTGCATTACTTGTGTCTTTCGAAACACAAAGGCTTTTATATAAATACATTAAATTTATTGTGGTTATTTTATAGATCCTGTGTTGATACCATATCTAAGAATTCTTTGTTTAACACAATGTCTTAAATATTTGCTTTTGTGTTTTTTCTAGAAGTTTTATAGTTTGAACTCCTACATTTAGCTCTACTATCCATTTTGAATATATTTTAAAATTATAATGTTAAGTGATGGTATAAATGAATTCTTCTGCATGTGGATATTCAGTTGTCCAAGTACTATTTGATAAATGACTATAAGGATATATGACTATCCTTTCTCCAATGATTTGGCTTGACATCTATGTCAAAAATGAACTGATCGTACATGTTGCGCGTGCTGCAGCAACACGATCAGGGTCCTGAGGATAAGGGGATGAGGAAAATAAAAATAAAGAGATGGGGACAGGAGGGACACAGTGGATGATATCCAAGCAGTGCCAGCTTTATTCAAGGTTTTACAACATTTTATAGCATGAGCAAAACAAAGCCAAGAAGGTGTTTATTTTTAGCAGGTTTGTGAAACCCTCCAAAGTTCCCCTTTCTCAGCATGGAAGACAGACTCACAGGTGCCAGAAGACCTTGGTAAATAGATAAGCTTGTTGCTCCAGATGTGCATACTTCAAAGGAATATTAGGTATGGTAAACAGACCAGCAAGGACAGACAGATTGTTATTTACATTTATGACCAGGTCAGAATAAGTTGTATCTATTGTATTATGTGGGCAATCATGTACAAGCGAGCCCTGAGAACCATTGCTCAAGCTCTTTCTCAAGCATCTACCAACTATTCACCCTTTAGGCTCCCGAGCCTTTTGAGTGAATGAGGGATGCACGTCCAGGCCTGGTTTGGTTCAGTTACTCCAGCTAGTCCATGGTCACCCACATGTACACATAAGGATTTGTTTCTGAACTATCAATTTTGTTGCAATGATGTATATTTATACCCTTACCTCAATAACATATTGTCTTGATATAACAATAGATTCATAGTGAATATTTTTCAAAGATTTTTTTATTTGTTCCATTTGAGAGAGACATAGACAGAGACAGAGGTTGCACAAGCGGGGGGAGAGGCAGAGGGAGAAGCAGACTCTGCACTGAGCAGGGAGCCCAATGTGTGACTCAATCCTAGGACCTGGAGATCATGACCTGAGCCAAAGGCAGACACTTAACCATCTGAGCCATTCAGGTGCCCCTCATAGTGAATTTTGAAATTGAGAAGTGTAAGTCTTCCTATTGATTTTCTTTTTCAAAATAGTATTGTATATATTAGGTCCTCTGCATTTACATATAAAATATTAGGGCAAGATTATTAATTACTGCAAAAACTTATACTGGAAATGTAATAGAGATTGTGTTGAATTTTTAGATCAATTTGAGGAAAACTGACATCTTACTGTTAAGATGCATGATATATCTCTCCATTTATTTGGACTTTAATATTTCTTAGCAGTATTTTGCAATTTTCAGTGTAAGAGATTTGGACTTTTTGATAAATATATTCATAGGTGGTTTTATTTGGAAGGTATTTTGAATGGAATTTTTCTTACTTTGAGTTCACTGCTTGTACACTAGCAGGGGGAGTGGTAGGTGTAGAGGAAGAGGGAGAAGCAGCTGACTCCCCCTTGAGTGAGGAAGACTTACTCAAGGAGCCCTTCAGGGCTCAATCCAGGAGCCTGAGATCATAACCTGAACTGAAGTCAGATGCTTAACTGACTAAGCTACCTAGGCACCTCAGAGAAAACAGATTTTTGTCCTAATTATCTATGGAATACAATTAAGCCATTGAATTTGGGCTATTAATATATTTCCATTAGAGTATAAGAAAAAATCCTACCTGACATGGATTTAGCAATTACTATTTGTGACAAACTTTGTAAAGCATCTTGCCTCCTTTCTAATAGGCAGTTAATTAAATGCTCTTCAAATTATTTACTATGTATTTCTGATATGAGATAAATTCTTAATTATTTTAAATAACTAGCATGAATATTCATATTCTGGGACATGTGTCTCTTTCCAATTTTAGATATGACAAAGTCTTTGTTTTATAATAAGTTGCATGGATATAAATATCATAAATCAATATATTTATATAAATATTAAACTATGTATCCATATTAAAATTGTGTACATATGTGTTTATGTATAGGACAGGAGCTGAGAAATTGCAAGTGGATATGAATTCTGATGAACAATTACTCTCTGTTGAACTGAACACAGATACAGGGATTTATGCAGGAAGAGGACAAAACAAAGTCATAATGGCAGTGTTATCACAGATGGTAAAATAGTTCTAGTTTCAATTAACTCTTCAAGAGAGAAGAATAGCTTTTTTTTATGTAATTGGCATTCACATATTGAATATTTCTAAACTCAGTTTTGCTTTTATAAGATTTTGCCTTATTTATGTTTACCTTTATTTTTCTTGTACGTTAATGTGTATAAATGAAATAATTTTTGGATTTAAAAAAACCCAATTACTATTTGGCATAAAGCTAACTCACTAAATAGGTTTCTGTGGTTTTCCATCATGTCTTATTGTTTTAATGCAGAGGTTAGCCATAAATAAATTAGTCATGATGATTGAAATAAAAGATCATTAGATTATAACTTCCGAATATTTTGTACATTAAAATGATTGCTGCGCTCTTTAGATTTAGCCTCTTATTTTAGCTAGACAGAGAATCAAACCAAAATTGACATATCATTTGAAAGAAAATAAGGTGTTATTTCTTAATTTTGCATTGGTAGACATCATGGGTAGAAAAAAAAATGATTACTATTTTTACTTAAAAGGGAGATATTCCATAGTCTTACTTATAAATATGTTATATACCTGTATAATTGTTATGTTACTCAGCTTTACTTGGATATAATTAGCTACTTTGTTCAAGTAAAAATTCTGAGTAAAATCATGCGTGTCATTAATAATTTTTTTAAAAAATTTTATCAGAAATAATTTGTTGAAAAAGCAGTAGCCATCTTGATACAGTTTTGTCCATTCCAGTCTGAGGCATGAAAGAACATTTTGACCTATTTGCTGTTATAATGCCTTTGAAAACCTGTCAGCAAAAAAGAATCAAGTGCCCTTGTTCCCAGGAAATCGAGCTTGGTGGAGCTCATGCATCTATACTCATCCTCTTTGTGCGAGGGAAGTAATTAGAAGTGTTCAAGCCAAATTCATAAATCATGATGTGGTGAGAACTCTGGTTTCCTTCAATGTTCTCCTTAAGCGAATGCAATCTCAATGGCAGTTGATATCCACTAAACTACTCGTGCAAATGGTTATTACTCTTGAACTTTGGAGATTTAGAAGCAATCTGTATTCTCTGATGGGCTTTTGTCTTTGAGATGCCCTTCCCCTTGTGATCCAAATGGAATGTCAATGTTGAACCTTTGGTTCAGTCACATTCATGAAAGTAGAAAAAATAATCATATATTTTAAAGCTCCACAACAGTGTATTTCAAAAATATCTGTACACGTGCACACACACACACACACACACACACACACACTCATAGACCCCACATATGTGTGTGCAGCTATCTAGTACACAAATCAGTTTTAGAAATTTTTTTCAATCTCCTTTTGCTTATTTTGCTGTCCAATATTAACTTTCTTTTTTCTTGTCCTTTATTGGTGGTTATTTATTTTTTCTAATTCTCTTTCCTTCCTTTCTTCTAAGAGGAAAATTCTGAACAAAGACTGGATTATCAACAGAAATAAGTTTATGAGAGAGTATAGTTTTGTTAGAGGCATTATAGTTTATATGAACTATGAAGTAAAACAAACTTGTGCTCAAAACCCAGTTTTAATTAGATGCAAGGGCTTATCTTTCAAAATCTCAACACATTAACTCTTACAGCTTGTATATTAAATGAATGACTAGATGTCTTTTTTAAACTTCTAGACATCAATACAAAGTATGATTAATTAGAAGAGGTAAATAACCACATGTCAGAAGTTACTTGCATGTGTCATGTACCACTCCCCAAAATAATCACTTGGTGGGAATAATATCATAAAAATGAACAATTATTCTTTCTGTTTGCAAAGAACATTAAATATGTATTTCACGGGATGCCTGGGTGGCCCAACGGTTGAGCATCTACCTTCAGCTCAGGACATGATCCTGGAGTTCTGGGATTGAGTCCCACATCAGACCCTTGTGGGGAGCCTGCTTCTCCCTCTGCCTGTTTTCTGCCTCTCTATATCTCTCATGAATAAATAAATAAATATTTTTAAATAAATAAACAAATAAATAAATATTTCTCAATGATATATTCCACATAATCGACTTGAACTTTTTACTTAAATTAAACTTATAGATCACAAAAGTAATCTCCTGCTCTATTTAAGCTTAAATATTCATAAATGGGGTAAAATTGTGGATAGAAATACAAAGTATTCCACACTGTCTCAATGATTCCTATGGTGTGGTGATGAAAAAACATATTATGGACCTCACAACACAAATTAACAGGGTACTTAAATTACACTTTTCTTAAATGGTACTGCTTTTCCGTAAGCTCTGGGAGTTTATGCCAGGCATCAAGGCTAAAGAGAAAGACTTTTATCAAAAACTTTTCTGAGGTATTCATAGTTTAAATAGAGAGATGAAATTAAGAGATGAAATTGTCTTTATGATTAAATGAAGTGAAATAATAATGACCAAGTCATAATTCTAGAAACCCCTTTTTATTACTAATATTTTATTGACATCATGCTATTTATGCAGTGTCTTATTTAAGCAAATAGCCAATGGGCTATCTAATCATAATATTACAGATTAAAAAAGGAAGATCGGTATGGTAAAAATTTTCTGGGAATCTTCTAAAAAATATATCGCAAAACTGGGGTGTGAATTCATCTTTGCTTTATCATGTTTGTTAGTTGATACTTTATAGGGTTCTTTTTTTTTAATTTTTATTTATTTATGATAGTCACACAGAGAGAGAGAGAGGCAGAGACACAGGCAGAGGGAGAAGCAGGCTCCATGCACCGGGAGCCTGACGTGGGATTCGATCCCGGGTCTCCAGGATCGCGCCCTGAGCCAAAGGCAGGCGCCAAACCGCTGTGCCACCCAGGGATCCCACTTTATAGGGTTCTTAACCCTTAAAATATGTTAACTACTTGTCCTCCACCTGAAAAATGGGAAACCACAATACATATGCTTAATCTGTTACTAATATTGTCGGGAAGTTGTTACTTAAGTAAACATTCAGGTGGAGCAAAGGAACCCAGGTATTGAAGATGAGAACTGAAGATGGGAAAAATGAATGAAGTGAAGGACAAGCAAGTAGAGACACTGAGTTTAGATGTTAAAGTGCTAGTAGAGTGGGAAGAAGCAAATAGTTTTCAAATGCAATATATATAAACTAATATACATCCCACAATAGACTAATTTGCTACTCTGTCGTATTTTATGTGTAGGAACAAATTGCAAAACTCTGAAGGCCTTATTGACCTGAAAGTGGATAGTATATTAAAACCAAATTTTTATTTGAGTTTTGAGGTGGCAGAAAGTAGAGACCAGCTCCTGAAATTTAGGTAGAATTTTTAGGGTTACTTTATTCTTCTGTGTTTACTAAAAGGAAACAACACTGCAAAAATCAAGGTCAAGGAATTATTATAAAGAAATTATGATAAAATTGTTTCTTAAATTATTGAAAATTCAGATACCGGTCATCATATACTTTAGAAAAATATCTATCATGTTGTGAAATATGCTGGTGAGGTTTATTAAATTAGAAAAGCAATAAGAATAATTATGAAAATAGAACTACACAGTGAACATTCAAAATTCTTTTACTTGCACAAATAGAGCTAGTGATTAATTGCACATCAGCAGTTATTTACTAAGCAATGATTACCTCCATCTTTATAAAAGTTAATTCTTTTCCAAGTGCTTAAAAACTTCCCAGGGAGTAAATTATCATCTGTGAATTCAAAATATTTTCTAAATTGGAAGTTGCCTAGTAATTTTCAGATCTTTTTTTATGGTTTGTCACTGACAAGTTTTTAAAGGAAGTAAAGTGTAGAAAGAGGCAAGCAAGTCATATAGGAAAGGGCTTTTATTCCTCTCCTTCCACTTTTCATTTGCAGTAATATGAAATTCACTGGTTATAGGCAATATACAAGGCATTAGTACAAGCATGCTAAAATTCTAGTTCCCTAAAAGAGTTTGTTTTACTGCTTTATTTGTTCTGCAAATAAAATTGTGAAGCACCTGTTATCTGGTATTTGGCTTAATAGTTTGTAATTATTTGTGTATTAGAAATAAAAATTTTAATTCCCAAATGGACGTTAGTTAAGTATCTTCCAGGCTTTAGGAAGATTTTGAAAAATAGGTATTCTTTGTGTTTGCTTATTCCAGTCACGTTAGAAGAGAAAATTATTTCACAACATTGCATGTATTTTATAGCAATCAGTGTTAAAATTAAGCCAATGGCCTGGTGAAGTGAAAGCAGTGGTATTCTCTCAGGAACCATGGGTATCTCAAGAAAGTGTTGAAGATTAGATGTACTCTCAGAAGTATAATTAAGGAATACTAAAACAAATTAGGGGAAAAACTAGAAGCCAAGAGATCATTTATACTCTTAATTTTGCAACTTCCTACTATCTTACACTAAGTAAATGATGTAATTATTCAGAAATTTAGTTTCTATTTTATGATTTGTAGATTGTAATATCTACTCATCATATGTAATTCATAGCTTACTGTGTGTGATACAAAGAATTTCTACTTAGGCTATTTATGTGAAAGAATGAATTTATTTATTAAATATTGTACAATATGCTGGAGAAATCAAAATTAATAAAATCCAAATCTTTACCTTAAAGACCACTTAAAGTTCCCCTCAATTAATAAAATACAAATCTTTCCTTTAAAAGTTCCCTAAAGGTCCTGGTAGAATACCATTGCTATAATGGGGGCAAAAAAAAAAAAAAAAAAAAAAAAAGGCAGCCAAAAAACAAAAACAAAAATACAGTTAATTTACAATGTTTTAATGGAACAATGGAGAAGATCATGGAGGGTATTTGAAAGAATGTAAGACTACCTAAATTTTGACTTCAATGTCACCGCTAAAAGATAACTCTCAAATATACAATTTAAGCCTATATATTTTGTTATTTATTCCCCCCTGAACTGTAGACCTAAATATTCAACTTCTTACCGTATTTCTTCTTTTGAATTTTTCACAAGCATTTTAAATGAGTAGGTCTATGATTGAAAATATGTATCCTTCTGATAATTACAACTAGTGACTCTTCTGGTTTTCCTTATCACTGTAGATAATATTAACATGTAAATATATAGTGAGTCTGCTGTAACAAAATACCACAGACTGTGTAGCTTATAAATATCAGAAATTTATTTCTCACAGTTCTAGAAGCTAGAAAGACCAAGATCAAGGTGCCAGCATTGAAGGTGCTGTGCAATCTCTCTGGAGCCTCATTTTAAGGCACAAATCTCATTCATGAAGGATCTAATCTCATCATCTAACCAATTTCTAAAGGCCCTACCTCCAAGTACCATCATGTGAGGGGGTTAAAATATCAACATGAATTTTGAGGGAGCAAAACATTTCAGAACATAGTAATTGGTATCTGAATTGCTATACAGTATGTCTATGAGAAACCCCTTTATCAAATTGAATGCAGTTATTGAATGCAGAGTCTTTAACTTTTAATCTTCCAGATTGCCAAAGGTCAGTGAACTTGTTTTTTTTTTTTTTTTTCATATATTGTGATAGTTATTTGCACATTCTTCATTTCATCTTCAAATCTCTTGACTTAACTTTTTTTTTTTTTTAATTTTTGTACATTTAGGTTTTCTATCTCTTTTTTTTAATTAGGCTCCATGGCCAACATGGACTTGAACTGAGGACACTGAAATTAATAGTCACATGCTCTACTGATTGAACCAGTCAGGAATCCCTGCAAAATTGGGTTTATTTTTTGTGCTGTAAAGGTTAATGAATTTTAAAAACACATTATTTCATATTTCCACAATTATAATATTATTAAGAATAATTTCATGATCCAAAAAAATCCCCTGTGATTTACCAATCCAACCCTTGCCTCCGTTCCTTAAACCCCTGGCAACCAATGATCTTTCTACTGTCTGTATAATGTTGACTTTTCCAGAGCATCTTATATTTGGAATCACAGAGTATGTAGCCTTTCAGATTGGCTTCTTTAACAACAATATTCATTTAATATTCACTCATATCTTTTCATGGCTTCATAACTCATTATCTATGTATGCCTGTACCACAGTTTGTTTATCCATTCACCATATGAGATATTTTGGTTGCTTCCAGTTTGGGGTGAGTATAAATGAAGCATTATAAACAGTGAAGTTTTATAAATACAAGTTTTCAATCAGTTGGGTGCACACTTAGGCATCCAATTGCTGGATTATATTATGAGACTATGTTTAAAAGTTTTGTAAGAAATTGCCAAACTGTACTTTAAGCGGCTGTACCATTTTGCATTTCTTTTTTTAATATT